>NW_026136724.1:12608024-13003024 GCF_905237075.1 Dicentrarchus labrax | reverse complement strand
ACAGGGAAAGCAGCTCAAGGACTGTGGCTTCTCACTGTCATTCTTTGAAAGTTTTACAATCTGTGACTGCTTGTAGGATGACATATTTTCTCTGTAGTTGGATGTTGCGTCTGAGCTTTCTAGATCCTTTGCATTTCCAGAGCAGGCCTCAGACTGTCACAGACTCTCCACATGTCACTATGGATTCCTGTGTATTTTAGACTGCTCAGTCACAAAGTCTGCCTCTCTTCAACTCTCTGGAGAGTTTCAAGATTTGAGCTATACGCATGTCTTTGAGAAATCTGTGGATTGGATCTTTACATTTTTGTTACAATTACTTTACCAGGCAAGTTGACAAAAAGTGTTTATGTGCTGTGTGTGTTAGATTTTCCCTTTAATTAAAAAAAATAGTGTCCTTATGGTATGAAATTGTGCCCAAATTTGTCTTCAAGCAGGCTGTTGCTCTTGTCACTCCAATGCAGAACATAAAATGCTTGTTAACAGCAAAGATATTTTTTGAGTTGGTCTGTGAATTTTTTATCAATTTATACAAGTAGCATCCTTGCAGATTTCTAAATGTTCACAGATTGTTCTCAAGCTGTTATTGGGGCTTTCCTCCCATGGACACGACAGTCATCAGCTACTCATTGCACTTTTAACGCTTCCCTCTTTCTGTGTTTGCACTGTGACCTAAGCACTTCTAATCTCACTTTGCGCTGTCCTAATTTCATCCTATGTCTCTTGGAGCCAGTGTGCAACAATTGCTGGACTGATGCAGATCGTAGCAGCTGCAGGGATGAACCGCTGGAGCTGGGGAAATGCTGGGAATGCTAGTAAATCAGACAGAAGTGGGCCGCACAGAGGGAGGCTGATGATGCTGCTGTGGATTATCCTCTCCAGCTCGCTGTGCCTGATGGTCGACGGACAGATGAAGATCCCACCAGAAACGTGAGTACGGTTGCACAGAACAGCCTGACACTGACCTTTTACCCCCAGGGACTGAGGACCATCAGGGGGAACCATTTCAGTCGGATCAAGTTCTGATGCACAAATGCAGATCATGCAGGTTTTGTGAGACCTCACTCAATAAAACTTCATTCATATTGATTAATATTTGATAACAAAAGTTTGATCAAGGTGTAAAAGAACTGCAAACAAATACTCTTCTTCACTGTTTTTGCACCTACACTTTCATCCCTACAATATACTGTATTTAACATGGAATAAAGGAAAATCTGCGTAGCCAGAGATGGCCGTAAACCTCGTGCTTTATGAAGACATTACATCATTAATTGTATCAGGTCATTTCCCTGTGGACACCCTAGCAGGTCTACATGCAGCGTTTTCCTTCTTCAAGCCACACGTCAGATGGATGAGTCAATAGTGTTCTTTCTATTTTGGCTGGTTACTCCACACAGATACATATGGGCCATATGGGCACCTGTGGGGTATAGCTGACAGCCAAACCATTCTACAGCCTCTCTGCAGCCACAGCCAAACAAGTTAAAACTGACGTATACATTTGGCCAATTCTCCTATTAACAGAAATAATAAATGTAGAGATATTAATAATAAAAACAAAGTTTAATAAATATAGATATGGTGGTGATTATGTTTCCTATTTAATTTTGTTTTGTTTTCCACCAATTTTTCAATTTTAAAACCAATGGGAATTTGCAATTCAGGTTGAATTTTAATCACTTCAAAATGTCAGTTTGCCCAGCACTAACCTACCTGCACAAAAAATAACATTCCCATCAGCCTCAGCTATATTTTTGTTTAGTACGAAGTAGCATGCTGAACTAAGATGATTAATATAGTAAACATCAGCATTATATGTCAATTGACTGAATGTACAGTGAAAGATTACAGTATGTATGACTGCATTTGACATATTGTCTATCTTTGAATAGTCTCCCCCTGCGCAACAGCAAGAAATAATAATGAAAAAACAGACTCACTGCTTAAATTCACATTATGTCACATAGGAAATTGCGCAGTTTGGTGTGTGTGATCTACTGGGAGCAGTGTTGATTGTGAAGTCTGACAGCGGCAGGAAGGAAGGAAGGACCTGTGGTATCTCTCCTTCACACACTGCAGGTGAAGCAGTCTGTCACTGAAGGAGCTGCCCAGTGCTGTCAGAATGTCCTGCATGGGGTGGGACATGTTCTTCAGCAGGGATGATAAGCCATCACTCTCCTTTCTCACAACCTCCTGGGTTGAGGGGCCATCCCAGTACAGAGCTGGCCTTATTAGCCCGCTTCCTGTCAGCAGTCGAGATGCTGCTGCCTCAGTTAAATCTTAAATTAATATTATCACCCCTCTTCTGTGTCTTTGTTTATGTGAAATTAAACCATATTTTTTAAATTGTTCATATTCTACCTGGGTTAAGTGGGTGTCTTGTAGGAATATTATTTGTACTTTTTCAATGTTTCCTCCCAGTTGTATTTAGACAATTCACATTTAGCGACAATATCTTCGGTGCTAATCGACAATTAATCGCTCAGCATATCCCAAATACAAATATGGCTTTTACACAATGGACTACAACAACTCATAATGCTTAATGTGTTTTATTTTCACACCAGCGTTCACTTATATTTGTATTTATTTTTGGAACGAAAACACTGCGTTTGTTTGCTCTCCAAAAGCCAGACAAAGCTCTTTTCCCTGAGCAGTTTTCAAACCTCCTGCTGACTAAAAACAGTAACAGATCGATACAGCGCTGTCAGTCCACAATAGCCTATTAACTGTGTGTTGGTGTGTGTGTATGTGTGTGAAAGTGGAAGGGGCTGAGAGGGACAGAAAAACTCACTGCATTTTATTGCTATACTCGCACTGGCTGGATATTTGTGTTTGTATGTGTGTGTGTCAGTACATACTGTAACATATTTGGTTAATTGAATTCATGTCCAGTAGATTTATCACCCAAAACCATATCAGCAACTGTTGATTCTGCAGTTTCAGGATACATTTTGTTTATGTGTGAGTTTTGTACTTACGCAGCTCAGAGAGTGTCTGCTGTCACTGGGCAGGCTGGTGTGACTCAGGGAGATTAAAGCTCCGGGGACAGCAGAGTTCAGCAGGCCAACACAGGCCACTGAGCCCAAAGGGTTTCACTCTGCCTAAGATTTGGCAGCAGGGCCCTCCTGGCTTTGGAAGTTAGCGGGCCATGACTGGAACATTTCAGGCCAAGAAAGTCAAATCTTTAGCCTCGGATAGAACATTGCTCTGCTGCCACGAGGAAACCAGATAACTGGTATTAAAGACTAACTAAAGATATCAACAGCAGGGACACATTGTTTAAGCAACAACTTAGCAACTTTTGCTGACAGTAACACTCCACCATAGAAGCATGTGATTCCCTCTCAGTCAAAAATGAGATTTGTCATTTTTCTATGTCATAAAATTAGGAAAAGGCTTGGTCTGTAAAAGGAAATATGTTTTTTCCAGGTCTCACAGTGAGCAGCTGCATTTTGCCCTTTTAGGGTAGAGAGTTAATTACTGTGCTTGACCCTGTGTCTGCCTAAGGCTCTGTCTTAATCTGCCCTTGCTTGGCCTGTACAGTGGTGCTTTAGCCCAGGCCAACAGCATACAGTCTGAACGCATTACAGGGAGAGTGCAACAAACGTTATTTAACCATCTAAATCCCCCATTTATCTGTCAAATCATTTGGTAACTACCTTAAAACAGTCAATGGAGCATGTGATAGCCCTGAACAACAGAAGAATATTTACAGTACACTTGATGTTATCAATCCTCTTATTTTAGAATGAACCCACACTCACATTTCTGAATAAACATATCAACAAGTCAACAAATTATCAGCAATTTTTTGAGGACCGAGCCTGGCAGGCTAGCTGTGATAACCCTGCCTGCTAACTAGCATCGAGCCGGCTGACTCCCCATAGGTTGAGCCATCTGTCACATCCTGTCTACTCTCTAACCTCTATTACCTCACCTCGGCTGCATTCACATGCAGGATTTGTAGAATTACTGCATGTTATTGAGCACAGAGTCACCTTTTGACCTGGTAGACTGTCAGCTTTTACTGTAACCTTAACTGTAATCTGTTTTAATCTGTTTTTGGTTTTCAGGTAATTCAGGGTAACCTCTTTACATGATTGGCTGCCTATGTTCATGGTCACCTTCAATACAGACAGTCTTATTAGTCCTTGATTGATACAAGTGCATTGATTTGGACGAAGATGATTTAGAAACAGGCCTTATCATTTTCTCAAATTAGTTGTTCAGCATTTCTCAAGGCATTGTGTTCACCTGAGGGAAATGTGGTTCTTTTGAGTGCATTTGATTCAGTTTATTTCAATTTGAACTATTTTTTTAATTAGAAAGGCGACATAGCTGTTTAGTATGTAACTAACAAGTTTATATTTAAAAATGTCAGTAATTTAATTGATACCTCTTTCTAATAAGCAGTCCTTTATAAAGGGTTTATAAGTTATATAATGAATGGTCTTACTTAATTAAATCATTAGTAATGCTTTATAGATTGTCTTTTTGGTTACCACAACATGAAAAAAATGGATTGTACCGTATATCACTTACCTTCCAGATAAATACCAGCGTTTGTAATTGCATTACTACCAAATAGAAACTGAGAATTTTTTACAATTGGGCAACCTTAAGTATGTTCTTCTAAATGGCTTGTAACAGAATTATAATACATTATCGACATTTATAGACAGACGTACATTTATAAAGCCATTAGTCATGGCTTATAAACCCTATCTTATTGCCCCTTGTGCCTTATGTAAAGCCCTTTGAATTGCCCTGTTGTTGAAGTGTGCTATATGTGCCTTGCCTTTTAGTTTATTGAATTGTTTTGATAAATATTGATAACAGCTTTGATTATCCGTCACTTATCATATTTTCTCTGTGTCCAGGGTGCAGCAGTGGGCTGTGTCTTTTGGCAAAGACATAGCTGCTCTGTCTGGCAGATACTCTGGAGCTAAACTGCTACAGAAGGTAGGAGATCACACAGAAATTCATATGCACACATTAACATATACAGACGCACACAAATAAACACACACGCTGTTAGACAGACATGAATACACGTATTCACAAGCCAAAAACAGCTGACACATACATATACAGAAAAATTTAAATGTTTTCTAAGGCATTTAAAGTTACAGAATACAGTTGGACCTCACAAAGATGGCTGCTTTTCCACAGAAAAATATGTCTGCCGGCAAATAGAAAAGACAAAGGAGTGAAATCTAAGACATGAACTTAAATGCCGAGACATTACTGTACTTTACAGTAATAGAGACAGTCAGATATAGAGCACATGACATCATTACATCAGACTGAGACGGGCAGGGTCCGTATATCCTCCCCCCCCTCTTCTCCATCAGCCAATAGGAACAAGTCTGACTGGCATACAGTTGCTGTACAACATCTGCACATGGCCCAGAGACCAATGTGTTGACACACTTAATTCAAACACACATCATGCACAGGCACACACACACACACACACAACTTTTAATTTTCCTGGAAAAAATACACAGAAGTCACATTATTATTATTATTATTATTATTATTATTATTATTATTATTAATAATATTTTTCTACAGCATGACTTTTGAAGCTATTATAGTGTTTTACCAACAGATACAGTAATTGTCATGCTGATATATTATAGCCCATTGAAATGAGTTGAATTTGACTGAATTTTGTTCATTTCTGTGTGGCTTACATTGGAAGTTATGTTTTTGTCTGTCTGTCTGTCTGTCTGTCTGTCTGTCTGTGTGTGTGTGTGTGTGTGTGTGTGTGTGTGTGTGTGTGTGTGTGTGTGTGTGTGTGTGTGTGTGTGTGTGTGTTTGTGTGTGTGTTTTAGTAATTAGGATGTGCAGTCTTCCTCTGCATGCCACCCTGTAGAATCCCTAGCAGGCCCATTCACCATCTGCCACACACACATAAAACACACACACAAACACATACTGTGTGTTAACAGAGACATGCACCTACTGACTATCTCCCTCCATTGCCTATATGTGTGTTTGTTTTTGTTTTACCATGCAATTTCCTGTTGTGCGGTACAAAATTTCCACCAATCTAGCTGCACTTCCACAGATTTCTTCCAAAACAAACAAAATACAGGGTGTGGCTTGTTGTTTGTGCCTGTATTTCAGCCTGAATTAACCTCAGATAACCTCAATGTTGTGTTGGTAGAACCAATTTTCCAGAGTGAGCTCCTCACAAGTTAAAATAATGAATAACTTGATCAAGAAGCCCCAGAAACAGTAGCACAATAAGTGATGGTATTGTAGTAGCAGTTGCAATTGTCATAGTAGTAGCAGTAGTACCAGTTGCCTTAGTTAGAGTCAGTAATAGCAATATTTATACATAATGTAGGTACATTTGTCCTAGTTGCACACTTTATTTTCATTTAGTCAGTCATGTGTGAAAAGCACCCAGTGCAGTAGTTTAATCTCTGCAACAAGAAGCCATTAATCACCCACCTCTGTCTAATCGATGGCTTTCTCATTATCTGTAGAACATTTAGTGACTCTGTCTTCTTGCCTGAGTAAACTGAATAGGATATTGAGTGTTTGAAGATAATAAAAAATGTTGGAGCTTTGCTTTTGTTGGAATGTTTTTATGTAAGGATGTTTTATGGTTATTTGTAGTGTGGCTGTGAGAGAGCTCTTTATCATCCGTTTTTCTGTATATCTATTTGTCTCTCTTATCTGTCTAATTCAGGCTCCCCTGTAAAGGAAATTAAAAGCATTATCTGTGAAAGTGAAAATAGAACGTATTTTGAATGACAAATTGGGCATTTAGTTTTTTTTTCCAAAGTTTTTAGAATTTATGTTTAGGTCAACAGGCTACAAAACTGTAACTGAAAGGGCCTTTCCCAACCAGTATGGGACTCTGGGAACTGGGGATTTTTCGTTAACAAGCCTTTTCTTTCCTCTCCTCAACACATTTTACTAAACTATCACAGTGTTAAGGGAATGTAATTATCTTACTGAAGGTAATAGAAAATAAGTCCCTCACCAAACAAACATTTAATGGAAATCTATCATCTGTCCTCACAACAAATGGCATTATCATCAGTGCAGGAAATGAACCTTTAAGTAAACAGACAACAACCGTTTTGATTAGCGTAGTGAACAAACACACCAGAGAGCTGCCAGAAAAATACATTTAGTTCAATCACAGACTCTTACAGAAGATTGATGAAATAATCTCTACATAGAAACACCTAATTTTAAATGGTTGTCCATTTACTTGAGACATGATCCGTTCAGTTTGAATTAAAAACAAATATTAAATGTTGAGGATTTTCACAAACTGATTTTACTGAAAGTGATCATACACTAGAATAATATGGAAGAATGTATTGAACCTTTGGTTATTTGACTTGATCTTATAAAGCTCATGAAAATACCTATTGGGTCATTATTAAGATGCACTATTTTTGTGATATAGTTTTTACATCAATGTGAAAATAAGACCTTTTTATTCAGTTTTGTTGGTTTATTTAATTGTTGATTCATCATTTTGACGCAGCCATTTTAACAAATAATATCTGAGGACTCTTTGTGATGCCTTCAATGGCCACTTTAATGACGTGAATTATAAATATGTTTGATGAAACTATTTTAGAACACAATGCAGTCATTAAAACATGCACAGATGTCAGTCAGGGGGCGCAGCGTGCACTAGATGGTGTTCTTGTGGCATCACTCATATTGCAGATTAGAGAGGGGGTCTGGGGAAGGGATGAAGTCAGGGCTTGACCTGCATCTGTACGGCAAACTGTAAATGTGGTGTGTGTGTGTGTGTGTGTGTGTGTGTGTGTGTGTGTGTGTGTGTGTGTGTGTAATTGTGTAATACCAAGATCTCTCGTCCATGGTTATGTGTGTCCCTGTGTTTGTTCTTTTCAGTTGTGTGTTTGATATTGTACGGAACTTAATGTGAAAATGCAGTGGCAGTTAAAATGGAGACTATATAATCCTTACACAAACGATTTTTACTGATGTGCCAAATTTGTCTGTTTCAAAGAAATACAAGGATATCGAGGGAGTGGTGAAGATAGAGGAGGTGGATGGAGAGGAGTTAGTAAAAAAGTTTGCTGAGGAGATGGAGGAGATGCTTGGGAGGAAGATGAAATCAGTGAAGGTAATAACGACATGTTCTGTAAAAGCGAAACACACATTCAATGGTGGTTTAATGGTTAATTTAGTTGACATGAGCTCTTCTGCAGATGTGACCTTGGTTAAACATTTAATCTCAGCATTAGGGTTAGTCTGTTTAAGCTTGGAATTGATAATATTTGCTACATGGGCAATTCTATGGGCTTTGTACCCCTAACCTGCTGTGTTTTATCACAGAGGTTGGCAGAAGCGGCAGAGGATGCTGACCTTTACCACGAATACAATGAAACAATGGAGGTATGTGACAATATTCTTCAATATATGCACTTTAATCGCTGTACGCAGTTTTTGACTTGTGAGTTTATGCATAGTCTAACTAGACGTAAAGAGACAGACAGTTAATAGTATGTAGCCACTGATTTATGCCAAAAATATTAAATTCTTTATTGCTATTTGGTGGTGTCTACTACCTGCGGAGCAAGTCACATAACCATCATAACTCTAACTATATTAAGGATGATATGCTTTAGTCTTCTTTCCCCTCATTCATGTAAGCATACTTTTATTGATAGCAAATGTGCAAAGGATTTAGCAAATGTACCACACAGGAAAGCATAAAAATAGAGCTGCATGCTGTGGAATTCCACAGTATTTCATCATCAAATAAGCCCCTCGTCTTTTACTATTCTGTCTAGTTTGACTACTATAACTCCTTGCTGATCAACACGGTGGATGAGGACGGGAATCCAGTGCCACTGGGAGGAGAATTTCCTCTGGAAGAAAATGAACACTTTAATAAACTGCCAGTCAACACACAACAGAGTAACATACAAGTCCCTACTAATGTCTACAACAGAGGTACAGAAGCCTGTGCATGCTTCACACATACGGCCTGCAATTCCTTCCACATACTGTGCAATACATCTAATTTCCTTCTTTCTCTCTCTTTCTGTAGACCCAGATATACTTAATGGAGCCTACATGTCTGAGGCTCTGAATGAAGTGTTCATTGATAACTTCCAGAAAGATCCAACTCTCACCTGGCAGTACTTTGGCAGCTCTACGGGCTTCTTCAGGCTCTACCCAGGTGCATACACATGAGACCTCACGCATGCTCGTATCCTAAAATTTCTGCCTCTTCAGTTGAATATTTCTCCTTCGTCTGCATCGTGTCAAGACAACATGAACGGAGCTGTAGATAAACCTTCAGCTACGCAAGCCAAGTGGTATCCTTACACAGCAACTGACGATGCAGGAAACTGTCTGTCAAACGTGATGACTCAGTCTCAGCTACTGTATGGCTACTGGGGAATTCTCTCCTGTGTGGGTGTGTGTGAGGAGTAATTAGTGGAGGATTTGTGACACAGCTTGTTTTACTCATCTGCTACCTCATCCATCTCTCCCTTATTCAATAAATCTGTCACTGTCAATCCATGCATCCATTTGTTCATCCGTCCTTCCAACCAGTCAACCAAGCACCATCTGAGCGCCAGCTTTTGCTGAATCTCTCTCTCTCTCTCTCTCTCTCTCTCTCTCTCTCTCTCTCTCTCTCTCTCTCTCTTCTCTCTCCAGGGATCCAGTGGATTCCAGATGAAAATGGTGTGGTCACCTTTGATTGCAGAAACAGAAACTGGTTAGTATATATGATGTTGACAGGCTATATTCCTGTCAACATCAGTTCTGCTTCCTTATTGTATAGTTCAAATATAGTGCCTCTCAGGGGGCCATCCATGAATGTTCTGCACTGATGGGTGGCATAGAAACAACTCAGCTCAAACTGAAGCCTCAAGCCCATGTCATGGGCCCTAACACTCAAAACCAGCAGTCATTGGGCACCATTAGGCAATCACAGTGTCTATGGCTGTAGTGTGTTTGGCAAGTCGGCGCCCATCTGCCCATATCAGCGACTATATGGCCAATTGAACATGTTTTATCAGCAGTGAGAGAAGTCTTTCTGACTAGCTGTGCAGCCTCAGTGACTTTACCTATTTAGTGTCTCTCCTTGTTTTTATTTGTTAAAGGTGCAAAGCCAGCCCATGTCTGTGTCAGTTCACCTTGGTTTAACAGCACCCATACCCTTAACCAGTAGATTAAAAATACTCTATTTAAGTTTATGTTCCATTAAACCAAAAGGGTAAATAGTTAATAGAGAGACAGAACCTAAGTTTGACAGAGGCACACAGTATTTGGCCAGTGGCAATTGTGGCCAAACAATCTTTGCTCTCATCAACATGGAGAAGAGCTGTGGGTAAAGATTGTGTCAAAGACAACCATATATAGAGTGATGGCACAAGACTTGTTCTAGAGTTATACATCAGCAGCCATATAGCCTTTTACAAGTAATGCTGCAACTGACTGATCTGGACAACAGGCCTTTTTCACAGGTAACATTTTGACTTGTCATAGTCGGAAATGTACAGGTGTTACTAATAATATTAGTAGTTTGATTCAAGTATTCCAGTATACAGTGACAGTGTAATGGAAGCAGCTAAATGGAATTCAGCCATAATTCATTTTATGATTTACACTAGTGCTTTTTCCTACTGTGACATGTCAAAATGTTTTCCGTGTCAAGTTGAATAAGAGCTGGATTACTTTTTTTTCGGTAACAGTAAGTCCAGCTCCAGGAACTCTGTCTGGTCCTTAGTAAGGACATACTGTATCCTTGAAGGCGGAAATGACGAAGCAAGTCAGCGTGGCTCTGGATAGTTGCAGATCAGAGCTGCTGTAGTGGAAATCTCATTGATGCTAATGAGCTTAGAAAGTCAGAGGATGATAATAAGGAGATGAAGAGAAGCATGGACGGAAGAACAGAGGAACAAATAAAAGGATAAGGCTTGAATTCTGCCCGCTCTGTCTGTCTGCTAGACTACTAATAAATACCTTCTAGTCTGTTAATGCCTGAGTGTTATTTAGTTGACATTGTATTAAAAATAAAGACTTTACTGCTTCCTATCTCAACTCTCTGTCTCTTTCTAGGTACATCCAGGCAGCCACTTCTCCTAAAGATGTGGTAATCGTGGTGGATGTCAGTGGCAGTATGAAGGGACTCAGACTGACCATAGCCAAACACACAATAAATACAATCCTGGACACACTGGGAGAAAATGATTTTGTAAACATCATAGCTGTAAGTACACACACATATTCATTCATTCATTCACACATTCATACAATTACACAAACCACAGACACATGTGCACAGTCTGAGACTCACCAGAAGGCAGATAGTGTCTATATCCTGATAAGCGTGAATTTGAGATTAACACAGATAAGCTAATACACAGGTACAGAATAGAGATCGGGGGTGAGTACATGGAAATGGAGAAACACATCAAACATTCAGTTCACACCAGGCATTTATTTTCAGTAACATCTAAGCTCCAAAATTCATTTTGCTTCTAGGTTCTTCAGGATTTTGGCTGTGTGTAGTCCTATGACTACAAATCGGTGTAATAAGCATGGTTTATCCGGGTATTACTATGTGTGTAATCACACGCCTGCTGCAAATCCGCTGCCCTTAAGCTGTTTTTACACAAAATTTAAAGCTACACTCCTTTCAGTGGAGTGGCCATACAGCAAAATGAAAACTAGACTCTTCTTTTAAAATGAGATATCTTTAGTCAGAAAATGTTTTTAAATCCCATTTTGACTCCTCTTGAACTTAAATATATGTATATTCTAAACATAATAATACAGCATTCAGATATTTAAACTTTCATATATTCACTTTATTAACTCTTTCTGTGTTACAGAATCTGAGTAAATAAGTGGGTTATGATATGATTTAAGGGTGGTAAAACAACAACTCTTACTCATTACCTGCTATATCAAAGTCATGTTGAGAGTTAATCATGCTGATCATTGATTATGGGTTTTGTATTGTGTATTTCTCTCTCCAGTACAGTGACTATGTTCGTTACGTAGAGCCCTGCTTCAAGGGCATGCTGGTTCAAGCTGATCTGGATAACAGAGAGGTAACACACACACACACACAGAAGACACACGTACATCCGCTAATTAATTCACCCAACCTCTGCTAACCTATTAAACTGTTATCTCACTAATCCTCTAAAGACAAAGATTATGCTGTCATCACATCACAGGGAATGTGTGCTATCAGGGTTTCAACCTGTTTTTTAGTGGATTTAGTGATGAAACCAGAACCAGTTCATGCTCATGTGGGGTAAAGGTTTCTGTTTTAAGAATACAGATATTCTTCATTTCCCTGCTCTCCTCCTCCTTTGTCATCATTCTCTAGCTCCTCTTTTTCATCTCCTCCACCAAGCCATGACACTTTTCCTCTATTTTCTCTCTTTTCTATCTCCCAACATCTCACTCTTTTTCTTTAATTTCTACATACAAGTGTGTTTCACTGCTGCTTTTCTTTTCCTTTTTCCCTCCTCATCTGTTCTCCTGTTTTTCACATACCAACACCTGCTCAGTTGGCTCAGTCTTGTTTGTGTGCGTGTGTGCGTTATGTGTTGGATGTATGCCCTACTTTCACTCCCCTTCACATCCACGCAGATCAGGTGAGGTCGCTGGCCGCTGACAATTTTAAGTAGGTCACATGACCTGTCAGCAAGGGAGTTGATTGGTTGGATGCCTAGAGAGGCAGGCTGTAACAGAATGGGCTTACAGATGTTGGCTGACACACTTATAAACTCATGTTGGAACACACACACACACACACATTTACTGGAAGACAATCTTCAGTTTTGTGGCTGTTATATAAGAGTTCCTACATTCCCAAACAACTATTTATCTTATTTACTCCCAGTGTAAGTCAGACTGAGTTAGCCCACAATAGAGACCAATGTATTTAAAAAGAAAAGGGACACCATGGGCCCAAAAGAGCCCATAATTAGTCCTGAGTCATTTTATGGTTAGTACAGATTACCTTATACAGAGTAAAAATGAAAGAAAATGCTGTGTAGTTGTCTATGTTTAGTTATCTTGTATTTTAATTGTAGCTGGTTGCTGTTTTGCGAGTTGTAAAGTTAAGCATTTTTAATGACATCGTTGTGACATTTCATTTACAGTATACAGCAACAATCACAGCAATAATTTAGCTTGTATTTGTAAGGGGATATAAAAGTCTGTCGAGAGCCCCATGGAGGCTAGGCGTATTGCTGGTCCACAGAGTGGTGGAACCCACAACAATCTGGCCATTTGTCATAGTGTGTGCGGATGTCTGTGTGTGCATGTTGACTAATCCTGATTACCTCCTGGTGTTGTAGTGACTTTGCTGTAATTGGTCAGTGTGCCAGGGAGCCAGGGATAATCCCTCCTTTACACTCTTTTTTTTTTCACTCCCTCATGATTTCTCCCTCTTTTTTGATGGTGACCTGCATTCACCTACATTTACCAAAAGGGTAAGATCCATGGCTTAGTGACAGGCGTCTATTTCTTTATTTTGTTGTGTGTGTGTCTCTCTGCAGCATTTCAAGCTTTTGGTTGAGGAGCTTCATGTCAAAGGAGAGGGCAAAGTGAAAAATGCGATGAAGGAGTCTTTCAAGATTCTCAATGAGGTTTGTTCCTTTTTGCAACAACCACAGCAAACTGCTGGTCTCAACAATACACAGCATTGCTCATAATGAAAGAACATTGCGTGTGTGTTTAGGCTGCAGCGCTGGGCCAGGGCAGCCTGTGTAACCAGGCCATCATGCTGATAACAGACGGAGCCATGGAAGACTTCCAGGATGTTTTTGAAGAGTTCAACTGGCCAGAACGACGGGTATGACACACACACGCACACAAGCATTAAAAACCGCAAGCAAGCAGTGAAATCTACTCTAAGCACACAGACACATAACATTGACACTGTTTATATAAAGCTCTTTGAAGTAACACATGAGTGGGGTTTATCACATCTCCCTATATACTTTATTGTCTCTCCAGGTTCGTGTGTTCACCTATCTGATTGGACGAGAGATGACATTTGCTGAAAATGTTAAATGGATTGCCTGCAACAACAAGGGTAAAAACCAAATGGGGAGTCTGGTTTGTGACATAAAAGTCGCTAGTCTGAAATCCCTGCCTCCTCCATAAAATTCGGGATAGGATTTTGGGGTAATTTCCGCAAAACAAGGACTAGTGTAATAGATGTGAAAACTACTACAATCACTTGCAAAGTCTTAAATAAAACAAGAGCAAGAAAGGAGGTCTGTTTGCCCTCTGTGGTGTTCCCAGTTGGAGCTGGATGGGACTGGGTATCAGGTGCTGCCCTCTGGTGAATTACATGGGGTCATGCAGCAGCTCAAACCTGGAAATAATCGCTTTATAATGCTCTGAGCACATCAAAAACCCCAGACTAAATACCTGATTATCAGAACAGATACACTGTAAACACATCCCTAGCCAAAAAATATCATATCTGCGTCTGTGTGTGTGTGTAATGGGTAACAGGTGCACTCCCTTCTGTTGCGTACACTGGCAGTTTCTTCTGCCAACAACAAAATACGTATCTGTCATAAACAGACAAACATGCTTATTGTTACACTCCTGCTAAAAACTTCTATAAACAGTTTCAGTTTTAGTTGAGTAAGCATGTTTGCTTAATAATATGCAGAGCAGCACTCTTAGGGAGACGTTCCAAAGGGGAAAAAGGTTGTACACGTTCATATATTCATACCTGGCAGTGCTTCAGTAGCCTGTTGTCACTGAGCAGCTTCACGGCAGGTATCCCATTGACGTCATTGTCTCCCACTTGCAGAAATGCCATAAACCTTAGACTAAGCCAAGCTTTAAAGAACGTCAAAAGCACATTTGCACTGATGGGAGATTCAAGCTGTTTTCATTAAAAACAGCTTAGTGTTTTTTGGAAATACCAGGTTTTCTGAAGTCAGATAAATTAGTTTGCTGCTCTAAATGTAATACCCAAAGGCCAGAAGCAGGAAGATAAAAATAATATGGTGAACATTTTCTTTGCTAAAATTTAGGGTTCCTAGTTTTTCCATTTGAGTACAGTAATTTGTGATATATGTGTACATGTTTTTGTGTGCTGCAGGGTACTACACACATGTCTCCACACTGGCTGATGTCCAGGAAAACGTTATGGAATACCTCCATGTTCTCAGCCGGCCAATGGTGATCAATCATGATCATGACATCATCTGGACAGAGGCCTATATGGACAGTGTGGTCAGTCTGCTTCTCCCATTATTGCTGGGCAACACACACTATTATCTTGCATCATGCATCATCTGGTATACATTATCAAAATGTCAGATTCATTTACGACGCCTGTCCTATTACTAGTGATCCATTATGTAGTTTTGTCTGGAGAGAAACAGAGATAAACATTCAAACGCAGTCTTCCTTTATGAAAACATTTAAAGCCAGTTTATTCCCCTCTGTGCCTCTCTCCATGGTGCTGAAACTTTCCATCTAATTCATCCCGGACACCAATAAAATCTCTCAGCAACATCCTAGCGACCACAGAGAACACCATAGCAACCATGTAGCCATCACTAAGTACTGCACTGGCAATCTCCATAAAAATACCTTAGTCACCAAGCACCACTAACATCCTCCTCCATCCAACCAGTAATGGACCAACAACTATTTAGCCACACCCCAGCAAAACTTCATCCAGTTTTACATTTTCTAAATAATTCTAATCAATCCTTTTCTAAGTTACTGCACCTGTTGCTAGTTGCTACTCCACCTCTACCTGCTTACTTCTGTTTCCTCGTTTATTTCAGTATCCCTTTTCATCTGCATCGTATGTGACACAACTTTTCACTGCTATTTCATGCTTGTTGTTGCCTTTCCTCCCCTCCATCTCCACCTTCAGCTCCCAAGTACACAAGAGGTAATAATACTAAAAAATGGTAGCCATATAAAATACAGTGATTAGTATCTGTAATGTCTTGCGTAGCCTTTTATTTATAGTCAACAACAGTTTATAGTGGTCTCAAGTAGTTTCCTGTTGAGCTATAGCTAACTTTCCGCCATTGCTTTAAATGCTAAAGTTAGCTTAGCTCGTCTAGAACCACTACTTAGCTTTCAGTTTTAGTTTTTAGTTTTGAAACTTGTTCTTCACTGTTTTATTCTTTACTTCATTCATTTCACAAGAGCTTATTTTTCAAACTTATTTGAGTGAACATTTCTTTATGTGTCTTAGCTTTCCCTTAGTAAGACGTTAGCTTGGTTAACGTTTTTTGGTTCAGACAGATTTAGAGTTACTACATTAAATGCCTTACTGTTTGTCTTCATTTCACTTCATTGTCCACCTTTGTTCAACAGGATTTAACTCCTTCAACTTCATTTAGATTTATAGTTGTTTGCTCATAACTTACTAAGGTTAATTTACATGGTATTTGTGTGTATATGTGTACCACAGCTGTTCAACACTCAGGCCCAAAGCCTACTCCTGATGACCTCGGTAGCAATGCCTGTGTTCAGCAAGAAGGAAGAGACCGTAAGTATTTATTTTAATCACCATTAACACCATTATTCTCTACAGAAATTGCTTGAAATGATGTATGTATGAATGTATGTATGTGTTTCCTGTAGTTGTCTCATGGGATTCTGCTGGGAGTGGTAGGAACAGATGTGCCCTTGAGAGAACTGATGAGATTAGCTCCAAGATACAAGGTAAACCATCCCAAATATATATATATATGAAATACTGTATACTGTGCTACTCTGTATTGATTATTCTCTGCCAGCAACATTGTATTTGTAATTTTATGTTGAGTATCCACATGTTAATGATCAATGTTGTTGCCCTAGTGTAGCGCGTTGTGTCCTTATCGCTTTCTGTCTCTTCAGCTGGGTATCCATGGCTACGCCTACCTCATCACCAACAACGGCTACATCCTGTCTCACCCGGACCTACGACCTCTGGTACAGACAAAAATTGTAGTAGATTATTAAAACTGAGAACCTTTATAATTCTGCTTGACAGATTTATTGCAGTTACCCAAACACAATAAAATGGAATAGGCTGCTAAGACTTGTTTTTGATGTTTATGTTGTTTGTGTGTGTGACAGTACAAGGAGGGGAAAAAGCTAAAGCCAAAACCCAACTATAACAGTGTTGATCTGTCAGAGGTGGAGTGGGAAGACACTGAGGAGAAAGTGAGTAGCATACACTCACATACACATATTTCTGTCCTTTCTCTTTTCTGTATGTCAATGTGAGTTGGGTTGTTCAGGATCTATAGCATGGTATTTGTGATGTCAATGTTTCAGCTGAGGACAGCCATGGTTAAAGGAGAAACCGGAACTTTGTCTTTAGACGTGAGAACTTCAGTGGATAAAGGAGTGAGTACTTTTGTTTTTGTGAGTGTCCGAAATATTAGGTCAGATTAGATTTTCCTCTCTTTCTGCTTGTGGGGTTTTGTTGTCTTATATGATCCAAGTTTTGTTTCCTCATTTAGTTTGGGCCATCCATTTATATTTTGTGTCTTGTTTTGTGAGTACAAGCTGTGGTTTTTCTCTCTGCATTATTTCTGTCTCTCACAGAGGAGAGTGATGTTCCTGAAGAATGATTACTTCTACACCATCATCAATGAGACACCATTCAGGTTTGTTCATAGTAACAACATGTGCTTATTGTTGGAAATAACCATTATTACGAGCATGATTCATTCTGCCTTCAACATATTATATAGTAGGTAGTAAAACAACATTCTCATCTCTGTGTTTGACAGTCTGGGTATAGTGTTGACTAGAGGATATGGACGATATATTTTCATCGGAAACGTCTCCGTTGAGGAGGGTAAGTTTTTGCTTTCTGTCTTAGTTTTTCTCTGCATTTGTGTTTGCCCTCCTCACTCTCTGTCTCATGTCTTTTTTGCTTTTTTGCTTCAGGTCTCCATGACCTATTGGCTCCAGATTTGACCATAGCTAACGAATGGTGAGTACTGTATAACTAGCAGAACATAGACATCATGGGATTCCCACCAGTCTAAGTTTGTAGCTCTTTGTGTAAATATTGGGATGGAAAAACTTTGAAGATGAAGAACCACCCGTACTCACAGAAGATTTCAGGAGACCTTGATGAGTTACCCAACAGAATTTATTGAGGTTCAGCCAAGGATAATAAGAGCAGCAAAACATGTGTAACACAGTGCAGTGCCAACTCAGGATGGGGGATATTTAACATAGACCCACACCCTCCAAGACAACACGTGTCCCAACCTACACTGGCGACTACATACATAAATCTAATTGGAGAATGTAACACAACAAGTTCTCTGGTTACCAAGCTTTCCTTCCTAAACCTTGCAAGATTTCTATGGGGAGAGACAGCCAGTCTGACCCTGGGTGAGGCAATATGTGGTCCAGCTTGACCCTTATCACTGCAGTTGTTGTGAAGTCAGCAGACATGAGGACACATAACACTCAGTGGCTCTAGACACTACTAGAACTGAACCCTTCTGCTGCAACCTTTGACCTCTCAGGCCAAAGACCATTTACATACAATGGATAATGCTGTCATCTTACTACATCTGTGGGGCCATCCATCTTAAAGGACACCTAGGAGACAAAAATTCCTTCACAAATATGACTACTGTACATTTTTGTCTACAAAAATGCGTGTGTGTGTGCTTGTAGGACCTACTGCGAGACAGACATTGACCCTGCCCATCGTAAGCTGAGCCAACTGCAGGCTGTGATGCTATACCTCACTGGAAAAGAACCACATCTTGAGTGTAAGTAGACACTTAAATTTCAGCTCATAAAGTTTTGATTTTGGAAAAATAAAACTTAACCCTGAAACTTATCTCCAGTTTATGAGCACATACACACCTGAAATCAGAGGAGAAAATAACACTCAAACAGCATGCAGTATCCATAAACACACCACTAGATGTGTCAACTTTGCTTCTAATGTTTTGAGAGATTAGCTTTATTTTAAATCTTTGTAAAAGGAGGAATAGTGGCCAAACTCGTGGCCAATATATCAACCAAATCATTTCTAAACTGGAAGTTCTCTTTGTGACAGTTGCAATAGTGAACATAACACCTTTAAAGGTAAAAATTAGGTTGTCTCAACATAAACTGCAGATTTAGGTACAAACATAGTCAGGACACACTGATACATTCTTGGGATCTTTTATACTGTTGGCCTTAATCAATGTTTAATATTTGTTTTCCTTTGGTTTCTCTCTACAGGTGATGGGCTGTTATTGCAACAAACTCTGTTTGATGCTGTGGTCACGGCTCCTATGGAAGCCTACTGGACCGCCCTCATGCTCAACACATCTGGGTGAATATTAACACACATGCACAGCCACGTAAATGTTCTTTTATTAAGACATGGACTTTTTACATTATTAATCTTTTTAATTTTTTTATTTGCTTTGTCTCTTTCTGCTCCATCCGCTCTTTCAATCTCAAATTTTCTTTCTTTCTTTCTTTCTTTCTTTCTTTCTTTCTTTCTTTCTTTCATTCATTCTCTCTCTTTCAGTATGGACGAGGGGGTAGAAACAGCATTCTTGGGGACCCGTTCAGGCCTGACTAGATTCCAGAGATACACTGGTATTGAGAAAAGAATTGCCAAGTGAGTAAGAAAAACAGGGTAATTTTGTATATTAAATATCATCACATCATAATAGTCATACCATTATGTCCACGACCAGAAGGTCCAAATCTGGGGTTAAATGTGTTTATGTGAGAGTGATAGAAATTTAAGATGATGAAGCTGAAATTACAGTAAGGTGAGAGTCTGCCCTCTGGTGGTCAATAAAAGGAATAGTTTTCTGTAAAGAAATGTCTTATTGCTCCAGACATGCAAGTGATTAAAACTATTACATGCATAAACAGTTAATGTCGCTTTGACAGACGTACATCCTGCTGTTGAGGTATAACACCTTTAAACATTAACAACACTCCATACATTTTAGTAGAATTTGTACACATACATTTCATGTAGGATGACATATTATAAACAAAACTGTACTCTCTTTTAGTAAATCATCCTATTCTAGGATTTTAAAGCATTACTGGAAATGAATGAACTAGTTGATTAGTATTGTCTCCCTTGAATTTAACTTCTCCCTCACTCACATATGTCACGTCAGTCTTCTTTTTTTTCTTATCCCCCCCCCCTTTATTCATTTTTCACTTTATCTCACTGTTTATTTTTTTTGCTGTGCTGTTATTTCCTTTCAACATATTTGACTCAACCCTTATCCTATCCTCATTTTACTTATTCCTCCTTTCCTTTTATCATAATGTTAAGGCAATAGATAGTAGTTTTTTTTTTTTACTTTAAGCTTATTTTTGTCTCTCCCCAGGTCTTTCCTGACCTCCACAGACAAGGAGAATATGTTCACTTTGGACCATTTCCCAGTGTGGTATCGCAGAGCAGCTGAGTACCCAGCTGGACAGTTTCTATACTACATGCCCAGACAGGAGACTAGAGGTAGAGGACATACCTTTACTGAGCAAACACATACACAAACACACACAGATACACACAAACAAGGGCACACAAAACACTTTTTGTATGGTTTTCTTTTCAGTTTTCTCAGCCACATTCAGTAGGTTGAGCCAGAAATCTCTAAGTGACAGGCTCATTTCTCTTTAGCCTGCACACTACAACAGCTCCTTTCTGTTTACTTTGTTGTGTATTTTTGTAGTTTGTATGCAATGCAGGTTTGAAAAATGTTTTTATGTGTCATTTCACTCTTGATTAATATTCTGTTTACATTTATTCTTCACCATAGTTCATATTCTGGTAATTTTGCTGTTGTGAAGAATAATCTGCAGCTCCAAAGTTAACAGCTACTGTCATCATGTTTATCATCACATCATACTAACACTTAACTCCATCTTTAAATCTAGTTGAGAGATGAAAGTCAGTAAAAAAAAAAATAGGATTTTGAGCCCTGCCCTTCTCTGCCTCTGGATTAAATTTTCTTATTCAGCTCTGCTAGAACACAATGTATATTGTAAGTGATCGAAGTGCTTCATTTGCCACAAAGTGCTTTAGGTAGCAACAAAGGACAGGAATTTGAATTTAATCTGCTCGACACAGTGCAGACTTAAATGTGAATTTGTTCAAATAAAGAAAGTTCAATGAGTGTGAGACAGACACAACAGACAGACAGACATGACAGAATACAGGGTGTGTGTGTATATATCTACTTCCACACTTACTTAAAGTAAGTATGCATGCATGTACTGTATGTGTGTACTGAATCTACGGATGATTTAAAATCTTGACCTTACCTATAAATGATACTGGACATTATAGGATACTCACACTTTTAAAGTTTGAAACTCTATTTCTGAGTTTAAGATGGTGAAAAATGTTTCATGCTGTATTCACATTTATATAATGAAACATTTTATTATACCGCCATCTTTTTAAACCTCGCCATTAAAGTACAAATGTACAAAAATGCCCGTATATATGTTTTAGGTTGATGTTAGATATAGTTTGTTGTGTTCAGATATATTCAGGGACTATGAGGCTGACTATAGCGCCACCTTCAGTGCAGAGGAGGTGGAACTCCAAGCGGAGGAGGGAGGGAGGAAACGGAGGGAGGCGGATGAGGAGGAGGAGGGTAGAGGAAAACTTTTACTTGTACTTGGCATGTCTCCTCTTTTTATTCATCCTCATTCTGTTCTTTCTCACCCTAATTTCAAAGCATGACGAGCGCTGTTTTCCGTTTCTTTACCCTTCCCTTTAACAGTCTGTTTGTCTTTTTCTACATCTGCTCTGTTTCTCTTTTTTCTTCTCTGTCTCATTCCTCCTCCTCTCTCTGTCTTTCTCTCACTGCATGAGCATGCCATCAGAGTATGGGAACCTCCTCTCCTCTCTTAGGGAGCCAGTGTCTGGTTCATTTGCATTGTGCTGAGTCAGTGTCTCTTCTGTCTTCGATTAATCCTTGTTGAGAATTGTTGAGTTTGTCATTCTGTTACTAGATTATGTTGCAACATTCAGTGGCAAAAAACAAAGAAATCCCACGCCTTATCAACGGGTTTGTCTTAAAGGAGTGAATAACATAAATAGAAACATGGGACACATGGAAACACGTAGTAAAGAGACACTCACAGTTCTTCTGTTTTGAGTGTAATAGACTAGATTAGCTCTCATACCCTGTGTTATATAATGCTTAAACTGTTAATGTGGCTGGAATCTGTGGCTTTCTGACAGTTGGCGTCAGCTGGCATAAAAGGCTGTGAATAGAGACACAGAAGATGAATGCATGACTTTATTAAACATTACTTACTGAGTCAATCTGTCACCCACATATTTTTTAAACACATTTTGGCATATCTGTACTAACACTTCAGCTGTCACTATCACTGTTAGTGTTCGCAGACTTATAAATGATATATTCAGTATGTGAGAAATAAATATTTCTGGGAACATTTCCCTTTTCAGTCCTTGTGCATGCATATACTCATGCATGTTTATGTATTCAGAAGGAACATTTGTTTGTTTGTGATGTGCATGCATCCATGTTTCCACATGCATGTGTTGATAAAGCAATGTAAATTATTGCTAATTGTGTGTGTGTTGCTCTACCAGCAGGGAGGATAGTGATTGCTGCCACTGCTGTCACTGTTACGGTGGGCAAGAAAACTGCCATTGCTGGAGGTAGGATGACATTTCCATTTAATTACACACTCTCTTTTACACACATTTTATGCCTTGGTTCCCTCTCTCTTTCTCTCTCCTTTTTAATCTCCTCTTTTCTTTACATTCTTTTTCTTCTCTTGTATGAAATGTAATGTATCCTCTGTCTCTTCATTCTTGGCTCTTTTTCTCCTCTTCCTGTCTGTCTTTTCTTGCGGTTTTCACACAGTAAAATTGGCTGGCTGATTTGTTGGTGACATTTGAACTTGCTGATTTGATGGTGATTGCTGGTAGCATCACCTTCCAATTTGCTGTTGATGTACTGATTTGTCAGTAACACTTTGCCATGGATGTGCTGTGGATTTCACTCCAAGACAAATTAAGGGCAAACTTTGGTTGTGAGTTTACATATATGTTTCAGGATTCACTTAAACTTATTCTGTTGTTGCACTGACTGGAAGTTGCTTTGGATAAGATAAGGTATTTTGACGACAACAGGATTTTTTGATCTGTGTGAAATTTGTGTAAGATGTGAAGATCCCTAAGTAAATCAATTTCCACAAGGGGATAAAGAATTTAGACAGGAGTTGTGAATAGAACCCAACGTGACCTATTTTTGAGGCCAATACTGATATAAGTAAATTATAAAAAGCTAATGACAATAAATGACAGTTGAACAATAAACCTTGTTTTAAAGATATCAGTATACATAAGATTAATATATATACACATAATAAAACTAGTTTGAACTAAGAAAAATTAAGGTCAATATACACAAGAATGTTGCCAATAAAATATTTATTTGAAAATGTTTTGACCATGTAGTAGATGTTCCAGTAATTTTGTGATTTGTTGTCATTAAGTCCTAAAAGTGCACTGATAAAATGGAAATTTGAACATCTACAAATACATCACAACGTACACACACATATCAATATATCTGTGACAACCTGATGTCAGTCAATAATATCAGCCTGCTGATGTATTGGTCCGGTTCTGACTGTAATCGCGTACCTGTGATGCCTGGAGAGTACTGTACCTTTGTTGTGTCTGGTTTCTTCAATAGCTCGATGATTTTGATGATTATGTGTCGGGTATCTTTTCTTAAAGAGGTTTCGGATGACTCCATAACGTTTATTGAGCTGTATTTGGGAGTGTCTGTGCTCAAGTGTGTATTTCACGCAGAAACATGTTGTCTTACAGTTCATATTCCCTGACTTTGTTTCACGGCTTCCTGATGTGTGTGTTAGCGTGTGTTTTGTCCTGGCAAGCCCATCTGTGGCTGACACACTCATCAGTCATAATCATCTGGGTGAGACAAGGCTCTCTGGAGCTGTATCCTTAGAGCATACGTGTGTGTGTGTGTGTGTGTGTGTGTGTGTGTGTGTGTGTGTGTGTGTGTGTCTATACCTGCGTGCATTTGGTGTCTCATTATGCTGACAGACAGAAAATCACCCCACACACACACACACACACACACACACACACACACACACACAAACACCCGTGCTTATCTGTATTTCACAGCTTTCGTAGAAATTGTCTCAGGTGTGAAAATCATGTTATATTTGGAAATGGAAAACAGGAAGAGCAGGGAGAAGTGAGAAAGAGTTCAAAATAGACGTGTTTCTGTTGCTCTCGTAATCTCATTGCCTCTCATTCTTACAGTTTTTTAATACTTTTTTCCTCAATTTTGCTTCATTCTTTCTCTCTCTGCTTGTTTGGGAACATTAACGTCACAGTATGTCAAATCCACAGCTCTGCTATAGCTTACTGTACTATTTTTTGGAAATTCTGCAACTATTACATCTAAAATCCGCATTTACATGAAAGTAAGCGTACAGTATTAAAAATGAAGGATCTTCAGTCATATTAGACAATGTAAAGAGGCTTTTTTTTTGGTATGTTGATGGTCATACAATGGTCAGCTATTGGAGGTAAAAGGTTGTATACGTTTTTATTCCCCGTTGCGTTACTGGATGTCAAGTGGAACAGCTTTTCTACCAGCAGCTTCACTTTAACAACATAGAAGGAAAAGCAGTATCAATGTTTTATAGACTTGCTCTTTGACTTTCTTTAACACAGCCTCACAAAAAGATACACACACAATCATGCACACTACTCATCGTGTTTCACCCTTTGACACTCTTCCCTGCCCTGTTAAACCCTCACATACATCTCTCTTTTCTTAGCCTCTCTCCTCCGAAGCTGTCAGATCTGTCTCCCTTCTCCTCCCTACACTTTTTTCTCTGTCTTTCTCCTCCCCTCGTTACTCTCTTTTCCCTGTCGTGTCACTCTCTCTCTCTTAGTCCTTATTTCGCTCACTTCCTCCATCTACTGTATTTCTTGCTGCATCTGTGTAAGCGAAGTCACGTTTGTCTTCTGAACAAATGAGGATATTCAAAAGCTGCCTCATCAAAGGGATGCACACACACATACAATCATAAAGCTGTACAGTACCCACCTTTGGCATGACTACTATACGTGTATGGTGTTTATTACAAATGCCTTGATCTAGTGTTAAAACAAGTTTCCATATACTGTAAAACCTGAAAATGCACGCAAAACCAACTCAGAAAACATTCTCTGGTCAGCTCTGTTACACGAAAATATGGACCACTGTAAAAACAGTACACAAGACTTTCTAGCTATCTACACTGCTAGTTTGCACAAATGTATGTTGCTAATAATACTGTAGCATTTTGTAGATTATATCATCAGACATTCACATTATCAGAAAAAAAGAGGATAGAAAGTTCCTGGCTTATGCAACCGAGCTGTGTTTCATAGGTGAAAACTGTCGTTCCTGTTAAATGCAAATAATAATTATTATAGTATAATGATTATTAAAGGTTGTAATTTCATTTCTGACCACTGAGTGTCAGTGTTTGTGTGAATAGAAACTGGTCATTTACCCCCTCTGTATTTCATTGTAGTTTGTGTTTAGCTTTAATGCTGATTTGGTGGCAGATTTAATTTCTCCTCCTGTGATGAAGGCCAAGGATTTGGTATTTCAGAGGCTGATCCAAAATCAGTCAACAGTGACTATAATAAAGACTGTGTTTATACTGTTCTAAGGCTCAGCAATGGATTAGTATATCTCTGTGGCAGAAGTGACAGGCTGTATGTAAATAAAACCTAATACGCTCCTATTGACAGAGAAGCAGACTGGAAGAACGAGAGATAAGTAGGTAAATAAAAATGACAGAATGCCTGAGTAGGAAAAGAATAAAGGATAGAGAGAGGATATTTGACATGGAGGAGGAGGAGAGGAAACAGGGAATACGGATAAAAATGAGGCAGAAAGGGACGTACGATGGGGAGGTGAAATAGCGAAAAAAGACACACAATAGACCGAACAGAGCAAAGGATAAAGAGGGCAGAGATGAGGGAAACGGTGAGAAGACTAAAAGAATGATGGGAGGAGAGGCGACAGAAAGATAAATGGCGACAAGATAAAAGAGAGGAGAGAGAAGATGAGAAATAGAGAAAGGTGAGAGGAGATAGAGGGCTTCGGACAGAGAAAGTCAGATAGGATGCAGCATAGAGGAGCTGTTATCATGTCTGATTTATATTCTCATTTGACCCTGTGTATTTATTCCCCTTCAGTTTCTACCTATATCTCACAACATCATATTTTCAGGCTTTCTGTTCACCCAGAAAAGTAATTTGTACTCTTAAAATATTTTTTTCCCACCATTTGACTTGAAACCATATATTACTTTTAAAAAAACAAGTTTCTGACAATTATTTGACTTTCCAGTGTGTGTAAGTCTAACAGATAATGTTAGGCTAGTGTTATTACACAATATTGCATGTGTAAAATATCCAGGATCTAATCTGTAAAGGTGTTATCTTTTACCTACAATTTCCTACCTCAGTTAATATCTATTTTATTTTGTGCTATTGATCATTTTGAAAGTAAAGATAGTCAAATCTTGTCAGTGGTCTGGATGTAAATTTGACATAAGTGTGATATGTTTTTATTTAAATCAATGCATATTGACCAGGAAATGCTTCATCATCATCATATCATCATTGTCATTATAACAATCATCATAATAACACAACACACCATAGATTTCTGGGCATTGTAGTCTTTGAGGCCCTCAGTCATCATGGCTGCTGCAGTTTTACGTAACAAACTAGAATTTATTATTCTTTACACACACAGGCTATATGAACATGTTTCAGCTAGCTAAGATACTTAGCTACCAACACAAGACCTGCAGACCAGGGGATGAGAGGACAGTGTTTCTACATTCATAGACAGAGTTTAACCATTGCTTTTTTTTTCAATTACTGCCCCAGAGTCCCTGTGAAATTCATGGTTATGTTTGAATGTCTCATTTAAATCCCTTCAAAATATCACTTTACTTTGCTACGTTTTTGAACATGTCATCTCCAAATTATTTTGACCAGCTCAACTTCTCTATTTCTTTACATCGGTGAGGTGACCATTGTTAACTTAATTTGCAAATCAGACTTGATCATTACTGAACTGAAGGATCAAATAATAACTTTTTTTGCGTCCTCAATTCCCACCAGCTCAGTCGTCTACCAATAATATTTATATTTGGCTATTCTGATGCATGAAGTACTGTAATGCTCATTATGTTACACAAAATGTAAAGGTGGTGGGTATAAGAGTGTGTCTTCAACACTGATTTTCCTAATCTCATGGCTCTTGACATACAAGGATTTAGCCTTGACAATATTATTATATAACCAGGATAATAACCTTTCGCTAAAGCTTTTCCCACTTGGTTAAGTTGTCTTATCTTTGTGACAGCTCACCTATACTAGTTAATCATGTTTGTAAAAATAGTAACCAACTGAAAATCTCACTCTTGTAGATGTGAATGTTCTGTCTGATATCTTGACAACTACAACATGGGGAGCATTTTTCTCTATAACTGCTAATGCAGCTATTTCAAATAAGTTGCACTAAATAAAATATAAAATCCTATTTAAACAATAAGTTTACCTGTCGCCTATGTGATTCTATGGTAAATAATGTCACCCTGATAAATTTCAGAGACGAGGCAGCAGTATGGGGCCCTTTTTATTCTCAATGGTCAAACTCTCTCTATGCCTCTTGCAGAAACGTTACCAACTCTTAAATACAAATAAATGAACACGATGAATAAACAAACATTACAGAGATATTAAAACTTAAAACAAAACATAGAAGTCATCAACACAACAAAAGACGTACATCATGAATTGATACAGAAAAACAATAAACAGTTACATCAAAAACATTTTGGGGATCGCTGGGCCAACACACCATATTAGAGACTAATATAATAATATTTATCTGCATTATACCCAGGTATAAGATAACACACTATTAATATAAGTTTATTTCCATTATTATTTCCAATTAGAAATTGAGAGGGAACAATTGTTCTACTGTAGGGGAGCAATATGCAATGAAAGCCCGATTTTTGAGATATGTAGACAGGACAGCACAATGTTAAAGCTTACATAAATATTTCAGGTCATAAATAGGGATGTTTATGAAAAGACTATGTAAAGCAAACAAACTAACCTGTTTTGTGAATGCACTGACAAAGCGTGTGAATCAAACAGACTCCTCTCGATTAAGTGATGTTTACTAAGTTTACAGCATAAGGGCTCTTTGGCAGTAACAAAATGTTGATGTTATGGTGACACACCTTCCATTGCATATTGCTGGCCTTTCAGAAACAACACAAGGACAACAGTATGGGAGAAGGGATTGATAAAAGGAAAGAAAGGAGGTGGTCTTAAAGGAAGAGTGAAAAACTTTCCATAAATAGCACTGGATGGAAAGATGGATGGAGAGATAAAGGGATGAGAAGGAGGAGGAGGAGGGGGGGGAATAGCAGCGTCTTTTTGTTTAATCCCTTGTTCATTGTAATCCCTCTGGGCAAATCGTCCATTTTAGAAAGAGAGGGAAGGGAGGAGGGAGAGGGAGGCCAGAGAGGATCTGATTAGGGAAATAAAGTGCAGGAGTCTGAAGTTTGTAGTCCTTAGATGAATTTCTGTAGTCCTTGCCAGGAGACAGGGTTCTCTGAGATAGTGCTTCCATGCCAAAGTAGCAAACATTCACCTCTGAGGGGTGAAATCGTCTGAAAATGAGCTCTGATCAAAGAAGATCTGCTTTCAAGCAAAGTCTGTGGTCCTTTAAATCTCAACACTTTTCTGAACCAGAAGCATAGTCCAAAAAATACCAGAAAATTAGTTTGATCGCTTTTTCACCATATACTGACCATAATCATTGAACAAGCATCAAGTAAGCAAGAACCTTATTCTGCGGAAAAGTGACAAATACAGCAAATTCAAATTCCAGTTAAAATGGTTTGTTCCCCATCGAACATATGGATAAGATTCATTGTAGAATCTCTTGCACAGCTCCAGTCTGTGACACCTGGAAGATGTTATAGGTCCAGAGAAAATCCAGAGAGAAACAGTTCCAGTTCAAATAGGGCAGAATATCTAACCGTTGTCTCTGAAATCATGTATTTGAATCCATGAATGATCATTTTGTCCATCCAAATGGTTTCCTGTTCCTTAGTACATCCCTAACAAGTCTCAGGAGACACAAGACCCAGGAGACGATGTTTGATTTCCTATCAACATATTATCTGTATGTATCCCCAGTAGATGATGACTATAGAAATGACATCTCTTTATGTTTATCCACAACGTTGCTGTCATTTCCCCCAAACTTTCCGTAACTGTCTGTTTCCATAACTGTCTGTTGAGACTTTAAGGTCCAAGGGAATGTCAGAGGAGCATTAGGCCGGACAAGGGTGAAGGGATCTCGATTGGGGTCCTGGTTTTTTGTAGAAACTATTGGCTTTTGAGAGGTTGAGGAGGAGAAAGATGCAAACAAAACAAGAGCTGGGCACTACCTAATACCACAAATTCTTCTCATTGTTGTGAATGTTGGTCCAGTCAACACCATATATACTGTATATCCCTGAAAATTCAATCCAGTTTTAGAAATACTGACTGATCGTACCTTGTAACAGCTTAAATGATATGTTTCATACTAGAGAGAGTACCAAATATTTTTTTTCTCTCTGCCAATATAATGGTAAATTCAGCAGCAGCCAAGAGCAGCAGTAGGTGGTTGGTAGGCGAGTTGGAGGGATGACTGGTAACAAATGCTGCAGTGAGTAAAGGCTCTAAATGGAGGAGAAAATCAGGGAACAGATAAGGTATGTGAGGGAGTGTGTTAGAGAGAGGGACAGAGAGGGAGAAGGTTAAAAATAGAAAGAGGGCCAAGAAAGGAAGACAAAAAGCGGGAGAAAGGTGTCAGTTTGAGAGTCAGAGGGAAAGGTACCATAACTTTCATTGTGCATAAAACGAGCTCTTCCATCTCTCTCCTCTTCGAGCCCTTATAATTTTTGCCCCTTCGAACCTTCACCCTTTGACAAGCCCCCCCCCCACGTCCCGTCACTGCCCTAGGCCACAGAGGAGATCTGTTTCTCCTCCCTATCCTCCCCGTCTCCCTCTCCATCGCCCATCAGTGGCTGCCTCTTCTTCAACTCTCTCTGGTACTTGGCCATCAGCGAGGCGTAGATGCAGCCGTAAGCCGCAGCTGCAACCATCATGATGCAAACAATGCCGCACACCACACCAGCAATCACCACGGTGCCGATGGCGCGGCGCACACTCACAGGCCGGTAACGGGCCCGAACGCAATCTGCCGGGGCCTCTCCGCCTCCTCCACCTCCTGTGTTTGAAGAGGAGTCATCCCCAGTGTTGCTGTTGTCAGAAATTGGTGTTGCCCCACTGGGGCTAAGTGCATTCCTGCTGCAGGGAGGACCGCCTCCTTGTCCAGAACGGGAACCCTCACCTCCTCCACCTCCGTTCTCATCTTCAAGTTGGAGGCAGTAGTTGAACATTTCCACTGGAACCCCACGGATGTCTCGCCCACGCAGATCCTTCGGCAGCGTGCACTCCACCGCGTCCACCTTACCACCTGACGGAGAGAGAAAGGTGCAGAGACAGGAGGGCAGGGAGAGGTCATTTATAAAATGCCTTATGCCTGCAAAGCACTACCAATTAACTGAGAGAGAGGCAAAGATGGAGAGGGGGGTGGTTGAACCAACATTAGGATGAGTCATACATCACTTAACACACACACAGAGTTTGCTGTGCCCTCTACACTAAGTTGGAGATAGCCTCAACTAAGCCCTTCTATAATTCATGAGATGACATGCCTAGCTTCAGCAGAGTTCTTGTGTATGTGTGGAAGAGGGAAATATCTGAGTCACTAATTCCCACAGGCGGCAGGAGGGTGGGGGCTCTACTGTGTTATCATCACATGCTGCATCCACACATAGTACTCGTCTCGTGGTCGTGCGTTGGAAAGTTATTGATCGCCGTCAGATACGTAAAGCAACAGAAACAATGAGATAAAGGAGGAGGATAGTAGAAAGACAGAATGAGGAAACTGGTATTTAGCCCCCAGATGGTTTTATCTCGGCGTGTGACAAAAGAATCCCCTCTGCAAACAGAGCTCGCTCTCCAAATATCTCCGAATATCCCAGCTGTGCGTGTGCTCAAAGTGGTTTGCAGGAGACAGAAATCAACACGGGCTGCTGTCACCAAGCATTTCACACTTGTTCAGTGCTTTGTCTTACTTTCTTTAGCACATATCGTGCATCATCTACCCTATTAACAAATACTGTCATGCTTTCATGTTCAACTACGAAGTGTCTCCTTGTAGATTTTCTCTGCTGCTCTGATGATTATTAAATTATCATGTCCGCCGTGTGTCAGTCTCCGTCTGAAGTGTAGTGAGCTGAGCTGGAGAGTAGAGCCCAGCAAAGCAGAAGAGAGCAGAATGAAGCAAATAGGAGAATGGAGCAGAAAAGAGAAGAGATGCTTCATTAGCGGGGCAGCTGAGGCCCGAGGCGCTGAGGTGAATGTGGATTTTACACATGAAGAGAGAGCGGAGAGCAGCTGTGGTTATCTGATGTATTAACAGCCTGCAGAGACACGTGGCTAACACAGTACACACAATGAGCGTGGTAATGTGCATTCACACACACATACAGTTGTGTTGCTAGAAGCACAGGAAGGAAGAAATAGAAACACACACATAGCTATCTGTAAGGGGGAGCTCACATTCTCTGGTTTCTGGCCATCGCTTCGTGACTCCTTTGCCCTCTTGTCCTATCCCCAAATTGAAATCAAACACACCCTTTCAAAGCTCATCTAACAGAAATCAAACATCTACCTCTGTACAGCAACCACTCCATCCAGTGTTTGAAATCGCGGAGGTTGCAGTCACATTCCCAGGGGTTGTGTCCCAGTTCCAGGTGTTGTAGGTTGGCAAGCGGCTCAAACGCTGCCCTTTCCAAACCCTGAAGCCTGTTACCCGCTAGAGACAGCCACCTATGAAATAATTAGAATAAAAGTAATTTATTCTCTTAACTCTAGTAAAAGAGAGGAATTTACCTTTGTAGCACTGATTTAAAATTGGCATCCTGTACTGTAAAATCAACTGAACATCAATTTAATAATGTGATACGTAATTTTGCATACATTTGCCATGTTGTGATAAACTGTATATTGATATTGGAGAAACATTCTTGTTAATATCAATATCATTACATTGATTTTAGTCTGACCTTTGACCTCCTCTCTGGAGGATGGTGATAATGTTGTGCAAATGTTGCTCTGGGAGTCTGCAAGAGCACATTTATTTAACCATGTCAGTGTACAGAGTGTTTGTTGATGTCTACCTGAGGCTCTGCAGCTCATCCAGTAGCCCCAGAGGAACAGACGACAGACCGTTCAGGGACAGATCCAGACTCTGAAGACCCCCCAAACCCTGTAGAAACATCAAAATAAGCTCTTTGTTTATCCATATTTGCTCAGACATTACAGTACTGTACAATTCACTTCTCCCAAAACCCATATTAGTATTACTGGCTTTTTTCACAATTGCCAAGAGGCACTGCTTGTATCTCTTGACGGGCTAATCTTGTTCAATTTAGGTTCCCAAGCGAAGTCATGACACAAGCTCATCCTGCAGACTGCTTTGGTTCAGATAAAAGTGGATGAAAGTGTTGAGCAAATGGTTTATTATTAATTTACCACCGGGACAGAAGCCCAGTCATGTATATCTGCTCAGGTTGGCTCCGCTCCTAAACAGAGTCTGTAGAGCCTCACCCAGGAGATGAAACAGTGTACCAGTAGTGGTATCAGCATTTTTTTGGGTTGACTGGTCTCACACAGTACATGACAGACAAACAAGAGTGTTGTGTATTTTGAGGGGAAATCTTTTATGAATTACAGTACTGCTATACTGTAGACTGTAGAGAGTATGGTGTTATATTATCTACAGTGCCTACCTGGAAGAGTTCTCTGTCCATTACTGTTAGTGAGTTGTTGTGCAGAGTCAGTTTTGTCAAGTTGGACATATCTCTGAATAATCCTGCTGGTAAATTATCCAGGTAGTTATTAGAGAGGTCCAGCTCCTAAAATACACACAAAAAAAAACATTTTTATTCCCATACATCTTAGCATTTTAGACACTTACATGATGCTGAACAACACATACAACATACTCAAAACTTTCACTACAACAGTAAACAATGGGCGGCAGACCTCCAGAGAGGAGAGGTTAGCGAAGGCAGAGGCTCCCAGCGAGGCAAGCTTGTTGTTGGCTAGCAGGAGGGAGCGGCTCCCCGGAGGCAGGATGTGAAGGGGAGGCAGGGACGAGAGACCCCGGCCTCCGCAGTCCACCAGGCCATCTGAGTAGCAAAGACAGGGAGGAGGGCAGGAGGAGGCTGCTGGCAGCAGCGCTGCCAGGACGCAGAGGACACAGAGGAAGACTTCAGGAGGAAAAAGAGGAGGAAAGAGAGAGAAGAAACGTGATTATTTAGTTTTTCCAACAGATTTTCTTTTCAGTGTGGAGACCAATCAGGAGGATGCAGGTGCAGAAGGACTACAGAGAAAGTGAGAGAAATAGGCAGATGCATGAAGAGGAATGAATTGAAAGATGGAGTGGTTTTAAGAGGAATTTATTTCCAGAAATGAATCAGAAGAATCAGTTTGTCATTTGCACTCTTAGACACAGAGCAGTATGCAAAATAGTCAACAAAAAGGCGCGGCGAGGGAGGAAACAGCAGCTCAGTCCTAATGAAATACCTTCCTATGCCAGAGGCAGTTTTTATATGCTATTTAAATGCTGGAATTACACAAGAAATTTCCATTTCCACCATTTTGTACCACAAAACAGGGGTTTTCATGGATGTTTGAACTTTGAGAAACCACACAGAGGTCTGAGTCTGCTTGTTCATGTGGTCAAAAGTTCATAATTTTGTTTGTGTTTCTTGCCCCTCTGACTAGTGTTTCCATGGCGGCAGTCTATTCTGATTCTGCAGAGTCACAAAACCAAAAAAAAACTAAACTTGTGTTCACTGTTTACTTGTGAGTATGCCTGGCTTTGTCTTTTCTTGTCTTTCTCTGGTGTGGTGTGTGTGTGTGTGTGTGTGTGTGTGTGTGTGTGTGTGTGTGTGTGTATCTCACAGCAGTCTGAGTGACACTCATGAGGGAAATCCCCTCTCTTTTATTTCATTTTCAACTCATTGTTTTCCTGCAGACTCCAGTCATTTCAGCATTTCTACTCATTATCTCTGTTTCTTACCTCTTTTATTCTGCTTTAAGTTTGGGTGACTGGTTTCCTCTATAAAATGTTTTTTCTTCCATCTTTCATTTTTCACGAATGTTCTGTCTTTATTTGCATCTATCAGTTCAGGCCTTTTCATTCATCCCTTTTCATATTTATTTATGTCTCTGCCTGCCTGTCTGTCTTGGCATCTGCCCATCTCTCTCCACTCTGTAATTCTCTCTCTCCCACTTGAGTCTCTTTATCTTTCTCATTCTCTTTCACTTGGAGTCCCTCAGCACTGCTCTGTATTCCCTCAGTGTCTTGTTACAGTGGCTGACTTTGTTTCCATCCAATGGCTTATCAGCACGACTTATGCTTTATCTCTCTGTGTATGTGTGTGTGTGTGTGTGTGTGTGTGTGTGTGTGTGTGTGTGTGTGTGTCTGTCTGTGTGTGTGTGGGCATATGCTTGTGCGTCTGTGCATGTGTGTGTGTTAAGCACCAACAAAGCGTGATATTAAGAAAACTACTCTGTCTAAATTCCAGACACAGACACAGCACTCTTTACTTTCCGACAAGACTCTTTGCTTCACCAGCAGATTTCATCACTTGCATCATCTGCATATTATTAGCATCTATTTCGCAGCTTGCCATTGCCTTTTGTCACACCATGTCTCACCCGCTCCCTGTTGTTGTATTTTCTCTCTCTTAGTCCATCTGTTTTTATCTAAATTTGCTTTCTCATTTTCTCTCTGCTTCCTCTCACTCAAGAATTAATTCCCTTTCACCACACATAACGGCCGTCTGCCTCCGAGTGTGATGAAACTCAGTGAAACAGCCCTTTATTGCCCAGCCCACACTGTGATAAGTTTAAAAAAAAAAAAAAAAACGTGATGAATATCGGAAGATATGAGTGACTGGGTAATGAAAGTCATATCATTCTTCTAAAGTAACTTGACTTTCCTCAGGGCCCTTTGTATCTCATGACTGATAAAATATGAAGCTTGAAATGGTCCAGTGAGAAAGAGAGTTGAGAGGATGCTTTATATTTTTCCATTAAAATCATGTTTTATTCCCTTTAAACTGGTCATAAATAGACTTCCAGTGAGAACAGAATGTCAAAAAATTGCAGTTTCCCCACTGGATAGACAGTGATAAATGATGAGTAATGCATTCAGAATGGTAACAGGGGCTGCATGATTTGAGAAAAAAAAAAAGTATTTAAAGAGTATATTCAGCATAATTACAAACATGACATTTATAGCTGTTTTTCAAATATTTTGATTTGTTATAGTAGGAAAAGCACTGTCAGACGATGGCTTTGTTCTATTCCAGTGTCACAGTAAGCCAAGACAGTGTGACAGCCAGCATGCACAATACCAGAACCCTGAAACTGAAGCAGCTCAATTAATAAATAGAAAATGATCCTAATCCTACTTGAAACTTTCCATGGGCATTAGAGATTGTATGACAGTACAATTGAAACCTCTAAAAACTACATTGTACAGTGAGAAAACACACTAACAACAGTGAGAAATAGCATCTCTTCTCAGACAGTTTTTACCTGCCAGACAGAACATGAGCTCCCTCAACCAGGACACTGCTTCATTTAGCATTCTGAAACAAAAAGGTTCAGAGAGTAAAGACTGTGGCCTTGTGTGATAGATCAGTGTGTGAAGTCTCTAATGCTCCTGTATCCGTTATCCTCTCTGCTCCATCCTACAGTATAATCCTAATCTCTAGGAAAATTAACTTCATAAATGGAAGAAAAGGAGTGATTTTGGAATATCCTGAAGCGGCCTGTGTAGTCTTGCTTTGTGGTGGAAATGCTTCAGAGGGCCAATCTTTCCCTGAAGCAGCTCAGTAGGAATCCAGAGGATTTTGCTGCACAGTGGCTGTGAATTTTCCATAACAGGTTTGAAAAGGTACAGTAGTGCTGGAGATTTGTGAGGACAATGTAGCTCAGAGGTAGAAGCACTGTTACACAACTGAGAGTGAAAGAGAGCAGAGGAAAGAGAAAGTGTGTATATTTTTCTGCTTCTCCCTCACATCATGTAAAATTTCAAATTATGGTCATCTTTGTGCACCATTCATCTCTCTCAGCCTGCGATATGGGCTTTATTTTAAAAAAAGTGTTCTATTTCTCCTGTCTTCCTTTCCTTTCTCGTCACCACAACCCCTATCCTCTCTCCTCTTTCTCTTACTGTACATTATAACTCCCCCTCCTCCCTCAGTGCCGAAGCCCATCTTCCAACATTTATGAGTGGTTTTTAGATGTTCTCGTGGAGGAGGTGGTTGTTGTTTTGGCTTATTTTAGCTGTTCCAAATCCTCTCTGCTGTAGCGCTCCATGCAGCCAAACCAGAAGGAAAAATATTCAGCCACAGGAAGATAGAGAGGTTCAGTCCAAATAAGTTTAAGTGGTTATGTGTAGTTTAATTCAGTCCAAACAGACTTCAGACTGAATCTTTTATGAGAATCCCCAAACACGTAAAAGTGCTGACATTTTTGGCAAATGTAGGCTGGCAATGCTCTCAGAGATGGGAAACAAACTAAGACAAGACATTAAAATGCAACAAGATGTTCCTGTTTGATTGAAGCAAGACTTCTGAGGCAACTCTTAGAGCAGTACTACCCATAAGTCTCCCAACACCCCCATCTAGTTGTCAGAAGTGAAGAATGTACAGTCCAAGCTGTTCAAGATTAGGCAATATTAATAATCAGTTGGAGTAAGATCACATTTTAGAAGTCTTGCTGTCTTTGTCTCATTTTCCAGCCTGGTTTGTTACTTTTAAATTGCACATTAATCAAGTTAATGATGAATAGAGCTATTACATAAACTTTCTGTTATTGCCCATTTGGAGGAACTTTCTAAGTGTGTAACCGCACAGCTTTCTTTCAGCTTGCATGGTAACACCCATGTGCAGTCTGTTATTTAGTTTATCCATCTGTACAAAGTTCCTGGATTATAGTATTATGCATACATACATCAATCCTCATAGACACATACATCTCTTTTTAACTACTGTAAATGTGTCATTCTTACTTTCTTAGTAGGCACAAAACCTAAACTAGATTAAACTAACTCTGGTGTCATATGATTCTTGTTGTCCTGCTGATGTTTGACAGCGTCTCCTAGGCAACACTGCTTGACAACTCTGGGGCCTCAGCTGTCTGTAAGTTTATATCTAGGGGCCCCTGGGTGACACTGGACCCAGCTATGATGTCATCACCACAGGCACTTCTGTTACTGAGCCCAGTTGCATGTTACCAGGGGCCAAGCTGTTTTCCATGCAATCAACAGACTCGCTGCTATCTTATTACTAGTAAGACCAGCTGTCCTCTTTGCAAGACTCGCCTGTATTTCTTAACTCTTTAATGTTTCCCTTGGTCCTCGGTGCAGGGTTCTGGTCCAATTATCTATCCTGCTGCTGCAACAGCAGAGAGTTTAGATTTGAGTCCTGTTACTCCAACACCAGATACATGAAATAATACAAAGTTACAGTATGCCTTCACTTGCATATAACAACCCTTGAATATCCTTGGTGGGAATTGTTACTGTAAAATAAAAAACATACAATTAATAGTAGTGCTCAAATGATTTCAGCTTTTCAAATGTATGGCTTTTCTGCTTCTCTCTGTTTTATATCATTGTAAAATGAGTGTCCTTGCTTTTTGAACGTACGGTTGGAACAAAACAAGAAAGAAAGAAAGACCTAACCTTGGTCTTTAGAAAATTGTAACAAGAATTTTTCTCTATTTTCTGACTTTCTGCAGACTTAACAATACAAAAAGCAAAACAAGAAATTATTTTCAGATTCACCAGTAATGAAAAAAATCTTTAGTTGCAGCCCCAATCAACAGTCAAGGTAGTTCATAAACTTAACTTAATAAACTTAAGGGTACCATCATTCAAAATGTTGTCAACTCAATAAAATAAGACCAATGTGTATCAACCTCCTGAAGATCAACTAAGACACATAATCGATATGTGTTAATGCTTTCAACTGTATCCTAAAAATTATAATTTGTCATATATGATTTATTATCTCCCATCTATATTATCTCAACACACTGTGTAGCCTGTTCTTCTACAGCAGTAGTGTCTGTGTAATTTGTCAGAGGCTGTTACCGTACATGTCTGATCTCCACTGTAACCCGAGACCTCATTTAGTTAGCAGATGGAAAATAGCCAGCCAGAGTGTGTGTGTGTGTGCTCGACTTGAATGTTTGTGTGTGTTTGAATCTCTATGTACACTATTCAGTATACCATCTCACTATATGCATGACTTTTCTGCCTAAAGCTCGGTATTAGAGGTATAAATGAATACACAACACACATACACATATAATACCAAGGTCCCAGCAGTACCACCGCATTACTTCAACGTTGACAAGGTAATGCTGTGTTACCGTAGCAACCAAGTGCTGTAGATGACGTTCAAAAGAAGAGAGGAGGCATAGGGAGAGAAGTTTATGGTTCACATCAAATCCCATCATTTAACCCACATTATCTCTTTTCTCTCACGCACACAACCTTTCTGCTTGACTCTCACACACAACCTTGTATAATCGCTTACTCACACACAGGAAGTCATGGTCTCTCTCTCTCACAAACACACACACACACACACACACACACACACACCAAACACTGACACACACATACAGCAGTTGAGGATAAGCAGGAACAGGGTGTTAGGGTTTAGGCTGTACTCCTGCTGACAGTGTGATGAGGAGAGGAAAGGAGAGATTGTAGCACAAAATCTTGTTTTTGTACTTTATTTTTTAGCCCCCATGGGATTACCTCCAATATTTCTCTATTTCTGTCTTTACTTCTCCCCTCTCTGTTTACTCTTGTCCCTCTCTCATCCTCAATTTCTCGCCCACCTACTCTCTCTGTCTGTCTCCCTTGTCCATTTTCCCTGTGATGTGATTCTGCATCGGTAAGACAGAATCATTATTCTGTCTTGGAGGGTGAGTGGGTAATATGTAGGTTGATCTGCCTCTCTAATTCATGCTATCTGTTTCAATTTGTAGTGACACACACACACACACACGCACACACAGAAGCCTGGCCCGTGGTGAAAGCAGGATATGCAATGACATGATGTTTTTTGTGATAGTGGCTATTAATTAGCGACAGTGACGGGTAAGACAAAGAGAGGGTGAGATAAAGGGATAGGAACAAAGGGAAAAGAAGTAATGGAAAACAAACCATAAGTAAAGCACAATTAGAGGCCAGTTCCAACAATTCCACTATAAAAGCTGCATATTTCACTGTAACACACCATCTCTTTGACGGATGTATTTTTGCTTTCTACTGACCACTCAACTGACCAAGGCTGAATACATTCAGAATTTGGAGAGAAAATGAAGGATGCTTGGCTTTTGATGTCACATCCGCATCACTGTGACTAGAATAGAATAGATTCTGCCTTGGATGTGTGACAGGTCGTAATGTATGCCCACTCATTGCTCAGAAGGGACGGATAGACAGATGGTATTGATCCAGAGCGCTTGCACATACACGCACACACAATATATGTGAGACAGTTTCATTTGGTTATTTTGTTGTTTTATGTGGTGTAATATTAGATAGATAGATAGATAGATAGATAGATAGATAGATAGATAGATAGATAGATAGATAGATAGATAGATAGATAGATAGAGGTGAAGCAATAGCTCTAATCCTAATATTAGACTCGGTTGTACAGTGCTTCAGATCTCTTATCTTTCTAATTGGATGCCCTTTTCAGAGACTTGTGGAGTGTTCACTAAGACAAATCGAGCACATCTCAAATGGCTATATTATCCAGGACCATTATCAGCCATTTTCTATGATAACTTGGTGAGTAAAGTGCAGTTTTTTTCTCAGGAATGGCCCTTGTTATGATCATCATAGCTTATCAGCCTCATGCTGGATCCATACTGGGACTTAATTTTAGTGTAATACTGTATCAGTATCATTCGGCAAGTGCTGAACTGGAGTGGTGCTGTTTGTGGTGCAGAGGATTATCCAGATTTATCCCTGCCAATGTCCTTTGAAAGTGGGCCAATACCATGTTTTTGTGTGTTTCATCTGGCACATTCCTGTTGTACCTGCACCAAGCTAAACTGTGGTTGAAATAAAAAGGAAAATAAACCTGGTGTACTTGCAGGCATGTGCATTAAGGTCTTTGCATGCTATGTGCACAGCTAGAGCTAGTTCAAGGTCAGCACAGCAGTAGAGATCTGATAATTCCTACATGACGCTGGTGGCCAAGCTGGCGTAAAGTCACCACAACAAACTATACTTTAATTCCTACATCACAAACCTTATAAGCCACTGCCACTATGGAGGTCAGGGGTCAAAGCCACAGTGCCCTGACAGAAGATAATATTTCTGTGTTCCTAGAAAGATCAATTGTATTATTGCTATTGTAAGAAAAAAATTAGAGAGTAAAATTCAACTTCAACTTGTTCAAATTGTCTCTCAACAGAGAAACATTGTTGTTTATATGTACACCTGTGATCCCTACCTCTCAAAATAACTTATCAATAACATTAAAATAGCTACTGGTTACATACTTAGAATTTGCCAGATGCTTTAAATAGTTTGCCAACAAGCTGTCATAACAGTATGTATTTAATTCCAAGTCTCATATAACACTATGTGACAGGATCAGGTTCCACTCCAAACCTAATGCTGCACACACTGTACACACACACTGTGTCACACTGCTGTGGCTTCATGCCAAACACGCCATCCCAGCAGGTTTGAAAAATGCCACCAGCCACTAACCACCCAGTGATGGATTTGGTTTGTTTATACGTTCTCACAGCTGACCAGTGCATTTAAAGAGTTAAAATCAAACTAGCTTGTTAAACAGGGAATTCGTTCATTAAATTTAACAACCCGATAGCAGCTGCAGGTGGACAAAAAGCTAGCTTTGACTGTGTTAAAGCCAGTTTATCTCTACTGTGGCTCTAGTCCAAACCTTATGCCACTCCCTTAGTCAGTGCACTGTATTACAGCTGTTCTCTAAGCATAATGCTACAACCTAAGTCACTGTATTATGGCTCCATTCCAAGCCAAACGTTTTAACCTCAGTGAGTGTATTAGGTCTCCATTCAAAGCCAAATCCTCCCCCCCTTTCACCCTCTCTCTCTGTCACTTTCTCTGTCACTCGTTTGATTAGAAGCTATGTGGCCAGTTAATCTGCCGGCTTTATGTGAGACTGCAACAAGGTGCACAGACACATACATGCACAGTACGATCAGATAAGGCTACAGTGTGTGTTTATGTGTGTGTGAATAGGAATGAATTTGTCCCTGCTTGTGTGCGAATGCCTGTGTGTGTGTGTGTGTGTGTGTGTGTGTGTGTGTGTGTGTGTGTGTGTGTGTGTGTGTGTTGTGTCAGATGAGACAGTCTGCTGGGATCGCGGAGGCCTGGAGGCACCATATGGTCTCTGTGTCGCTCATAGACCTCTCTGTTCTCCTCTCTCGCCTCTCCTCCTTAATTTCTTTTTTTCCTCACTGTCTCTCTCTCTCTCTCTCTCTCTCTCTCTCTCTCTCTCTCTCTCTCACTACGCCTCTTTCATCTCACATCTCTCTTCCTCCTCCTCTCCACCCCCCTACTGTTTCTATCTTTTTTTCACGCTTCCTCTGTCTCACTCTGTCTGTCACTCAAATTTTAGATTCTCCTCCTCTAGTTTGCACTCTTTTTAAGCCCTTATTGTCTTTTTCTTTGGTGTTCTCTGTCACTTTTAAGGTCTTTTAACCATGCCACCTTTTTTTCTTTTCGGTGTCTGATTTTCTGGAGCCACTTTATAATAATTCACCCTTTGCAAAGGCTTTGTAAGTTTTAACTAATGGTTTAATGGTTAATGCATGCATTACTAATGACTGGTCTTATAGATTGGTTATAAGCCATTCATAAGAACAGCTATTGTTAGGTTAAGGCTAAGGTTGTGAAAAAAATCCTCTGGTTGGTGTTTATCCTCCAGCAGGACACCTATTTAATTAATCAGGAAGACCATCTTTTGGACCTCTTACCTTGCTGTGAATTTGGACCAAAACCAATTTATTTAACAACTTATTAACTGCAGATATGATAGCTTATACAAAATAGTAAAAGCCACAAGTACTGGATTGCCAATATTATTGCTGCATTATTTCTAAAATAAACACCATCCAGAGGAGATTTTCACAACTTGGCAAGCCAAAAGTTGTTAGTATTTGTGGTTTAGCATTTGTAAACCATTGATAAATCTTCTTTCATACATGGTAATTTATAGTCCTAATATTTTAAGTATCTTTATTCCATCTCCCTCCCTTTGTTTTTGGAATTTGTATGGATGAAGGAAAAACTTAAAATGATAATCTTGACAACATGTAATTTTTTCCTGATTATAAAATCATCTATCAATTATAAAACCATTAAAACTAATATATGCCTTTTAGGAAATTGAAATCATTTTGCCCAAAAACTCAGTCACAGCGGCTTGAAATTGGCTTTGAGCCCTCGAAAACACTGATAAAGCATCCTCCACAACCTTTCAGAGATGTCATATCACTTTTCTGTCTAATGTAGGTTACAAGTTTTCATCATAGTTGTATAGCCATTAGTTGAAAATATGGCCAACAAACTCCAGCTGACACTGACGAATATTAACATTTCTTGAAAGACTCTCTATTTTTCTTGTTGACCTGTTTTCACTCAAAAAGCTTTTAGCCCTGCTGATGAAAGCACACCTTTGATTTTTTGCAACACAATATATTGAATGGAAACACATCTTTTGTGTCCTTTCTGTCTGTCAAGTTCCATTTCTAAATGAACTTCATTAGAAGGAAACACATCTTTGATGATTTGAACTTTGTCATTCTCAGTACTGTAGGAGTCTGATATATTCATTATCTCTGATTTGATGGGATGTCTACCCCTTTCTACTCGTATTATATGCATCTTCCAGTGACTCAGTCTGTTCGTGTGTGAGTGTATTTATGACTGTGTGTAAGGATCTATAGGAGTAATAGCAGAGATCAGAGAGCTTCCAACACAGAAAAACAGTGAAAAGGCAAAGAAGAGATGCAGAAAAAACACCTTTTATAAAAATGCTTGGCAATATTGATAATGCATATTTTGTTTCAACAATGAATACTGAATTGAACTGAGAGGCAGACACTTGGCAATATCGTGTTACATTCATGCCAAGAACGTAATTGCATGGAAGAGACACTGAGATTGCAGGAGAACATTTTTGATGACTGATGGAGAATATTTTTGATTCATATTCCTAAAAGACTTTCACAATATTGTTAATGCAATATTTACGATGATAGGACTTAATTAAGCACACTAATGGACGTGAACAGAGAGAGATAATGGACTTATATTGAACTGAATATAATGCTGAGATGGATGGAAAGATTAAGAAAAGATAGAGGACAGGTGAAGAGAAAAAGGAAGAGGTATGAGGTGGTGGGATGGAGATGGAGGGAGGCTGAGTGGCCCAGAGGGAGGTATAGCTATCGACTTAGAGGTGCTGTGTGGGTGTATGGAGGTTCTGACAGATAGTGTTGCCCTGTTATTTAGTGTCCCCGGTGTTACACAGCAGTTTGTGGGGGCGATTTTGCTAGACACCTCTGGAGCAACAATACTTCTCCAACAGGAAGACAAAGATCCCCGTTTTTATGGTCTCTCTTTTTGTTTTTTGTTTTTTTTGTTTTTATGAGACATTTTTTTTCCTGCACAAATTGCAGCATTGTGTCATTGTAGATGTATAACAAAAGAGCGAAAGAATGCAGAGAGGAGCTTTCATGTTTGCCTATTAGCTGAAGAAGTGTCTGGAATCTCTCGGAGAGCTGGATCCATCCACTCCACTGTCTAATCCACAACACACACACACACGCACACATGCACATAGCTGCCGTATCTGTTGCTATGCCACCCGACTTCTGATGGATTTTTGTTTTGACTGAGTGTGCCCGTGGTATAAAAGGGGGAAAGAGAGAAATATTATGGGGTAAGAGAGAGAGTGGAAATGTGGGGAAGAAGGAAGAAGAGATAAAAGGGGAAGAAAGGGGAAGTCAGACATGTGAGAAGAGAAGAATGTGTTGGGGGAAAGCAGAAAAAGAAGGGACACGGGAAAAGGAAAGCAAAGGGGAGATAGAAAAGGAAAGAAAGGTAAATCGAGAGGAAGAGAAAAGGAAGGCAGACAAATAACCTGCAGCTCTCTCCCCCATCATTTCCTCCCCACGCTTTTGTTTCTACAGACTGCTGGCTGTATTAATACATACAGTAATGTGGCATTTCACTGGAGGACTTGGCACGTGGCCACTGCATGCTCAATGCCCTCATCCTTTGTGTGTGTGTGTGTGTGTGTGTGTGTGTGTGTGTGTGTGTGTGTCTGGGCATGCTAACATTAGCAGCTGTCAAAACAGACAGTGTTCGTCCTTTCATGTGTAGTTAGGAGTACAATAGATGGGAGTAAGATAGAGCAGAGCTGAGTAGAAAGAGAGCACTTTATGTCTTATCTTTTCGATTTGCTTTTCATTTTGTTGACTCACCAGGTCTGGCCAGGTGGTGGGTGGTAGAGCTGGGTGGGGGCAGGCCAGTCCCCCCAGGGGGGCAGGTGGGGGGTAGCATGACACAATGCTCTGCAGCCTTCCTCTGTCGGAGGGGCGGGGCTATGGGGGCGTCAAGCCGCCATGCCTGCAGCCTCCACTAGGGCGGTGACTGCAAAAAACTACACCAAAACACCTGAAAGAGAGAAAAAAGACAAGTGAGACACACAGATAGATACATCAAACATTAAAAGCATGCATGAAAAAGATATATTTTCTCTTATTTGCAACTTCAGACATTTGCAAATCCTAATGCTGAGGCAGTATCACATCAATCTGATATAGCACAGGGCTACACAAACAAGTATGCACTGATACACATGCATACACACCCCTGTATACACCAGCAGCAATGGAGGCTAAAGCAGCAGGACGCTGTGTGTGTGCACGCTCATGTTTGTGAGATGTCCTTGCATATATTAAAGGGTATTTCTGTGTCTGTGTGTATGCATGTGTTTGCACCTTTGCTCCCTTGTGTGCATACACGTCTGTATGTGCGCATCACAGACTGCCCCCTGGTATTTCATAGGCATACATAATAGATGTGTGTGTCTTTGGCAGTTTACACAATCAGTTTCCTTTTCCCACAGACAGACCCCCTACTGTTACTGTCTGGCACAGAGACTGACACGGAGAGAGAGACAAAGCAGGAATGACACAGGGTGAGAGAGAGGAGGAAGAGAAAGTGAGCAATGGAGAAAAATGGTAGAGAGAGAAGGATAAATGCATAAACTAGCAAATACAGAGACATGTGGAGGGAACAAAAACAGAACACAGAGTGAAAGGTATTAATGGGAAGAATAATGACGAGACATTGTGTCTGTTTGTGTGGGTGATGCTGCCAAGCTACCCTTGAGCAAGGCATCAAGTTGCGAGAGGTGCTGCTGATTCTCTTTGAACTCTTTGTTGAATAAATAAAGGTAACACAGCTACAGTTAAGCTAAACTGAATCCGCTGAATCGGCTGCCCGCTGAGTAAACAGTGACAAATATGTCACCTCAAGAGTACATCAAGTACCTAAAATTCAGAGGTTTTTGGGGATGATGGTGTCTCACTGATTCTATAAATGATATCAGCTCGGATATCTCTGCAGGTTATTCATATGGTCCAACTCAGAAAATCAACAAACAAGTCCAATAAAATAAATCAGCTATACAAGACTATTCATATCAGGCCATTGGACAAGTTTTATAAGATTGAAAACTTTGGTGCAAATGAAATCTTTAGTTATTAGTTATAATGTTGTTTTTTCTCCTGTTTTGATGTTATTGATGTTGTTATTTTGTTCTCTGTACTAATATGGGGGTCATAAAGGCTGTTAGTTTTTTGTATCAGTGGGATTGATGGACTTACGGTGACATGTAGACATAGGACTTTACTTCTCTTTGAATAAAAAAGTTGAAAAAGAATGACCCACTCCAATTACAGCAGTGTAATGAAACATATCCCACATGCTTAGAAGATGAGTCTCCTTGTCACTGTTGAGTCATTACAGTGAAAATAGGTTTTTACAAGTGGGAAATTACCATGGGAGAAAGCTCTTTGGGACCTCAATACCACATGACTGATGCACGCTGTTGACTCGCACCCCCTGGGCCAATCAGTGTAATTTTGAAAAAGCTGGAGTGCTGCTGTGAGATGCGTCTTTTCCCAAAGTATCATCAAAACCCAATCAGCAGTGTGTGAAATATGGCACTAATCAGATTAGGCTGTTGTTCAATGGTTAGCTGTTTGTGGGGAAAACTTAGAAACGTAAGCGTGCTTTTTTCGTACATGGCTTATTTTGCCGTAAAGTTGAATGTGGGTGAATGCGCATTTGTGCGTGTGTTAGCGCTCATTTGTGGATGCAGTGATTATGTAAATGTGCACCTGTAGCATAAATGAGTTGTAGGAGGATAAAGTGGCTGCATGGAAAAGGGAGGAAAGAGGAAAACATGATAGATGGATCTAGATGAAGATAGACAGACAACTCTTTGTGCATATAGTCAAACAGACAAACACGCTGTAACTGCAGTCACTTCCAAAAGTAACACTCATCAATCTGCTCAGAGTGTCAGCAAGTGGTTATATATGAGTTAGTGGAAACTGGGCGAGAGGACAGGGGAAGGGAGAGGGGACAGAGGAGAGGGGAAGGAGAAGGCAGTGGGGGGAGAGGTGAAATAAGAGACAGTTGTGATGACAAGGAAAGGAGGTGTATAAAAGAGACAGTGACAAAAGGATAAAATGAAAATATAGGCAAAGCAGTAAATGCCAGAAAGGGAGGTAGGAATAAATGCAACAGAGAGGACATTAAAATTCTCCTCCACAACCTCCTGAGTGTTTTGGCGTGTGGGGTTGTGTATGTGCGCCCCAGTGGTGCTATTTGTGTTATCATTATTGCTATTAGTACCTGCCAGACACTGAAATATAAAACACTTCAATCTAACTGCTCTTGCCCCTCTTTCTTTATATTCCCTCTGCATACTGTGCCTCCCCACTTCCTCTTCTCCTCTCCAACATCTCCTCCTCTATCTTCCAATCTTTTCTTTCTTCATGACCTTCATCCCTCAATATTCATTATTCCTTCCTCTCCTTACCATCTCTCTCATTCTGTCTCTCCCCCTCTGTCTCTTTTCGCTCCTTGACAAAGGAACACGGGCATGTACCAAGGATATTCGGCAGATGGATTTGCTGCATGTGATTAAAGTCACATTAGCTGGGCTCTACTGGGAAATTTGAGTTGTTCTTTTTAAATGAGCACATGAGCTTCATTTGAAAAATTCAGAAGCACACATATGAGAAATGCAAGGAGCTCGAGGAATTTGGGGAGATTCCTCTCACGGCTTCAAATGCATTGTTTATTGTAAGTTATTGTTTATTAATGATTTATTTGACATTTTTGCGGAGTTTTTGTCTTTCAATACTGTTTATCATATTTACTCATGCACTGTAGAACACGGTCTGATTAATGTTTTTTTCCTTTGTCGTAGTTTTAAATTGAACATTTCTGCTGCAATTTTGTTAAATCAATCTGTAATTCCTGTTTCAGCTTTGGGATTGTAAGTGTTGCCTTGGTTTGCATGTTGGCCATTTGTCAAATGATTCATGGCTTTGTGTGTGTTTATTTTGATTTATTTTGGGGAGGAAAACAGTTTGACTGGGAAGCAGTTTGTTCGTTTACGAGCAAAAAGTAAAATCACTCAGTCGTTATATATATAGTATAATAGCTTTATAGTCAAATAATGATTTTGTTGTTTTTTGTTGAGCTGTCATTCACATCTCATTGTTGATTGCTTGCTTTTCATTGTTTTCTATACCATTTTTGTATTGGGCAATGGGAGGAAATGAAAAAGACAAAGACACTCATTAATTAATGTCACCAAATCTTAGAGAAGACTTCTATTTTTAGGCCTGACAGCCACCAAAAAAACTGTTAGTATAAAGGTGGAAACCTCCTCAGATCTCCCAGTGGATCCTCTCATTAGCAGACATCATCTCTCTTGAACTTTCCATAGCTCAAATCAATGATGTGAAGGGAAATACAATTAATACCCTGTCTAGGGTGCTAGAGAAAGTTACTGTCAGTGTTTCATACCATTATCAAGAGATGGTCTACATTGTTTCTTTTGTGGCGGCTCTGGTCCTTGGTATTTATGACTGATGTTTATTTTATTTCTTACCATTTAAGTGTACGTGTGCATGTACTCAGAATATAGTGTATATATATATATATATATATATATATATACTAAGACTAGTGGGACAAATAAGGCCTTTGTCGGGCAGTTGACGAATACTTTTATGCTCGTATATTTATGTTGAAATGACTCATGATTAGTAGCCTCTTATCTAAAGGCTGATAATTTTCTTTCTCTAACCAGTATTGAAAAATAAAAACTTGATTGCAAAAAAAAGGAAGGCAATAACATTGAACCAATCAAAAATGTACAACAAAAGAATATAATTTATCAGTACACATGGTGAAATGTGCCCTAATGTAACCATGTGCATAATCGTGATGGAGTTGTCATGTAAGTGATGTATTGGAGGTGTAGCAGAAGGTCACCTCTGCAACCACATGTTACTGTTCTGCCCATCAGTTCCCATCATGTTAAATGGGTGGTGTGGTGGCAAGCCTGTCTGTCAGGCTATTCTCAGAAAGCTTTTTTTACCAATTTGACCTGCACACAGGGGCAGCCAAAATCCACACATGCAACCATGCACACATTCACCCACACGTGTAAATACTTGGGCGCCAAAGTGGCCTGCATGTTGGGGAATCAAGTAACACCTCCTCCCCTCTTCTGCTCCTCTTCTCTCTCCTCTCTTCTTTCCATCCTATTTTTTTCCTTCTGTTTATTCCGCTGTTTCCTGTCCACGCTTAAGCCGGATTTATTCTCCACGGGATGTTGCAGGGTCTTCATGCAGAGCCCGACGTGCGTTTCCTCCGAAATCTAACTACATACCCTGGGGGCTCAGATAACAAGTAGAGACCACCAACTGTGGTTGGTCAACTTGGCCTGCTTGTGTTTTCCCTGCTTGCCTGTTTATGATGCCAGTAGAGATTGCTGATAAAGAAGAAGCGAGATGAATGTCAGTAATGTTATTACTTTTATTCATGCTGGCTAATGTATATTTTGTATTGTATTCTTTATTGTGCTGTATAATGTAAACAAACATGACTACTGTAGGTATATGTTGATTATTAGGGTTGGGGTAAAAAATATCTATATATATTGTATCGCAATAATTAATCTTGTTATATTGTATTGATTCCCGAAAACACTATCAGTTTTTGTGGTTAAACCCCCAACTGCTAGATAGCAGTGTTGTAAACGTAAACTGATGATGCATGATGTCGGATGTTACAGGGACTGTAAGAGACCATTTTCTTAAAATTAGGTTAAAAGAAAACAATCGTGAAGTTAGTATTTTTATCATTCTTGTGACATGTCTACTTTAGTTTGACTTTGACTTGACTCGTTTTTAATCAGTATGGCTGGAATTCTGTCCAATTTACCACCAAATTGAAATTCACCTGCACATAAAAGAAACGTTTATCCATGTGTAAAGGGGCAGGTGAGCGTGTGTGTGTGTGTGCATGTGTGTGTGTGTGTGTGTGTGTGTGTGCGTGTGTGTGTGTGTGTGTGTGCGTGCGCACGATGGTATGAGCATTTAAATTTTAGTGTGTGGCCCGAGAATGAGTGACATCACAGCTGTAAACACACAGCCCAATTATTCACCTTCAGCTCTACCCTTTACTCCTTCTTTACACACACACATTAGCATTTGGCAGTTGGCCGGTGTTTCATTCAAGCCTTGTTTAAGGGATCTATCCATGTCAGATTATTTGTCAAAACAAACCACATTATACAATAGAGAGGGAAAAGATATAAAAAAAAAGTCCTAATAACTGAAAGGGTTGACTGCATACTGCGGTTGCGGTTGTATATTCGTGTGTTTGCATGTGTGTAACAAAGGCAGTGAGAGGCAGCCAAGCTCCCTTAAATCAATTTTTAATGGCTTTCTTACATAGGAGAGGGAAGAGATTGGGGCAACACAACATACTTAAACATACACACAAACACACACACACACAACCACCTAAGCACATGCCGAGAGCTTGACAAATAGAGCCACATATGTGTTGACAGGCACATGGTGCAAAAATATGTACAGTTATATAATTACACATGCATGTAGGTATGCAGATACTCTGTACGTGAACACACACAGACATTGTAAGAGTGCATGTGTCCAAAAACACACATGCCACATATGTCACAATGCAAGGCACATACTGGTATGAGAGCTGAAAGAAAATATTAGGATTTAGGATCAGACTCAATAAGCTCTGGATAAACAAGATTAAAAACATGCTCAAGGTTCTTCCATCAGTGGGAAATGGCAAGTTTTGTATAAAATGTTATCATGCATGTTTTTTTTTAAATTACTATTGTTGATGTACAGAGCTTTATAGTCTGCCACACTTTTTTGAACACCAACCCCAAATATCACCATATTGTTCACGTCTGTTGGAAATGATTTGATGAGCAGTTTTGCATCAGTAGTCAGACTGGTCTCAAAGGTTAGCCATGTTTTTAATAGACATGTCAAACTACAACACTAGTCATGTAAGCTAGTTGGTTGTAATTATTGTTTTCTCCAGGTTTATGTTACAGTGCACCTGCATTACTTAGAGGACATTTAGACAATTCCCATTAATTGGTAGCTAATGTAGAGAGGCACAAGAGCCTTGAGGACATTAGGGTGGAGTGCTTCACACCCACTGCATTATCGTATAATCACAGTGCAGCTCTTGCAAGTCTAATATCACACCTTTTTAAAACAAGGTTAGAGTCTACATAGTGTTTTACAGCAGGTAAAAACAGCAGCACTAGACAGTGGGCATTAGACTGAGGATCAACAGGACACCAAGTAATAGAACCTAGGAAGGGTTTAAGATTGATTAAAATTACATAAAATACTGTGAAGGTCAGAGAAAGATGCAAGTAAGACAAGAAGAATAAGTAAGACAAGAAGGCAGCCAAATAGACAAAATATCACTGGTCTGTATATTCACACAAACGAGTCTGTCTATTAAGTTAATTGTATTGTAATGAAAGTGGAGATGTAACAGAAGACATCCAGTATATTATCATTAGGTTAGCAAAGATCCAGCCCCCAGAGATACTGTAGCACTGTGATCAGTCAGTCAGACCTGCAGATCACATGAGCCCTTGGGGCATTACAAAATCAATGGATGTAAAACAGTTCCTGGGCTTCTTGAGACTCACAATTTTTTAACTTTTATTGTACATAATATATGGCTGTTTATAGGATATTATTTGTATGGTCAGTCAAAAATAAAATAAAAACATAAAAGCACATACTTGGGTATGTATGCAAACTTTTTTTGGACAGTTTTGCTGGGTGAGCAGCCTTCGCTGGAATACATGGGCTACCGTAGCTAAATACATCATACTATTTTACTACATCAGTGTGTGTGTGTGTGTGTGTGGGTGGGGGGGGGGTACATCTGGTATGTTTGCATTAGCCATGCTAACTTTAGCTAGGTTAGATCTAAACAAGCAGACAGAGTTACCAAAAGACTTCAAATCAATTGGCTTGTGGAAGACAAAAAGCACTCTTCCCTAATATCTTGTTATTTACTGTTAAGTCCTGCAGGGTATGTTGTTCTTTTCAAACATTAAAGCCATACGTATCTTTACAGGATATTGTTTCTTTTAAGGTCTTTTACACTTCAGTAGTTTACTGCTGCCCGTCTTTGTCTACGTGCGCCTTTCGTGCTTAGCTTTAAAATATAAATAACTAAAATAAAATCAAGGAATACTGTCAAAAGGAACCTTACTTGAATCATACGCCCGTAAACTGATGCTCTCACTTTCTCTCACTGGCCACCTCTGCATATTTGCCCCAAAACCACAGCCCAAAAATTCCAGTGAACGTGGATGTTGTGTGTGTTTTGTGTATCCAGGAAACAGGTTAAGGGCTGACATTTTCAGCATCCACCTCGTCACAGTATGCATATTTGGCCCCATCAAAAATACCAATTTGTCTGTGGGGAAAAAAGCCAAGTCTGTCTCCGTCTGCAGTCTTTGTCATACTTTGTGTGACATACTACATCTTTAATTTAAGTCGTAAAATGAGGAGCAGTTAGGTTAAAATGAAGTGTATGTGTGAGTGGGGAGAGGAGAACTAACACAACAAACAGACTTACCTTTTGACCAAATATCTCAGACAGTACCAGCCTTATAGCTTTCTGCCATCAGCCATTCCCCCCCAAAATATTCCCCCCAGAAAAAAAAAAAATAAAGACAAAAATTTAAAATCTCTCACAGGTCAAAACATTGAAGAAAAATAGCCACCTCTTCAGTTAAAGAAATCCATACATTCAAGATCCTGGTCAAATGATTAATATGAGAATAATCCTCCTTTCTGTATAGAGACAATCCCCCCCAGCTTCCCCTTCAACCCACCAATGAATTGTGAAAAAAGGAGGGATTGTGTAGAAAAAAATGAGGGATTGTAGAAAAAAAATGAGGTGAAGAGAGGCTTAGAGACACAAGAGGAGGGAAGAGAGGATAAGGTCCGTAGAGGGGAGAGGGATGGAGATAGTTAATCCTTTCCTTCGGATCTATTCCCTATATGAATGATACGTCCAGCGCCGTCCTGCTCGCTGGCTTGTGCGCTGCCGTGTGTCTGAGAGGAGTGAGTGTGTGTGAAAAGGAGAGAGACGGAGTGTGTGTGTGTGTGAGAGAGAGAGAGAGAGAGACAACAGCGTTAGGTTGCTGGCGTCATGCGCTAGCCCTTCTGTGTGTCGCTATGTTTGTGATTCCTGCACTCAGCACGCGTCTGAGTGTGTGTGTGTGTGTGTGTGTGTGTGTGTGTGTGTTGTGTATTTATCCACACATGTACACTTGAGGGCTGTCTTTCCGGTCTGTGTGTGTGTGTGTTTGTGCCCCCACCTCCCCTTCTTCTTTTCCGTATGTGTGTGCAGTCGTGCATGTGGCAGGAGAATATGTGTGTGTGTTTGTGTGTGTATGTGTGTGTCCTGTCAAATATAGTAACATAGTGTATGCTGCCTCTGTCTGTCTGCAGCTCTCCCACTGTGACAGAGAGAGGATGAGGGAGGTGGAATACAGAGAGCGATAATACGAAGAGTGAAAGCCGAGAGAGATAGAGAGAATAAGAGCGAGTAGGAGGGAGGGGAGGGCAAGGAGAAAGTAGAGAGAGAGAGCGAGAGAGAGAGTGTGTGTGTGAGAGAGAGGTGGCGAGATAAATAGAGGTTGGATGAAAAAAGATAAAGGTAGGAGGGAGTAAGAGAAAGAGGGAGGCAGAGGACAGGGAGGTATGGAGGGAGATGGAAGGGGGAGACAGAAAGAGAGATGCAAGAAAGAAAGCAGTGGAGGGAGGAAGAGAGGGAGGGATCAGCTGATTTCAGTGAAGATGAGAATCTCCCTCTGCCACATGGGCTTTTCTCCTCCCTATTTTTTCCTTTTTTTTTCTCCTCATGTCTCCTTCGTTCAGCTTTCATTTTCATTCTATTCCCTGTGGCAGCTCTCGTAACGGCTGGCTTTGTGTGTGTGTCTGTTTAGGTGTGTGTGTGTGTGTGTGTGTGTGTGTGTGTGTGTGTGTGTGTGTGTGTGTGTGTGTGTGTGTGTGTGTGTGAGAGAGAGTGTCTGTCTGTGTAGAGTATGTTTGTGCATATGGCTGTACGTGCACACATGTTTTAGAGTGTGTGTACTTTTCTCACAAAAAGCTGGTTCTTAAAAGGTAAAACATTACACTTTAGGGCAAAAATATTTGGGGTTCCTCAAGAAATAAATAGAAGTCAATGCAGTGTCCTCTAAGTTGGTGTGTGCGCTCATTAGTGGAAGACATTGTGAGACAGCAAAAATGCTTCCTTTGGAAGACACCAGTGATAATTTCGGAGACAGACAGAAGGAGGATGGGGGAGTAAAGGGGTGTGGAGGGTAACTGGTAGGGGGGATTGTGTGTTTGTTTGCATACAGCATATAATTACTTGGCTGCTTTCTTACATGGACTGAATCATAGTTGACAACACACACACACACACACACACACACACACACATTGTGCTGTTAATGAGCATGTGAATCATTTGGCTCTACAACGCACCATTTCACTGCATATGAGATTGTGTGAATGTGAAAAATTTGGCTGCACCTGCGCGAGTGACTCTAGGTTTTGACACCCAAAATTGGCAAAGTTCACGGATGGACTAATCTCCAACGCTTACAAATCTATTGTCAAATCTGTCATCTCTCCTCTCTCTTTATTAGCAGCAAGCAATCAAACGTAGCAGATTCTCATTTCACAGGTTGAAATGACAGACATCGCTGGCAGCAGGTCATTCCGGTTGTTGCTAATTAATATTAATTCCATGAGTTTAAGCCAAATTTAAACATGTCTGTTATCTGGTAAAAGCACTCTCTGCAGTCGATGTTTGTATTTGGCAAAAGAATATTTGTGAGGGAAGAAACTCCCCTCTGTAATACCACTGTATGACCAATAGGGGTTCAGCTCGTTGGTTTGGTTTCACGCTTACTGTTTTGGTTAACAAAGTCACACCTGTGTCATCAACTTGCTTCCAGACAAAGTTGTATGCAGCAAAAAAGCTCTGATATACCCACTATACATTACCTGTCCAGCAACAAACATACATTTCCCTTGGTTGAGACCAAAACAAAGTTACAAGGAGAGTGAATTTGCTCTATATTAGATGGCTGGAAACAAGACTGTAAATGAATGTGTAAGCAGAACAGTTTGCAAAGTTAGTCAGCTGTGTAAGATGTTGAGTCCGACACAAATGTACTCATGTTACATTTTCAATAAATAAACTGTGTGAATCCCATATTATAAACTGAGTATAGCACAAAAAAAACAGTGACTTCTAACCGCAAGTTCAATCAATCAATCAACCCCCAGTCCAGCCCAGAGTCCAGAATCTCTATCTGCTCTTATTTTAATGTATTCAGGATGGATAAATAAGCATGCAATACCAGTGTAAGATAGGGAATATCATACATTCACATATTAAAAGCTAATTACCAATTCAATTGTAACAATATGTCATAAAATGGATTTCAGGCCCTGTCATACAGCCCTTTCTATTTACTAGTGAGCAGCACCTACCTGTACACCTTCCTGAGTTTGCACACATCACTGTCTGTCACCAGCTTCATGGTTTTGCACAGGCCAATTAAAACACTGTGTTTTGTCAGCTGCCCAACACATACACATACATACAACCATACAACCAGAACATGAGTCCTCTGGTTTCCTGTCCAAATGTGGGTGCTGTGCTGGCTTCACTGGTCTTCAATGTAGTTCCTGGCAAACAGAAATCTGTTTTAGCTGCCAGTAGCTGCTGCCAGTGCTATATAGGACAGACTCTTGAATGGTAGTTATGAAAGATGATTGGCTAGAATGACTGGAATAGCAGTGAACATACAATATGCTGCACACAAAACTTTTTTGTTGTTGTCTATTATTGTCGAAGGATTTTTGTCATAGAAAGACATCTGCTTTTATAACAGCAAAGTTAAGGGCTCTATGTGTGTTTGGGTTGTGTGTTATCCCAAAGGGGTAGTCCTCTAATTAGTCCTGCCCCCTCTGCTTCAGAGTGCAGGGGTCACCAGGGTTAGCCACTATAATGCAACCTTTCAGCTGCAGAGAATTTAGTGCCAGGCTCAAGGACACTTCATATACAGAAAAATGCTTAAAGGCATGTACTGTTGATAGCCAAAATGTATTCAGTTCAAACTAATACTTCAAGTTTTGTTGTGTTGCTGCTGTCATGTGTAATCTGTCATACTCGGCCATTTCTGGCGCGTTCTTGAATAAAAAATAAACACATAATAAATGATTTCTTTGCACCTGTGTGAGATGGAGAGAGTCAAGACGGCAAACGCCATTGCAGGATTTGGATTTTATGTCATGTCACTGCACTCAAAATTCTCCTTCTTTCAACTTTGACTTTATTTTTCGATGACCTTTCAGTGTGCAGCAGATGAAATGACAGCTGTCTGTGATGTAACCTGATAGCAATCCATGGTGGATGAAAAGGACAAAAAAAATATCTTGCACCCAAGCCCTTCTTGATCATCATATTCTCACTCTCACTTCTTCTCTAAAGAAGAATATTTGACACTGCCTTTTATGTTAGACTGAATTACGTAAATCACTAACAGTCTTTACTAGACTTGCACCACTTTGTCTCTTCGTTGCACCTTGTGGTGAGAAAAGCTAGAGAGCCTTAGTGTTTGGGAAAATTAGTTTAGCATTGCTGCAACCAAAAATGTCAAAGTATATCCAGCATAAGATGTTAAAAATGATATAAGCACTGTCGGAAAAAAATTAGCTTATAAAAGTTATTCAATTCCATAAACAACAGTGTATAGACTGTGGCCCAGTCCCCTCAGGCAGCTCCTATGAGACTGTGCTAACTGATTGAGCGGGAAGAGGGTTTTAACACCAGATAAGAATGCGAGGTGAGCTTGATTTATTTGGTCCTCCAAGGGATGTGTCCACTTTTTTCGGGCTGTTTATGTGTCTGGCAAAGAGGCCTTCTGGCATGAGGATCCATTGTTAGTGCCAGCACCTCCTGCCAAGGCGACTTTTATGGCCGGTTCTGTTCCATCAATGATGCAGGAAATACGTGTTATGAAAAATGATTACTGGCTGTGGTTTGGAGCAAGAAAGTGTATTTTTTAATCTTTCTGCCTGGCTACTATGGTCTTACCCAGCATTTCTCTATTAGAGTTATTAATTCCCTTGCTACTGGAATATTGGTGTATTTATTATCCAGGAGGCATGATTAAATCCCTGCACTCCTGTTCGTTGCCTCTAATATTGATGATATATGAATTTAAACCCATTCTGTTACATTCATTATAAGTTGCTGTGTGAACTATATGGATATGTATAGTCTCTCCCCTTCCTTCTCTCCTCCAACTTTTCTCTTCCTTCTCTCTTCCTCCTCTACCAATTCTGTCTCTTCCCTCATCTCTATCGCTCTCTTTCTCTCCCTATCTTTTAACACCCTCACCCCCTCCCTCACTCTGTAATTTACTGTGCTATTGGGTGAGTGTCAGTGAAGATGAATTGGCTCTAGTCTTTGTATTAACACCAGGTCTGGGCAGGCACGTTTAGCGATACAACCACTAGTTCCTGCAAGGAGCAAGTGACTTCAAGGCACTATCCATCTTAACATACACACACACACACACACACACACACACACACACACACACACACACACACACACACACACGCACACACAGGGACAGAGAGATTGTATATGTCTATGGTTCCATCCAAGGAGTCATTTGTGTCTCTGTTCTCATATATCACCGTTTTCTATCATCCGTGAATCACGCTCATATTGACCAGACAGTTTTATCACCCTTCGGTCAATACGGTCAATGAGGATTGCTCCATTAGAAATCAATCATGTTTTAATTCATGCCTTGAAACACATTTTTCCAGACAGCCTTTTATTGAATAGAGTATTGTATTCCAATTTATTTTGCCTTTTGGTTCTTTTATAGTATATATTATACAGTTGAAAAACAGATGCGGCGTAACACGTCTGCCACAAAATGCCCACAGCATGATTAAAATATGATAAAAATAAATACCTCATTGTACCAAAGGCAATGCGTCTTTAGAGAGCCTCTTCCAAAGCCACAGAAGATATTACAAAGCTGTTGTCACAGGCTGAATAGAACTCCTCATGACAAATTAAACTGAACTTCATGTTTAAAATGTCTTTAAGATGGCTACTACATACACATGATACATTGTGATCAGCTATACAGAATATTTTGGTATTGTATTTATATGCAATACTTACTAAATATAATCAACAGTTTACCTGCAATATCACACTGTGGACACAAAAAAATCTATATATATATATATATATATATATATATATTGCTTATGTTAATGTCCAATGATTAATACACTAATTTCATTTGTCCCAAAAATACACTGTTTTGTACAAATTATGAATACTAACTGTTTAATTATGCTGTTACTGAACAAGTAAAAATGACAACTTTGCTGTTTAATTATAACCCTTTTATTAGGGAAATAAGTATGCTTCTTTTTGAAACACCATATACCATATACCATACACCATATCTCCCTATCAGCAAACCCTAAACAGATGAAGAGATATGTTGCTTTTCCAGCAGCACTGATGCTTCTGGCTAGTAGACAGACCAGGTGGCCCTATATAGTCTGAACATGGCTTATGATGCATACCTACAAACGTAGAGTCATGAAATTGGTCATTGAAATCATTTGCAGTTGCCTTGCATCTTTTTGGAAAATTTAGCTGCAAGTGAACGTAGAGTCTCATTGTGAAAAACACCAATTAATATGTGAGGATGACCAAAAACAGGCCCATCTTGGGTCCTGACCTGTAATGGTTTAAGAAACCCAGTGTGTGCAGCCAGCCTTGTCTGCTGAATTTCCCTGTAACCCACTATCTGTCACTGCAGGATAAATTAAGTGGTACAGACTACGGATTATGAAGCATTTTAGGCACACGCTCACTCTCACACACAAACACTCTCTCTCTCACACACACACACACACTCGCACAAAGTTTATCCCCTTGGAGAGTCTCATTAATTTGGCCAAGTTGATTTGTTCTGAAAGGCTCTGAATTCATCACAACCAGACAGATGGTAGAGAGGGATTTCCTAGAGGAGAGGAGAGGAGAGGAGAGAGAGAGAGAGAGAGAGAGAGAGAGAGAGCGGTGTGGGTCAGACAGGAGTCGAGAGTGAGGGATGGAAAACAAAGTGTAAGGTAGGGACGGTGTAAAAAACAGAACAAGGGAACAACAGAGGTACAGGGAGTACAATGAAAAAATACAGGGAGAGTGACAATCGACAAGAGATCAAAACAAGAATCAAGTAAAAAAAGAGAAGGGTAATTGAGAGATAAATAGGGGAGAGATGAGCGAGCACCATCTGTCATTTTAGAGAGAGAGAGAGAGAGACAAAAAGAGTGGAGAGAAGGAAGTCGAGGGAGGAAACATGGAAGTAAAAGAACATGATGGAAGCTAAGCACAAAGGCTGGAGGTAGAGGGAAATAGAAATCCTGGCTTTGTCCAAAGGGAAAAAATACCTCTCAAGATCCGTAAAAGCTACAATATCAATATTTCTATACTCATGGTGTTCACTCGTACAGCTTTCACCAGCTGTTTTCAGCTATAAAAAAAAAAAGCTTAAATGAACATTGTACACTACCTGCAGCACCAAACGACAAGTTAGCAACTGAGTTGGTGAACATAGGGGAGCATTTAGCAGCTAAAGAGCCAAATGTTTCCCTCAGGAGTTGGTGAGGAGAGCAAAGCAGACCTTAAAGGAGAGTGACCATTGCACAGGTCTGTAATTTCGCAAAACATTCACCATATGAACTTTACGGGGTGTTAACAACTTGTTTTGCTTCCCTCAAGTGGCCAAACAATTAATTATTGAAAGTTTAACTTACATGTTGCGGAAATGTAAAAATTACAGTTGCCATCTTGTCAGTACAAAAAATTTGAACTACTCCTTTAAATTCAGATATGTATGTTCTGCCATAAGAAAATTGGATTAGTGAGGTAATGAAAGGGGGTGATCACACACAGAAAAACACACACCCAGTTGATCTTCTTTCACATTATAAAAGATTGAGTAGGTAATTGAATTTCACACCAAATTAGTGCCTCAAAATGTTGCCACTTGAATTCCTTTTTGATGTGTGACGAAATAGCCCTGTTATGAGCACAAACCGGCATGTAAACATTCAGAACAGAAAGAAGAAAGAGCATAGCGTTTTGCATTCACCCTTTCTTTAACACACAGGCGCACACACACACACACAGGAACATGTTTCTCCCTGTCTCTCCACTATGAATGATTTAGTGAGTGTGCCTCCAACAGGCCTGCTCAAGAAGGCTGTGAAACTAGGTTAACTTAAGGTAGGCTCTGCTGACTTAGAAGGTCCATGCACACATATACCCAGTGTCAACAGCATTTATTTTCATTTTGAATGAACAGGCCAGGCATTTAACACTCTATCACCTCTGTTCTGTCACCTTCGACCTGCCGAACGGTGGTGACAGAATCCTCCGTCCATCTTTTAGCTGTGTCAGTGGGTTTCACATTTAAACAAACCCATCAACTCAGCTTAAAATGTAGTGCTTGATACTTGCTGCAAAGGGAATACGGTACCTGCTTGTCAGATTATTTTGCACACATTTGCAGCCTCATTCAGTTTGTGTGTGTTTGTGTGAGTGCATGTCCTGTGTATTATTCAAGTTAGTCCAATCCGACACGTGCCACCATTTCCATTCTTTTAATTGGAAAGTGTCATGTGGCTCTGCCCGTGCGTGTGCCTCTGTCTGCATCCTTGACGTTCAAAAAGTTGCGCATGAGAAAGTGAGAGACACTTCTAGAGAGTGAGAGAGAAATAGATTATGATGAGAGAGAGAGAGAGAGAGAGAGAGAGAGAGAGAGAGAGAGAGAGAGAGAGGAGGAGGATGAGGGAGGGAGGTTGAGTCATCATGCTTTTCGTCCAATCCCAGCCCTCTGCCTGTTGCTTTGGTAACGTGATGTCAGTGCAGCCTCTGGCGACTCCTCTGAGGTTAGCAGCACAGAGGTGTGTGTGTGTCTGTATTCTTGTGGCTCTCTCAAAGTTGTCACAGAAAAACAACTGTAACTGGACTTTGCAAACTTTAAGGTCAAAGGTCATATTCAATTATCTATCACTTGTAATAGTTACATGAGTTAAGGTCCTTTGGATGTCCTAACTTGTGTGTGCGGGTATATGTGCATCCATTTGGGTCTGTGTGTTTGTGTACATCTGTGCGTACTTTCCTGAGAGTGTGTGTGTGTGTCTGTGTTTTCTTGTGTATGCCAATATATGTTAGTCTGTAAGTTTAAATGGTTCCTTGTGTGCACAATTTGTTGTATGTTTGTATGTTTTGCTGGTGGATCAATAGCCTCCACATGTCTGCAAGTCTGTGTGTAAGGTTGTCTGTGTTTACGTCAACGATTTCAATTAAAACTGATCATTATAGTCAACTGTCGCTGAACTTTTTTTTCTCTCCGAGGAGTCGACCAGAATTTGCCAGAACTCCTTTTACTGGCTGGATCAGTATTTGTTGCCTGGCAACATCAGTTTATTGAACAATCACCATCAGAAAGTCAGGGGATCTGCTGAGGCTTTGTTGAACATAGCACTGTTGCTTTTGGGAAACACAAACAATCATTTTGGGATTTGAGTTGAAAGGTTACTCCGCTCTCGTGTTTGTGAAATGAGTTTCAATTTATGTCTTTAAAAAATACGTGGAATGGGAGATATTAGTCGGATAAAGGATGTCCTTGTCCATTCAGTTACAGCTGTAGAAAAATCTTCAGTTCTGAGTATTAGAATAAAAATTTTGATTTACTTTCTCTATCTACTTATGTTAGATAGATATAGAGATAGTGTATAGAACTTATTGAATGACCACTCAGTTAACATTTTTGCTAATTAATTGCCTGTTATAATACTTAATTTGACTACACTAGATTGTGTAATATATTTGTTTGTGCCAGACTCAAGCAACCAAATAAAAGAGTAATAATAAGCGGATAATAGCAGGACAATTAACCTTTCTGCAGTTTAATTTTCTGCATACTCATACAAGAGAATTTCCATTGCATTTCATTAAAAACCTATGCAATGCAGGTATGGTCATATGTCATGAGCAATTATTTCACATGCGCAGATATTAATTGTGACTCGCACAATATACTGAGTCCTCATGCACAAATTCAACAACTGAGAGTTGTACTGGAATAATAAAACATAGGGAGAGGTAAAGAATGGGACCTGTGTGTATACAACTAATAAGTAACCGCACAAAGTAGCCACCATGGACGAGAGATTCTGCTTGGCGAGTGCTGGAGGGTGTACACGCTCTCACAGGCATTATTCTGCTCTCAAAGTTGACTTCTGCTCGCTCGCATTCACCTCGCTTTTGACAATGTGCCAAGGGAGGCACTGGTTTGTTTCTCGCTTGCAGCTACCTGTACAACTCTCGGTTGTGTGTGAGGATTTGTTTTATAAGGGTAGCAGTTAATACCTGCATGTGTGAAATCATATAATTTGCTTGTGAGCATGTTTTAACACGCTTGTGACATATGACATAAATCCGATGCCATACCCAGGCAGTTTTACTTACTGAGATCAATGTTTTGGTGTCTGTATGCATTTTCCCTTTTGGACCCATGCACGGTTAATTAAGGAATTGAAAGAGTAAAATGTGTATTTACCAATCACACAAGGAACACTTGGGAGTTAGACTGCCAAAGACATTTTTTATTTGACAAACACTATTGTGTCTCCCTATTAAGCAAAACTAATTACAAGAAATGCAGAAATAACAGTGCATAGACAAGAGAATGTGCTAAAACCTGCAATATTCATTCATCAGCAGCACATCACAGCAGTAAAATTGCAATTTCCTTTACATCATGACAGAAATCCCTTCTTAACTTTTCCATTATTGTCGTGTTTGCGTTTCATAATCATGCAGCATTCTTCTCAGTATTGAGTGCAAGTGAAGCAAGATGCAGATTACAATGTGAGGCGTATTGACGACAGATGCAGAGACCTTTGGAAACAATAATGGTTAAGATGAAAATGAGGGGGAGATTATGTTTTTCACAGGGTCAAACAGTCACATATTAAGTATTGAAAGAATGAGATACAAGAAAGATGTGGTACAAACAAGGACAAAAAGGACTATAGAGAAATAAGTTCTTAACTGCCTCTCTCTCCATTCCGTCTTACTGATGAATGTTTGACATTTGTCGATAAAAACTATAATTATGTGTTTGTGAGGGAGAGAAAGAGAACACAAGTGACATTTCTTAGTTGGGAAAGCTATAATCTCTGTACATGTTTGTGCTGGTATGATTTTGTGTGTGTGTACAAGAAAGCAGAAAAGAGAAGGACAATAAAGAAAGAGACATAATAAGACTTTGACATTTGTTCAGATAAACAATAATCTTGTTGTCCACAGACAGATCAAACACAAAATGCACACACTTTTAAACTTCAACTTCAACTTCAAACTAGACACATAATTACTAAAATACAGATTTTGTGAATCAGTTATTTTTGCCAATATCAACACACACACACACACACACACACACACACACACACACACACACACACACACACACACACACACACACACACACACAGAGGGAGAGTTTTAAATGTTTACACAGGAAGATGCCCCCAAAATCCCAATACACACATCTAAAAAAAATATATAAACAACTAAGAAAAGATAGTTCTAGATAGCTTGTGCAGGCATTTAAGAGTTAAACAGAAAGAGCTCCGGTTGAATGCAATGCAAAGATATTGTCTTTCAAGGATAGGTTTGAAAGACTGAACTGAAAAACTGTACAATATGTCTCTGGTTACATAATCCACTCCACGTACTCTACCAAAGTGTAATGCAGTTCAGGTGAGATTATTTAAGACACTCTGGAGGTAAAACCTGGTTTGTAAAATGTGACAAATGTTTACAGCAGACAGTTAGTGTTAATTTGACCATTGGCCTTTGTTTGTGTTTTTCAAATAAGTTTGGCTGAACCTTCATGATATCTGACTGCTCGTGTTTCTTGCACCTACTGACAGCGATGTCCTCTTGTCTTCAGATCTCAGAAATTAAAGAGTCACTTAATACCACATGAAAATCTTGTTTTTTCAGACCCTCAGTGGTTTTCACCTTGCTGTATTAATGTAGTGTACAGTAGGGTGTATCAGTACACTGTGACAACCTTCTCATAGAGGGCAGTCACTTAGTGAAAATTTTATTTATTATTACCGACAGGAATGATGCTCAAAACTACAAAAATAATACTCAAGCTTTAATAAAGCATTATTAAAAAAAGTAGGTGTGAATTTTAAATTTAGATTTAGTGCTCACACATTCTTAAAAACACACACAGACCATCCCTAACTCCTTGTTTTCCTCTCCACACCTCCCACCTCTACTTCTCTTTTTGTCTCTATACTCAAACAACACACACACACACACACACACACACACACACACAAATAAACAAACACATATGTGAAAGAATGAGAAACCCACATACTCTCATGCACACTCACGCACAACCATTTGATCTCACTCGCTCTATTATTGATAGCCACGCTTGGTTGAAATGAAAAGGGTTTCCAACTCATAACATTATTAAAAATCAATTCATCCTCTTCCATAACCTCTGCCTTTCGTCTTATCCTTTTCCTGTCCTCCCTCTCATCCCTCTTCATCCCTCCATCATTTTCTCTCCGCCTGGGCCACCTGACTCCATTATATCAATTAATCTGTTCCTTTGATTACAATGTCTGTGCTCTGTTGATGACCTTTATCTCTGTGGGTTTGTGTGTGTGTCCGTCCTGCAGCACACATTCTCTCCGTTTTTGGTTGGTATTGTGTGTGTGTGTGTGTGTGTGTGTGTGTGTGTGTGTGTGTGTTTGTGTGTTTGTGTCTGTTTATGTACCCCCATGCTCTTTTCCCTTTCTGCTTAACAGATCCATTACTAAAGCATACTGATGTTCTGTGTGTGTGTGTGTGTGTGTGTGTGTGTGTGTGTGTGTGTGTGTGTGTGTGTGTGTGTGTGTGTGTTGTGTGTGTGTGTGTGTGTGTGTGTGTGTGTGTGTGTGTGTGAGAGAGAGAGAGAGAGAGAGAGAGAGAGAGTGTGTGAGTGAGTGAAAGAGAAGCAGAAAACAATGAAATGACCTCCCCACTAGTGGCCTTATTTTCGGTGTCCCCTCTGTGCCCAGAGACATAGCCATTGTGCCAGTTTAATTTATGGACTCTGTTTGTGTGTCTGTGTGTGTGTTCCTATATATTTAGCCTCGACTCCAGGGTCTTGCTAAGGGAACCATCAACACCGGTGGTCATTTAGCACAAGCTGACCTCCTGTGCCATCTCAGCACCACACACACACACACACACACACACACACACACACAGTGTCACACACACACACACACAGTCACACACACACTAAACGATGTCAAAAATGTGTGAACACACGCAGGCACCCATTTAAAGAACTGCACAGTCACCACACTTTTAAACAAGTAAAAATATACAACGTGAAAATAGATAGATAGATAGATAGATAGATAGATAGATAGATAGATAGATAGATAGATATTGCCTCCCCCTCTCTCTTTTTTCTCTCTTTCTTCACAGTCTGTCAGTCACTTGACACTCTCGCTTCTCCATTTAGCAAAAGGCCAGCAAGCTGGTCGCCTTTCCCTGTCTCTTTCTCTCTGTTCAATTATTGTGAGTTTTAGTGGCAGGTCTATGCAGCCCTGGTTCCTAGAGTAATATGATTAATTGCTGCATGTATTATGTTCACTGGTAATGATTTCTCCAGCCACAAGTGCTTGTACCCCACAGACGTCTTAAAACTGACACTTTGGTTTAGGTTAGGGAAAGATGGTTGTTTTGATTAAGTGTAGCAGAGAGAAAGAGACACACGTCATCATTGCATCATTTTTAAGTATTTTACTTTAACCTGATCCAGGTGCTTCAAGTCGCCTTGATGTAACTGTAAAACTTCAATCATGCTTTAGTTGTTACAAGCGAATATTGGAGCAGGAACTAATAAGATAATTCAGCAGTGAAAGTTTTGCAACTTCTAAGATACATTAATTAAAAACATTTCCTTATTATGTTGATAAAAATGTAATCCGGGCAGCATTAATTGCCTTTCAGAACATTGCTGTTGCAAATTAGTAGCATATAAACATAATTTTTATGCAAGTGCATCAGTTACACAGAATATAAAAGGTTACACTTTATTAACAACATTATTTTCAGGGGCTCAAAGGAACATTTTATCTGTGTTTATTTGCCATTTGAATACCCTTTTATATCTAAATGTCTGCAGTTTTACTTTACTGGACTGTTAATGTGCAGCGTCACCAAAGCAGTATAGGTTCTGTTTAGTCAGATATTGCACTGTTTGTGTATACGTAGAATTATGTCTTTGTCTCCTCTTCAGTCATCGTTCACAGTTCACATCCCTCTGTCTCTCATCCCTCTATCTCATTAGTGTAATAACCAATTAACTCCGGCTCTTGGTTGCTTACATTTTTTATTTATTTCCTCATTAATTCATTTCCTGTTGAAAGCGCACTCCACTGTGATTGGCAGCTCACGCTAATTGCAACTCAGACTGTGTGCGTGCAAGATACAGTCACAAACACACACATTCAAACTCGTGAGCACACACGCACACTCACAATTGCGTGGATGCAAGGTCATACATATTCTTGTGTACACACTTGTACGCAAACTGAACACACATTGAGTAATGCTTGCTAGCTGTGCACACACATTAAGGGGGGGGGGGAGAAAAAACATTTATTATAGCACACAAATACACACAGAGAGGGATCAGTGTGATAGTTTTAATTAGATTTGGCCTCCAACTCAGAGCGGGAAAGAAGGCAGATTACTTCTGCCCTCTTTAATGGCCTTCCAACACTTTATCTGAGATTATAGTGGAGGAAGATGGCTTCAGGGTCACTAGTACTATTGAGGAGAGGAGATGTGTGGAAGAGGCTGTTTAAATACCTAAAATACCAAAATACCAAAATACCAAAGAGAAAATCACATAGAATATCATACTTTTGGTACAAATGGAGGAGTATTCATTTTGCATCCTTTCAGATGATATTTTGTGACAAAATGGCCGATCACATATGAAAATGTGTTTCTGTATTTGACACATATTCACAGAAGTATCCTCATTATTAAAAGCCAACTAACTTATTTTGTTGTCCATACCTGCTAGTCAGTAGATTTGAACACTTTGGACATTTGTGAACAGCCGTCCTGGAGCCGTATGAGCTGTGTGAATAAACAGCTCCCTAATCAGCTAAACAAACTTTTCTGTGTACATGACTGATTACTGGATGATTACAGCCACGATTCAGTGTCACGACTGATTTTCAAGAGATTGGACGGAATCCATGACACACACACACACACGCGCAAATCAAACACGCATGCAGACACTCACAAAGTGAAACACACAGCCTCAGACAGAACATGTCAGAGCCTTCTCCTCGTAATATCCGGACTGATCCCCATGAGTACACACAGCTCATGGTTTATGCTTACCCTCACTGATCCATAATTCATCCCCTAATAGCATTTTACAAGCATAATTGAGTGAGCTGTGTTGAACCTTTCAGCCTATAGATATGGACTAAGATGAAATACCACTTTTAATTTACCACCAGTGTGCATTGTTTTAGCTCCTTAGCTACAAATGATGTATACATTACATTTTTGCCAGCCATTTTCCAAGTCACATTATAGTTTTATATTTCTTATGCATTTTTTTGTACTGCACCATTTATTTCCTCACAACAATAATGTAGTCTTGATGTTGATTGTGATGGGAAAACGCTGATTGTGAACTTTTTAGATTCGATTTTACTGTTTTAGCCAGAAAAAATGAAATAAAAAGGATTTATGCACCAGAATAATACATCTGTCTCCATCTGATGTAGTGGAAGTTTTGTTGGTGGCAAGCCAAGAAATGTGTAGGTGAGTATGAGTTTAGTAGGTGTAGGTGGTTTTGCTGAGGAAGTTTGGATTTATGATACTCTCAGTATGTCTAAAATCCTAGCCATGATAATTTGCAGAGTGATTAGCTGTGATTAGGGATGCAGTGATCCCACACACTGGATTAGTATTGGCCATGATGTAACCAATCCACTTTTCTTTGTCAATGTAGTTTTACGATTCTCTGTCTCCAATATAAGTTACATTCACTGAGTCATGTCGGGCTGCCAACTAATCTTTTAGTGCCACGGCAATTCCTGGCCTATAAACTACTGGTATGGTCCTTTTAATATAATGCTGAGGTATGACTAAACACTAAATGTTTTAAAATCTGTCTACCTTAAACCAACAAAACAAATGGCAAGCCTTTCCTCTCGACTTTCCTTTCCTCTCTTTTTCCTCCCAACCAACCTAAAAAGGACCAACCCGTAAACTAATCTCCCTTCCTCCAGAATAAAGCCTTTTTGCTGCCTGCCGGCGGTAATTATTCTGCTGTGTTTTTATTACCGTACATATGCATGTGCATGTGTGTTGTTGGATATTAGTGCATGCTGTGTCCCTACATGAGCAAAGGTGTGTGTGTGTGTGTGTGTGTGTGTGTGTGTGTGTGTGTGTGTGTGTGTGTGTGTGTGTGTGTGTGTGTGTGTGTGCAGGCATGTGTTTTGTGTATTGTGAGCACCACAGAGGCTTTCCCTGTGTGGCTGTACAAAGCATGCTGGGAGAAAAACGCTGAGTCTTTGATGCTAATATGAAGTGTCATATCATCCCTCGCAGTGTGTGTGTTTGTTGTGTGTGTGGGGAGGGGGGGTGTATACAGTATGTGTGCTCTGAGAACTTACGCAATTATGGTTCCTTTTTGTATTACCATGCTGACTAAAATGCTGATGGACGTACAGCCCTAAGCTGACACAAGCAATCACCCTGCTGCCGTGTGTGTGTGTGTGTGTGAGAGTGTGAGAGTGTGAGTGTGAGTGTGTATGTGCGCGTGTGAAACATGTACAAACGCACACTAATTCTTGGCTTAATGTTTGGTGACTTAGAGTGCTAAGTTGTCGGCAGAGGTCGGACGCACACATAAGCGTGCACAGACACACACACTATCTAAGTATAGTCAGTTCACACACAGCGGTGCTGAGGCTCAGAAGGCCAGTCACTGTAAAAGGATTTTCATAAGTTGAGTTCTGAAGGTAGATGATCTGTACAGCAGGCCCTCTTCTACTCCTCCAGCCTGAGAACTGAGAGAGAGATAGAGTCTCTCACCCTGGGACATTAATCGGCTCATTAATGTTCTTTCTTCTAAACTGCTGGAATTAAAGTTCCCCTCTCCGTTTATGGTCTACTATTGCAGCTACAACCATTACTTCTAAAGGAATCACTACTTAAACTGGGCATATTATCACAGCAGTGGTGTCTATGACTACTAATGCTGTTACTAATACTATTTATATATCTCTACTGGTATTACGACTGCTATAATATCAAATCTGTTCAATACTGTATCAATACTTACTCACTGTTGTACAATCTTCATGCTGGAGAGAAGTGATCATGGCATTAGGAATTTTCAACTGTATCACGTAGTTTACATCATCAAAGTTCATCCTTGACATGGGAAATAGACTCTAGAAGCTAGCAAATGGAATTTATGTCAAATGAGATTAAAAAGAAGAAAGAATAAGAAAAAACTCAAATCTTCTCTAAAAGAGAATTTAGAGGTCATTATGCATCAAAACTGAAACAAAGCAAAAGTTATTTAATGCATTCAGTGTTCACTGGTTTATAATGGCAATAATTTTATGCCTACAATCTCTTTAATCTGCAGCATATATAGCAGGAAATGCAAGAAAATGCCACAATAGACATAGAAACACATGTATGCTTTTTTTTTGTTAGTTATGGTAATCTAATGTGTCTAATTGTCTCGGCGAGAGACAAGAGAGTCTATCAACTATAGATTTTGAGAGCATATACAAACCTTGCAATCCCACGAATAGAGATTGGATTCAAAGGTAGAGAGTGCAATAAAAAAAGGTAATAATACTGGAAAGATCATGTTGTGAAGCCACAGGTGGTGTACATTGTTTTGTTCCTGCTTCCATGTCGTTGCCATGACACTTTCAGCATGTGCTAATAATGTTTGCAATGAATAAGAGGGGCACTTTAGGAATCAGGCCTATAAGCATTAATCTAGCAGAGGTGTTTCCCTTCCTTTATTCATATTCTGTACATAAACCACATCCTCAACTAATAAGTACTCTTAAGTTCAGGTTTATTTCACTATGCTAAAGTCACTTCTCTCTATGTGTGTCTCTCTCTCTGCAGCCATTGGAGTTCAGATGACTCTGGAGATGATGGAGTCCAGATTCTGGGCCATTGCAGCACAGGTCAGTACATACAGCTCAATGTGTTTTCCACTATAACTGAATCTCTCCAATAGTTCATCAGCATGTAAGTGAGTGAGACAACTATCTACAAGTTGACTTCTAGCAAAGTTGTCAGCTATTTACAACTTTTTGCTTTCAAAACATCTGCAAAAATGTTAAAACAAAAAAAGAATGATGGATGTCAGGTACTACTGTGCACTGTTTGGAAATTAAACCCTGTCAATATTGCATTGTTGCAAAAAAAAATTCCACGTTAGATTTATATTATTTTGTTTGTATTTTTCAATGTCCTATATAAAACAAGTTGATTACCGTACTATGCTGGCACTAATGAGGAATGTTTGATGTATTTATGGTTATAGCAGTTATAATGAACAGTGTTTGTGGAATACAAACAACACAATCATGCTGTGCTTCAGTTACTGAAGAATAATGACTGCTGCAAATAATGACTCTAACTGTATCTCCTAAAGTGATAAGTCTAAAAACAATTCAAATCTGTGCATCGACATCCATCAATTCTCTTTTTTCAATGCAAATACATTTTTAAAGTCCTTTCATTCTTGCTGGACTGTCGCTGTTCAATATCTAGCTCAATAGAAGACATGGCTATTGATGAATACACTATCTGCTTCAGAGGTTTTACCCCGTGGACATCGTCCTGTATTCAGTAATATCCCTTGAAACCACTAGGCCGTACTGACACCATTTATTACCGTATGACAAGGAGTCAAGGATTATTATAGGTTATTTTTCTGCTCCATTAGTTGGTAATTACAGCATTTAAACTTTGTTTAATTCAAAGCTTAATGCTGTGTTTTTCCATATCACTGCACCCACTGTTAAAGGGGTGCTTACCCTGCCTAAAACAATATTTTGAAAGATTAGATGTCATTAGAATTGTTTTCAGCTGATATTTTGTGTGCTTTTCAGAGAATTTCATCAGTTCAGTGAAGGGTCTTAGTATCCTTTGAGTTCTTCCACACCTTCAAGAAAACATGTTTAAAGAAAAACTTGCTTAATTTGGCGTAACACCTTTGCTGTAGCAGGTGTTTCATAGCTTGGCCGCTCCCCCTGCCATGGCTGTAAATGACAGCAGTTAAAAGAGCATTAAAGGCTGCTGGCTAGCCATTAAATGGTCGATAGCTAGCACAGCTAGGCTCAGCAGCTCCCAAGTGTGTTTCTGTGTGTGTATGTATTTGTGTTAGTGGAGGTGTGAAGAAGAGAGTACTGTATATGTGTATGTGTCTGTTAATGTTAATGCGTGCCATGTTGACAGGGACCATATGCATGACCATCTGTGCACAAGTGTGTTGTTATGTCCATATTCATCAACTAAGATCTCATTAGCATCATTTGCAGCAGCCTTGTTAGCCACTGGATTTATGCAGTGTAGAAAGTCATTCCCATTCTCATTTACTGTGTGCACTTTCCACTCTCCTGCATAAATTCTCAATTTTCTCTCCTCTCCTCTTTCCTCCTCTTTCTCAAGTTCTTCCCCCTTTTCATTTCTTTCTCTCAATGCTTTCTGTCCTCCCCCTTTCTCCTCTCCTGTATTCCCTTCTTCCCTTGTCTCCTTACCTCAACCCTCCCTCTTACATAATCATCTTATCTTTCTGTCACAGACTCACTGTCAAGCATCTTTATTTCATAGGGTTGTGTGTGTGTGTGTGTGTGTGTGTGTGTGTGTGTGTGTGTGTGTGTGTGTGTGTGTGTGTGTGTGTGTTTGTTTGTTTGTTTGTTTGTTTGTTTGTTTGTGTGTGTGTGTGTGTGTGTGTGTGTGTGTGTGTGTGTGTGTGTGTGTGTGTGTGTGTGTGTGTGTGTAAGATCCTCTCTGCTGTCTACTTTAAGTGTTCATCTCCCCTCGGGGTGAAGATATTGTACCTATTGTAAATCCTTAATGAAAACGTATATTCAGGAGGAAGTACAATAACCGGTCACATGGCAGCTGCAACCATCTACCTAAAAACACTTCTGCCAAAGAGGGCTTCATATTTGCCGAGTGGGTTAAGAGAAAGAAAATATCTTATAAGCAGTAAAGGTGTTACGAGCATGTAATTGAATTTTATTCATTGTGTTAATGCATTGGTGATGATTCATGCATGCACTGAAAAGTATTAATTGTCCCTGATTTTCACAGTAGTCCATCATTAGGTGTTTGTGGGGGGAATATTTTAATCACAATTAACTAATAATTGGTTTGCTTTAACTACTAACAAAATCAAATTAGCTGAATCTTTATCGTTGCATGGAAGCCTGCACATAGTCCTCATATCTCAGTTATATAATTGTGGGAGACCTTGTCTAAACTTATAGCTTCAGTATAAAGTTGACCATCTTAAAATAAAATGTTATTAGTAGATGAATTATGAATTAGTAAGGGTAGGAATAAATCATGAGCTGCCATCTAATGGGAATCAGTCAGAATGTTAATAGGAAAATGTTCTGACATCACTGTACAGCACAGTGCGTGTTCGTAGTCTCTTTCTGTGTGTACACCCATGGTGTTTAAGAAAGTGACAGTGAAAGAGAAAGACACAAGTATAAATAAATATTAAATATATAAAATACGAAGAAGAATAGAAAGACTGTGAATATGTGTACTTCATCGCCCTGCTCCACTGGCACGTCATCCCCACCTCGGTTAAATCTGTACATTACATTAAAATACACAGTGTGAAACCTACAGTGTAAGGACCCATACGTCTCTCACAGTCCATTGCTGCTATATTTTGTCTGACAGCGAGTGGAGATGCGGTGAGTGGCTATGAGGTGATAGTAATGAGAATCGAAAGATGATAGATTTTTTGCCTTTCACATCATGGCACGCTCTTCATCTCACAGACAAGACTGAGCTGTTGTTCCTTTCTCTATACTCTCGTATTTGTTACTTGCGTACTGTTCCTGTGTTTGTTTGTGGTGGCACTGCACTGCAACTTTTGAAATATGAAATGAAAGTATATGTGTAATTTGTGAAATCCTAGTAACAGAAATTTGTCTATCTTTGTCTTTTGCAAACAAGAATATTTTATGGTTTTATAAAAAATATGTTTGTCTTAAGAAATGAAGTATCTTTCTTCAAAACATATTAATGCAATTTGGTCTTTTATAAATGAGGTATTATAGCATATCAAAATACAGAATAGAATAGTATATCGTGGTTCTAATACTGTAGTGTGTTGCTTACTTTGAGTCCAAGAGTCTATGTGAGCAGACAGTGGTGAGAAACTGTTCGATTGAGTTTCAGGGAATGGGAGTGATAATTGATGCACTCGTAATCACTTTGGCTCCTCATGGATCTCCTATACGAGGCACTTTTACCGACCCAGGATCTGTGCGAACAGCCTCTTACGTACTGCCCATATTTAGAAAGCTGGCTCTGATGTTAGAGGCTGGATAAGACATAGAATAGCTGCTTATAGAGGAGATAACGTACATTAAAACAAAGAGCGGGCCTGGGGCAGTTTGCTGTGATGAACAACTTGGCAGTTACTCATTTTAATTCATTAGTGACAGGACTGCAGATGGAGAAGACAGTCCATCAGTCCATCTGGCAAAGCTTTGGTGATTACCTCACTGTTTCTCTAAAGCAACCATCATGGTAACGTTTTATTTGTACACAGGAAATATCATAATGTAACTGTCGTTGCAGGTTGATGCTCCCCTGGGGATGAACCTTTTCCACTTCATCAGAAAAAAATCAGCAATCGTGCACACAAACAATAATAATCTAATGTGCAGTTTTACAGTAAATTTGCTGACCAAAGGAGTTCTCTCAACAAAATAAACCCTTTTTGATTTCAAGGAGCCCAAGCCTTTCATTCTAGTGCCACTAATCACAACAAAATATATACTTTTGGCCCAATTCCAGTGCTAAAAAATGGGATTTAAAAAATTGTGACCTGTGGAAGGTCGTAAGACTTAGATTTGTTAGACTTTATATAATTAGCAGAAACAGATAATATAGTTTCCTACAAATTTTGTCCCTCATCAAGCCAACAGCATGTGGGGAAGGATCATCGTTTCTGTCGGTCCACTCACCAAATTGTGGTTTATTTCAGGAGGCAGCGATGGGAAGCAGCGAGAACTGACTGACACTTTGCTGTAATAGGATTGAAAAGGATGATAGATTGTCTCATTCACTTCGACACGCTCTATATAGCCTGACCATGATTCCAAAGACATATTGTCCATAGACACCAATCCACACATACTGAAGACATAAGATGTGACCATGAAGTTATGGGGAGAACTGTTGACATTTTGGCTCATGACCCTTCCACTGATGTTAGCAGTGTTAAAAGAGTACTCATTGTCCACCTGCAAAGGCTGATATATAGTAAATAAATCCCATTATCAGAAGAAGCGCCCAAACACCCAAGTTTTCATTTCATCGATTTAAAATGTTGAAAAATTTATTTGTTGAATTTCCTCAGGCCTGCTTGAAAACCTGTTAAAACAGTAATGAAATGTACAAAAATTGGCATTCATGAAGAAGAAAAACTGCAGTCTTTCATCCATTCCTGAAACATGTTCTCTGTGAAGATGTATGACTTTGTCAACAGCAAACTAACAGCAACCGAGTGAGACAGGCTAGTCAGTGCATTGAGTTACACATCATTAACCGAAGTAATGTTGCTTCTTCATGCTCTCTTTTTATCTCTCTTTGTCCCTCTTTTCATGTTCTCTCAGCCAAATGACACAGATGTAAGTATGCATAATTTCCCCTCTCCTCATTTTTCAAAACGTTACTCTCCTTTTTGTACAGAACCAAATTTAACATCTTCAGCACCTGCTGAGCTCTGTGAAGTCAGCTTCACACTCCGAACAGATTACACACACAAACACATACAGACATGCAGAAATTAAACATGCACAAACTTGCGAACGAGACACTCAGGAGCCCATCACAGGTAGACAAGACACGCAAATAACACGTTCTCATTAACACAGACACGTTTTTTTCACACTCTCACATACACATGCACTTGTCTACGCTGCGACTGTTCAAGCATAACACCTCTGCGGGCAAACATAGACAGAGCATGTGTTGAAGTAATTTCCTCACATACACAAACGTGCCCTCGTCTGAACACACACACTTACAGATAATAACACGTATAACACTTTCAATCACCTTCAACTGTGTTTTCTGTCTCTTCTTTCCTCTGTTTGTTAACGGTGGAACATATTTTCTTTTCTTTCTGTCTGTCTGTCCTCCAGTGCTCTAATGTAGAGGGGAGTTGTCCGCTTCGTTGTGAAAACATGGTGAGTATATCCTGTGGTGAATATAAATTCTCAAGTAAGCATGAATTGATGACTTTACCTTATCATATTTAGGTATTCGAGCCCCAAAAAGTTAAAAAACATTTTTATCTTTCCTGCTGTTTGGATCCACATAGGTAAAAAAAAAAACCTGTAGCTTTCATTTTAAGTCAATTCATAACTCGTGGTTTGAATTAATGTAGGTATTGTTGTCTTTGTCAGAGTTGTTTGACACAGATATTTCTTTACCTAAGTAATTGCTATCTCTGTCTCTTTCTCTCATCTCAGGATATCAACTGTTACGTGATTGACAATCATGGCTTTGTCATAATTTCCGAACAGCGCAAGGATGTGAGTTCACACACATGCACTGACACAGAAAAAAATGGACTTTCTAGACTTTCTAGTCTTAATTGTTTGAGGAATTCATTACCTAACAATAACTGAGCACAGAATACTGATCCAGAAAATGCTGTGCCTATCATTTAGAAATACATTTATAGATCTCACAATCACTTGAATTTTCCTTGTGATTCAGATAGGATTCCCACCTCCCATTCTCTGAACCAGCAGTGCAGACATCCTGTCTGTGGCAAACTAGCTATGAATATGACTCAAAACAACATAAGTGATATTTTTTTAATGTTTAGAATGACTTCCATGACCTTTGGGCGCAAATAAAACTTATCATAATAGGTCAAGTCATAATATTTTTACATTTTCATATTTTCAAATTTCAGCCTTTTCCCACAGTAACTATCAATAAGTGTAAGTGCATAAGTGTAAGCAGTAAAATGAGTCAGTGCTCATGAATCACACAACTGTATAAGTAGTACAGCATTACGAAGGCACAAGGGACAACAATTCCCAGCCTACAATTATGCAACACAACAAAACATAAGCAAAGCAGCAATGTGCTTTGTAATTTTACTGTAGCAGTTTTTTAAACACCCACATAAAGTTCTGAGGCAGGAAGCAGTGCTAAACCAATCTCATACAAAAAGGATTAAACAAACGAGATAAATTGAGTTAATAAGTCAGTTTTAGAGGTGTTAGTATGCAGATTTGTTACCTTTGGCCAAGCTTGCTGTTTTCCTCTATTTCCAGTCTTTATCCTAAACTAATCTAACTGTTGGCTGGCTGTAGCTTCATATTTCCCGAAATATTCATTTAAAAACACACCTGTAGGGGTGCATGTGAAGGATACACTACAGCTAAATCACATGTGATTAAGATACATTGCTTTTAAACCACAATCACAAACACACAATATAACATAGCCGGATGAATAATTGATCATACAGTTCACAGTGAGGTGAAAGTGGAAAGGATGAAAACCAAGGAAGGGAGTTGATATTTCCTTTGTCAGTTTATCATGATATGAATTTAACAGGTTCATCCACACACATCATTTCACACTGTTTTTTTTCCTCTCTTTTGTGATAGGCGGGAAGATTCTTTGGCGAGACTGACGGATCAGTGATGACCACACTAATCAGAATGGGCATGTTCAAAAGGTAAAGTCTGGTTGTCATTGCCTGACTGGTTGACAAGATAGTTGTGTGTCTGTCTGCTTCTCTGTCTTGTCTGTCTGTCTATTAGTAAAGCACAGTGGGTTGCTTAGTCCTGACAGGGCCTGCAAGAGCTCAAGCATATTGACCTTGTGTAAACATCTCTAAGGCAAGAAGCTGCAGTGCCCCCACATTGCAATCTTAAGTGCAATATTATGCATCCTGGTGTCTCATGCTCATAACACCATGCATTTGAATCTGGCTCATGAATTTTATTACATGCCATCCCCATGCTGCATCACAAACAGACGTGGTTGCTGTTAATCAGGAGGTTGCTTACAAATGTATTCCCTTTGGTTTTTGTTTCTTATACACCTAAGCCATGCATTAGAATGCATTTGAAACCCATAGCCTGGGGGGGCACGCTTTACTGTCATTATAGAGACTGAAAGGCTTTGTTTGTATTCCTATATAATGGTAGAGTTTCTGCCCTGTGTTGTACTCTGTTGTACGTGTTGAGGGTAGCTAATTTGCCCACATTTGAATTTGTGGTGTAGATATCCCTGTTTTCCCCTTTGCTTCCCTTTGAGCTTCTTTGGCTGCTCCGGATTTTTCTCCTTCTTACTTTTTGCCCGTCTTTTATGTTTGAAATCTCATGAGTGATGTGCTATTTTTAAAAGATTTCGTCATGCTTCATTTGACACAGGATATTACATAACTGGTTTCGAGCATGCATGAACTTCACTGGCTGTGTGTGTTTTTGTGTATGTTTGCACTCTGTATGTGCATGCTTCTGCTTGTGTGTGTATTTATGTGTTCTTGTGCTTCTGCCTGCATAAGAGCCATATATACACAGTGCAGCAAAACCAGAAAAAGTGAAAATACTTGCCCAGTCTTCTGTTTAAAATGGAAAATAAATCCACTACTGAGATGATTTTATCTCAGGTTTCTTACAGGTCTTAGTTAAGTTAGGGATCAGAGTTTCTACAAAGGTTAAGCTCAGCTACATAATGCTGTGTGTAATAGGCTGTAGGGGGTCAAGGAATCGATTTAAGCAAGTGAAATACTGCCTGAAGAGCAACATCATGTACTTTTTGTGTGTGTGTGTGTGTGTGTGTGTGTGTGCGTGCGTGCGTGCGTGCGTGCGTGCGTGTGTGTGTGTGTGTGTGTGTGTGTGTTTCCTCAGGGTGTCCTTGTTCGACTACCAGGCCATGTGTAAGATGAACTTGCACTCTGTCAGCAGCGCCCGTCCACTTCTCAGTGTATGTACTGTACTCTCACTCTGTATACACTATTATTAACATAATGGTCCAATCAATTCTGCAGTCACTATAATCTATCTGTCTGTCTATCTCTTCAGCCATTCTATGGTTTGGCTTCAGCCCTCAAGTGGTTCCTCTCCAACTTCCTATTGTAAGTGTTGCTAGGGGCAACCAGAATGTCATTATGTCCATAATAAGGGGGATTTTCGTTAAAATTTGCTATTGCGTATCACTATTCAGTAAATGTAATTTTTACAGTCTTTACACATTTCTTATGGATTAAACAAACAAGATATAACTTGTTAATTAGTGAGCTTTAGAGATACGAGTAGGCAGACTGTTGATGTTCTCTCTTGTGTCCAGTCTTCATTACGAACTAAGCTAGCTGGCTGCTGATGAAAGCTTCATATTCATAAGAAAGCCTATTTCCCAAAATGTTGAACTATGCTCTTTAAAGTTATCATCCTAAATTGGATCATGAAAATTTGAAAGGGGGATTAACAGCTTCAATTTTTACTGCAGTGACTTGATAAGGCTAAAGTCACATGGTCCTTTCAGCAGCTTCCTTAAAAAGAACATGCTGGTTATCCATTTAGGAAAAAATACGGCTACCAAAGCTACCAGTTACTGCTGAAAAACTTAAGGACCCATTTTAATATTCCCATGACACAACTTTGGGTCCTGGCCCAGTTTTTGAAAGCTGCATGCAATCTGCTTGCAATCTGCTTTGGTCTAACGATGGCTGCCTAATTGACTCCCTCTCTCTGTCCACTCTCCTCTTCTCTCTTCTTCACAAGGTTTCTACTGGAGTTTAATATCTGTGGCTTCTGGCACACGGAGCATTTCGCCGACGGTAAGCTCTACAAGAAAAATGTGGTCAGATAAGGTCAAACTCTATCCATTTGTAGGCCAAATGTCCCCTAATATGTGCTCTGAAATGTATAAATCATGTTTATTCTGTAAATCATCACATTGAGAGCAGATCGTGATTGCTGTGATATTAACCAATTATTTATAAATAATCATATCTACATGGCTTTCAAGTAAATTCTTAAGAGATCCCAAATCATATTTAAAAATGTACATAAATAAAGGAAGTCTGAGCTAATAATACTAACCTTTAACCCTTCACTCACTCAAAAAACCCCATTACAATTTCACCATTTCGCTCTGTGCTACCAGTCTCCACAAACATGTTACAGTGGTTCAATACCAGTTACTCCTGTGAGTCGTGTGCAACATTGATCACCAGTCTAGAGATCATTATGGAAAGATAACATTGTGTCCTGTGACACTCTCACCTCTCATCGGCCTCGGTCTCTCCATCGATCACACGTTCACCCTCCTCATTACTCCACTTGTCCATCATCCACTTTTCCTCATACTCTACATCATCATCAACATCCCTTCATTCAGCCAAGCCATCTTTCAGCGTGTGTGAGTATCTGTCTTGTGGTTTTTTTTTTGTTTTTTTTTAGGGAAAACCAGTGCTCTCTGAAACTACCCTTTTTGCAATTTTGTGTATGTGTGTAGTGTAGTGTTTGTAGTATACTTCAAACAAAATGAAATTTGATTGTGAGAGTAGCTTTTGGTGGGAACAGGGGCAACTGGCACATTCTTCAAAACAAGAACCAAGCTTTGTGTTTCACTGAAACTAATGTAATTCTGGGGAAATCAGGCAGAAAGCATGGCACACATCCAGATGTGAAATTTCGACAAGCCATTATAGGTCTTTCTGCTTTCAAACCCATCATTTTACCTGTACACAGACACCAAATTCAATTTTGTTTGGAGTACACAGCGAGCTAGAGTACCTCTGGTCATGGTAGAAAGCGCAATAAATGGCTGAAGTGTGAACAAATTTAAATAGTGCCCAGTTTTCTCCTGTCACACACCCTCAGCCTGTCAGTCACAGACAAAACATCACACATACACTTTCACAAACACTTATTCTAAATCCCAACTTCGAGATATGACCCATATCTATTTTTTTATTAGCCTCAGCTCATAAGAAAAAAGGGGACATCCTGCAGCCGTGCGACACCGAGTACCCCAGCTTCATCTACGAGCCGTCAGTCAAAGAGACCAACAGCTTTATTAAGTGTGGACGCTGCCAAAAGTAAGCACACACTCCAGCACACGTATGCACATACAAATCTGCAGTGCAGTCCTCTCTAAGCCCTAGACCAGTCATATTAAATTGTCCTTCCAAAATCCATTTTCTACGGCTTTGCTCTGCTCTGCATACTGAGGGCAGTGTGTGTTTATACAATAGTATCGGGAAGAGGGAAATAAGTAGAAAGGAGCGGAATTAGATCACGGTGCACAAGGTTATAGAAAGCATGTGGAGAGCGAGAGAGAGAGAGAGAGAGAGAGAGAGAGGGGGAAACTGAGCAAAAGTATTAAGAGGGGTAAATGAAAAACCCGGAGAGATGGGGGAAGAGTGAGAGACAGAAACTGAGAGGGAAAAACAGTGGAAGGGAAGAGGAAGGGGAAGAGGAGGGAAGCATTAGTGTGTGTGTGTGTGTGTGTGCGTGTGTGCGTGTGTGTGTGTGTGTGTGGTGTGTGCGCGTGTGTGTGTGTGTGTGTGCGTGCATGTGTGTTTGAAAGAGACAAAGAAAGCTGTGGTTCTGTGTTTACTATATTACTTCAGTAGGTTTGTAATCATAGGTTGAGTGTGAGCGCCCCCTTGAGGCTAAAAGAGGTACAACATAGCACAAAACCTGCTTACAGAACCACAGCTGGGCAAGATTTCTAGATTTCGGTAGTGTTTAGTTCACTTTATTACCCATTTCCCATAGATTGCCCCATTGTTTTTTCATAATATTATATTTTGTTTATCAATGTAACACTATGGACATTGAATCTGCCCTAGCATGGCATCCCTGACTTGAAAAAGTGTTAATGTCACACATTACATGAGAGGTTTTGTTTGTGTGCACGTTCTCACACTTTTTCTATGCATGTGTTTGTGTGTGTTAGGATGTTTGTGGTGCAACAGATACCAGACAGCAACCTGTTGATGTTGGTGGTGCAGGCAGACTGTGACTGCTCCAGACACTACCCGCCCATCACCATGGAGCCCAAAGAAGTCAAATATATCCTTTGATATTTTGGTATTTGTGGCGTATGCTGGTTATCTTGAGAAAATGTATTATCTTATCACACATGCTAAATTAGATATTGTTAGACTGTGCTTGTTTTGATTTATCACTGCACCTCCCTCCTTTTATATTCACTCATTCACACTGGGAGCTGCTGAACACAAGCACGCTAGCAACTATTATTTCAGTTTATATTTTACTGGCATGTTAGTAGCAGAAGGTTAGGTGGAACAGAGCTGTACCTTATATTTGTACCTTTAAACGTACAGTATGATTACATACCCAAAATGACCAAAATGTACCTATAAGTATAATCAGTTTGCTGCACCTTTTTGTACTGCAGTCCCTGTTGCTGCAAACTCTCTCTTTTGCTCTGCAGAGGGTGCAGACAGAGGAACAAACAGGAGTCATTAAGGCTGCAATAAGGATATGATTTCTTACTAGCCGCCCACCCGTGAACACTATAATTGTGTTTTGATTAAGCTTTTCCCTTTGCACCATGCTTGCCACACTCACTCAAACTCTGAGGCCCGGTGTGTTCCTGCTATAGTGCATTTCTCAAATATGTCATTTCCAGTGCAAAACGTTTTTCTATTATTTTGAATTAGAAAGTCAAGACAAGCCTTTCCTGTTCCTGTTGTACTCCTTGACCCCGCTGTACATAATGCTTCAGTGAAGTGCGACAGGATGAGGTCCCAGAAGATCCGCCGACGCCCAGAGTCTTGCCATGCCTACCATCCCCAGGTTAGCTTCTCGTTGGCTGATTACCCATGAATCACCTTGACATCAACCAGCATCAACAGCTTTTACCAAGTGTAGATTTTTTGAAAATGTGTCTTGAATGCAGTTCTTATAAATGTCACTTCACTGTCTTGCTACACTGGCTCTGTGCACCAAATAGTACTTTCTAATTTGAGTGTGCTGTTTTTATCAATCGTAGCTTCTGTATTGACAGGAAAAGGCTTAAGTCGTGGCATAAACGCAAAGTGAAATCACTTTCTGTTTTGTCCCTGTAGGAGAATGCCAATGACTGTGGAGGAGCTTCTGTTATATCTCTCTCTGCCTCTCTCTTCCTCACCTGTCTCTCCTTCTCTGCACTTGTTTCCTGATGATGGACAACTTGGCTGTTTCACCCATTCTCGTATAAAGGAGGAGATTGAAGTGAATCAAGAGATGTGTTTGGATACTGGACACCTCAAGTGGATTCTTTTTTTTAAATGTACCTAATTCTGCACATTTGGCTCATTACAAACACAAACCTAGCCTCTAATGACGGACCTTTGATGTGGTTTTTGAGCATTTGGTTAACTGGAAAACTGGAAATTATTTCATATGAACTGAAAGCTGCAAAGAAAGCAAGTTAATGGGCTGTTGTTGCCATGGATACTTTCCCATTTGTTACTTTCTCATACACCACTTTGCATTTCAAAATGAAAAGGGACTAAAGAGATGCAGGTGGTAGCTATGACGTGCATTGATAAAAAAGGGGATTATGAGTCACAAGATGCAGCATAAAGTCCAGGGGGAAAAATATGTCTCTTGTTTCCTTTCTCCCACTGAACTGAATATTGCAGACACACATGCATATTATATATGCAGCTGCAAGCATGCACACCTCGAATACTTCATCATCCTGAATGCTTCATCTACAGACTACAGGCTTTTTTAAACATTGAATGAGAGGAGGGAGAGAAGGGCTACAGCAATATATGGTAAACATTGTGTAACATCAGTGTTGCTGCTCATGTTGTGTTTTACAAGGTTGTTTTTTTAGTTTATCTGAATCTTCTGCAAATGTCTTCAAAGTGTGATGGCTCAGTGCCAAGAAAGTAATCGCAATGGAGTCACATGAATATAAAAATGTAATAAAGATAATCAAAAAATCTGAATCTGAGTTCCTTCAGGATCTCTTTTTTTGTTGAGTTTTTACTTTGATTACATCCCAAAAATATTTGTTTCTGTGACATCTTTTTAAAATGTCTGCCTTTCTGTCTTTATCAGCTGTGTCTTTCTGTGTGTTGGTGCATACTTAATGTAAATAAGTCTGTCTATTTGGCCAGACAACTGGAACTGTCTCTAGGTGTAGATCTACAATCGGCATGGATGACATGATCATGGATTCAAAGTGTCTTTAGATATGATTTTTTTAATATGGTTTCAACACAAGTCTAGTTTATAATGTATACCACAGAAAAGATGCAGTTGTACCTTAGCAAATATGTTCTGAAATTAAAATTAAAAGTTTTTTTTAAGGTGGCGACGGATGCTTTACTTAGCCCCCAAGGTCATGTAACTGCTACTTATTACTTGGCCTACATAACAATATAATTTTATGAGAAAAGCAAAAAAAAGTGCTCACTCAAGATTGTCATGTGAAAACTGAGTTCAATTCTCATTGTGTAATAGCCTGATTTTGGAAGCGTCATATATATATATATAAATTGCAATGTAAATTAACAGTGTAAATCTAATTGCATAGGGTATTTTTGTATGTGTTTCATATTCTGGACTTAACCATTTCATTGTATTTTAGGCTGTGAGTGTCCCCCGTAGCTTTTTCTATGGTATTTCTGAATCACCTTACAAAGCATGTCTTTGAGTTGAGCTTATACTCTGATGACAAAATTGCCTGAGAATTTGCCTGTTTATGTCATAGACTCAGATACATCTTGTGTGTGGCCGTGCATCATTACAGTACGGTCTGTCATCTGTCTCATTTTTGTTTGTAATTTCCACTATACAATATTCTGTATATTGTATGATTGACATGTGTCCACGTTGTATGTCGGTTGACTGAAGCCATGATTTGTACAAAGCAAATTAAATTATCCATATGGTTTTTGTACTGTTTTTGATGACTGTGTTTTCTTTCTTGGTGATTAAAAAAACAGCTTATAAAAACAGAATCAGTCAAGGAATTCTACTAATACTGAAAGAGATTCATATCATAAATGCATCATAAATTAAAGCAATTAATTAAATTCAAATTTTTTTGTATACATATATATATATTTGGGGCTTTTATTGCCTTTAATTGATAGTGACAGGAAAGAAGGGGAGAGAGAGAGGGAATAGCATGCAGCAAAGAGCCACAGGTTGGATTCAAACCCTGGGCCTTTTCATGAGACTGGGTTGCACCCAATAGGGCACCAGCTCTACCAGGTGAGATTCAATCAGAGCACCCACTTCCGATGTCTTTTAATCTATTTGATAGATACATATATTAAATCCCAATAATTTCTGTCCATTGACAACATACTACCAACATCAAGTGCTTGAAGTGCTTGAAATTGTTTGATAATTTACTTTAAAATAATCTGAAATATCACAGTCTTCCACAAAGGCATTTCAAAATATAATATATATTGTTTAATATTTGAATGGGTCATTTGGATATTTGACATTATTCCCCTGAATCCTTAAAGCAAGATCTTTGAATTTTACAAAGAAATACAGCAACTATTCTGCAGCCTATGTTCTCTGCAAGATTCAAGATTCAAGAGGTTTGTTACCATATGTACAGTAAGAAACACCGTGGTTTGTACATACAATGAAAATCTTACTTTGCCCGACTACCTGAGGCAACACACAAAGTACAAGAGTAAGAATATAAAAATTTTAAATATAAAAAAAATGTATATGAAATATAACATAACTAATAACTTAAAGTGCAGAACATTGTACAGTAAACAAAGAAACCTGAGTTGAATAAGGTGCTCTATGCCTCACAGTTACACTTAAGGTGCTGAGTGACATTACATCACAGTGGGAGTGACTACAACTAGAAAAAAGTGTGAACCTTTATAAAAAAGGTAAAGTGTGAGTTTACTTTCAAATAATCCGAAATATCACAGTCTTCAACAAAGGTATTAATATTAATATTAATATCTTGATGGGTAATTTTGATGTTGCACCATCAGTTCCCCTGAATCCTTAAAGCAAGATCTTTGAATTTTACAAAGAAAAACAGCAACTATTCTGCAGCCTAAAAAGGTAAAGTGTATATTATAAATAACAAATGACTCATCTGTAGCATCATCCAGTAGGTTGTGTGTGTTCAGGGTCATACATACATCCCTCATTATTAGGCCATAATAGAATAAACGACTTTTCCACACTCGTGCTGGTTTGATTGTCAACGCTGTCCACAGCAGGTGTTGTAATTAGTGAAGTCGACCGGCAGGGGCGCTCGTTTTCCCTCTCTGTCTCATTGTTTGCGGCTCACTGTTGCTCTGCACCGCCGGGCGGAGAGAGCGACGGGTCAGAGGAAAATGGCGGACGGTGTGGATCACATCGACATCTACGCCGACGTAGAGGAGGAATTTAGCCAGGTATTTAATCCACATTCGCCACACTTCGACTAACGGTGCTATTACCCGTATATTTCTCTAATTATTTGTTATCATTATGTTCGGAGAGTGCCGTGCTCTGCCTGTCAAACCAGCTTCTCTGGCACACAGGCCCCCCCCCTTTCACCATGCTGCAGGTCTGCATCCTCGGCTACAATTATCGACTCCAAATGTCGCATCCGTGGTGTTTAACACGACTTCTGCTCCACGTAGTTGTTCATATGCAATGTGCAAATATTGGCGCTTTCTTTGGGTAAATGCGAAAAGGCAACTACTTCATTTTTCGGCATTCACAGCTTTCTTAAGGCCTCGGCCTCGACGACTGTGGCGGGCAAACAAACGTAGTTGCGTTATCTCGCTAGCGTTAGCTGCGTCTCAAATAATTATGTTTAGTAAGTTACTTTCTTAGTGGTTTGTGCTGTCTCTTCACACAAGCAGACATTATGTTGGGACGGAGTTAATTGAATTGCAGTTAAATTTGTTAGGTGTGAAACGTCGAGTGTGTTATAAACTCATTTAGTAACGTTAGAATTATTATGAGTTGTTCTGTTAGCTTCATGTAGCATTAATGTGTCTCCTAGATGTTTTCTTCCTACACACACACACACACGCCCCTTTTGTTTACAATTTCGAAAAGTCCCTTTTAGCCCAATCTAGGATGCAAATAATGGGGTTTTTGGTTTGTAGGTCATTTAGAAACTATGTTATCTCCACCAACATCGTAACGACACCGCTCTCAAAATGTGTGTTAATCGTGCACCCTCGAGATGCGTTCAGGTGCTCATGCTTGCAGGAGTCGCACAGCTTTGTCTGTTTCATTCATTACATTTATCTATTTGGCTAATGGTGTATTAAAGAGATACTCGAGATACGATATACTTCGTGATGTAACATCTAAGTAGAAAAGGTGTCAGCTTATATGTCAAAACTTAGTAAAAGACTCATTTTAGTTTAGTTAGTTAGGTTTTATATCTGAGACAAAGAGTAAATATAACCTGCCCCTGACTCTGTCTATGGCCGTCCCATGTTACCCTGACATGAACCTTGTGATGAGTATTTCGACATGCTCCCATCTACAATTTACACAATAGCTGTTCCTCAATAACCTGTTGCTGCTACATGCATTCAGCTTCTGCACAGAAAATATGGCTAAGGCGTTGACCTGCTCCAGGCACTTCTAACTAATCAAGCGTCACTTGCTAAGATTTAAGATAATCAGATTAAAGTACTTAAAAACAAGTCTATTTAACAGTGTGGCAGTACATAAGAGTCCTACCATCTCAGTGGATTTAATGTAATGTACAGTACAATGTACACTTTAGTAAAAGTTGGGAGAATATATACCATTATGTGAGAAACAATTGTTGCCTTTATGTATATGATTTGCATCCTGTCTATACAAAAATAAAATAAAAGTTCTGTTTTTCCCGAAATTAAGAACATTTATTGCACATCAGACAAATCATCATGATTTTATATCCTATTGGATATAATAAGTAAACTACAACACAAAAGTGTGATTGTGCAATGTCTTGAATTTACTGAAAAATCTAAAAATGTATTTATTCCACAAAGTTTGGTTCTGAATATCGTACAACTTTATCAGATTTACACGCACTCACAGACGAGACAGGTATAATCAGTGTTGTGGAACTCAGTCCCTCATGTTTGCCTGTTACTATCATGTTTAACAGGAAGCCGACTACCCAGTTCACGAGCAGATCGACCTGTATGATGATGTAATATCCCCATCAGCCAACAATGGCGATGCTCCAGAAGACCGCGACTACCTGGACACACTGCCTGCACCAGGTGGCGCAGAGGGAGGAAAGAGTGCCCCGCCCAATGTGGTGTACACCTACACAGGCAAAAGGATTGCCTTGTACATAGGAAATCTAACATGGGTGAGTATCAGAGAATTCTGTTCAGGCTACTTGGGTCTGTGGAGGGCAGTATTGACATTATATCCTCTCAAAGTAGTGACATTTTCCCTTAAAGTAAAGGCATTGAAGACCGATTTATCTGCTAATGATAATAAAACAATTAAAAATTGAGCGTGTTGGTATGAATATTGATGGTGTCTTCTTTTATGCAGTGGACGACAGATGAGGACCTGACAGAAGCCATCCGGTCAGTAGGCATCACAGATGTGCTGGAGATCAAGTTCTTTGAAAACAGAGCCAACGGCCAGTCAAAAGGGTGAGGTCTTTAATATCTGTCTGTGACACGATGAGACTAAATTAGAGCCTGCTACAATTTATGATAATTACTTCCGGGTACACATTTAAAGTAGTAAGTGGAATCCAATGTTGGATTGGGTAGTTTTACATATATCTGGTCATTCTGCTTTAAGTTATTATTGAAACCAATAGATATATGTATGAGTTTAGCATTTGGTTTTTGTCAGCTTAAGATTGAAGCAGATTTTTTTTTTTTACTTTGACTCACACAAGTCATGGATGAACAACAGGTCACACAGGTTTGTTTGCTCTGATCTGATTGTCTGATGTCTATCTTCTGCAATTATCTTACAGGTTCGCGCTGGTGTGCGTGGGCTCAGAAGCGTCATCCAGGAAGTTAATGGAGCTGCTGTCAAAGAGGGAGCTCCATGGTCAGAATCCCATCGTCACACCATGCAACAAACAGTCCCTCAGCCAGTTTGAGATGCAGTCACGCAAAAGTAAGTTTTAAAAAAAAAGTGCACACTTGGCATCAGTATATTTTATACTGTACTCTGCACACATTTATTATTTATTACATATTAAACAGAAAACTGTTGTCTCATCATTTCACAGGTACTCAGTCAGGCCAGATGTCTGGAGAAGGTAAAGCTGGTCCCCCTGGCGCTGGCCCTCGTGGAGGTTTCCCCATGGGTCGAGGTAGAGGCAGATTCCCTGGACCACCCGGTCCTGGAGGAGACCGCTTCCCTGGGCCTGTTGGGCCTGGCGGGCCACCACCACACTTTCCTGGTTAGTTTGTGGCAGTATGATAGAGACGCCCGTATCGGTTCACTCAGTTGAAATATAATATTTAAAAAGTGCAGAAATCAGTCAGTACAAGTTATTGGAGGAGTGGGGGTCCAGTTATTGGACTTTGTTTAATGTAACATTGGTTTTTCTGTACCAAAGAAGGTGAGTTCATGGCAGAAAAGATAGAAAATCACTGGAACCCCAGCTGATTTCTATTTCCATTCTTATTTAAATAGAGTTATTTTCCAGGCTCTGCAGTAGAAAGGAATTCGTGAATGGATGCATTGAGAATACACATTATGAATTACACAGTTGGCTCACAACAGCATGTGTAATCTGTGATGTGTATGGATAAGTTTAAGCACTTCTGGGGGTGGTCATGCTCTATCACCTTTTGAGGTTTATGTGTTAATGGAGTCCTGATTTAGACGTGGTATAGTTTTTATTTTTGTTTTTAGGCTTTTGTCATTCATGTGGTGATTATTTATAATGATATAGCAGTGCAACAGATTGAAATAATCATCATAGTGTGACAAGTGCCTGGAAAACTAAAATTCTGCTTTCTGTCTGGCAGTGCTGTTCTGTTAGCACAATCCAGGCTTTGCTACTACTCACACCCGCATGGAACCAAGGATAGTTTGTTGTAGTGTGTGTTTTAATGTGAGGGAGCTTTCACCCATTAAATCTCGCCTGGCAGGGATGTGTCTTTGCATGTTTCCCTCCCCATCTGGTTTGTTCTTTCTTTGTCCCTCTTCACCTCGAGTTGAACAAATACTCCTTCCCTGGCTGCAATTTTCTGCTCACTGAAATTTCCAACACCATTCCTTGACAGGCAATTTGCTCAAAGCTGTACTTGGCAAGCTACCAACCTTAACCTCCCTGCAAATATTGGATTGGCCGTCTTACACGCGTAGCGGGAGAGAATGGAGTTACCGGCTTTTCTCTTTTTCCATTTTTGCGTCTTTTTCCCTCCATCCCACCTTTTTCACATTTCTTCTTTCGCTTAGTGGCTGGTGCCCTGTGCTGCTGGGCTGTGACAGGCCTTCAGTTAGTAGAGGGAAGTTTATAAAGGGAAGAGTTGTGATTGGTTTGCTTTCTTCCCCATTAGGCTCGGGGATGAGACCAGATCTGATTAGACACCAAGATGGCCCTCTGATGGATATGAGTTTCAATCCCTTCCCGCCGGGGGGCAGGAACGGGAGCTGGCGTGGCAGAGGTGAAACACCTCGATTGATCTAATTGATTTGATCGATCGCCTTTTTATCCTAACCCTCAGCTGTTTGTTGGTAGGAGTTGTGCCATTGAAACCGTCTGGTTGACTGCCCCAAAAACAGCTGAGTTTCTTACCAAACTCTCTAAATCCCTTGATAGACAGTTTCCATCAAATACTGTCGGCCCTACATGGGGTCAGAGTAGATACTCTGATGTGTTCACACAAGTATTTTAGAGAAGCACATCGATTTGATCTAAAATTCACAATACATTTTCTGAAGACCATCCTGCATTCTGCCCACTGAACTACATTCATACTACCTAAGGCAAATTCAACTTCTTTCACACTATTAAATCTGGTTAGAATACATACAGGTAATTTTGTACAGCTTTTGCTTCACAATTCTCTCAGGATGTGTAATGGCTCAATGTCAAGAAAACACATCCCTTTTAAATTGTTTCTATAAAATTCTTTCATGCAGTTGCGTGAGAATTTAAAAAAAAAAAAAAAAGTAGTCTAATGACAAAGCCTTGCAGTCTCTCCTTTTAATGATATCTCATGAGTGGCCCTTGCATGGAATAATCTGTGTGCTAACTGCAGTGTATACAGTTTCTGGCCATGCTGAGCTCTTTGGGCTGGCAAGTAATAGCAGTGCACCCCTTCAATGAAGTGTTGAGAGAGAGAGAGAAAAATCCAGCATTAAATGCAGGACCTCCGGTTAAAAAAAAAAAAGCCTGCTTGAAACAGTGTGCTACAAGTGTATCTCATCATCTGTTCTGTTGCCTTCTGATTTCATTTGCAGCATTATTTTATGTCTTTTTGACATGTGTTGTTCCCTGTAGCTATGGCTTGCTCTTCCTTATCTGTCTGTGTCATTGTTTCTGCTTTGGACTGCCTTTAGTAAGTAAAGCATGGAAAATACAGGCTACTAAGGGATATTAAAGTTTGAGCTTGACCGATAAATTGGTTAAGCTACATTGTTTTGTTTGAAACCAAGTCAATTACACATTCAAGCAGAACCAGTCTTTTATTTGTTATATATATTTATTATTTTATTTATTTCTGCAATTTCCCAGCTTGGGATCAATAAAGTATATCTATCTATCTTTTTTCTCAATGTACTCAAAATGATGGGGAAACCTCTACCTGCTAACATGGGCAACTTTGTCTTTGTCTCATGCGCTTCTGTTTTGTCCCTTGTGTTCTCTTTTAGGTGGGATGCAAGGTCCCCCACGCCCGCCTCCCGGACCCCCTGGTCCCCCTGGCCCTCCAGGACCTCCCCCTCCTGGCCAGGGTCTCCCCCCGCCTCTCGCTGGTCCTCCAAATCGTGGCGACAGGCCGCCTCCCCCTGTCCTCTTCCCTGGGCAGTTTGGCCAGCCTCCAATGGGACCCCTGCCCCCAGGCCCCCCTCCTCCAGGTTACGGCCCTCCCCCTGGTCCCCCGCCTCCTCAACAGGGCCCGCCACCCCCGGGACCCTTCCCTCCTCGTCCCCCAGGCCCCATTGGGCCCCCCATGGCTTTGGCTCCACCTCCACACATGCCAGGTCCCCCACCAGGTGGACCACCACCAGCACCCCATGTCAACCCTGCGTTCTTCCCCCCACCTGGCAACAACAACATGCCCCCTAATGACAGCCGAGGACCCCCTGGACCAAATGACCCATACGGACGGCCACCACCATATGAGAGAGGGGACTATGGTCCTGGAGGCCGGTGAGAATCAGCACAGCAATTTATATAATGTTCTCTCACAATAATTTGACTACATTGGCACAATGTGTTGATGATAATAGGAATTATGCACTAACCAGAAAGTTGCTGATTTACACACGTTAAAGATAGTTTGCATTGGTTGCAATGAAAAGTGTCAATATTTGAACACGGGAACTTAACATATGTCGTGATCCCTGTGTTGTGTTTTTTATCGTAGGGAGATGGAGGCCTCCCGGACACCTCTGAGTGAGGCAGAATTTGAGGAGATCATGAACAGAAACAGAGCCATCTCCTCCAGCGCGATATCTAGAGCAGTGTCTGATGCCAGTGCAGGTAAAATAGTTATATACGATACATACTATACAAGTACTCATTTACACTGGGTCTTCAGATTTTACGCCAACAAGACAAAACCTTGGAGCAAATTAAAGCTAATGCAACCTTGTGTTTTCTTTAGCTGACTATGGCAGCGCTATAGAGACCTTGGTGACAGCCATCAGTCTGATTAAGCAGTCCAAAGTGTCAGCAGACGACCGTTGTAAGGTCCTTATCAGTTCCCTGCAGGACTGTCTCCACGGCATTGAGTCAAAAAGCTACGGTTCCGCCTCCAGGTAAGATTTTAATTTACTGCATTAGCCATTAAATGTGACTGAAGCTGTTTACAAGTTATTCTAAAAGGACACAGCTTGTCAGAATATTTTGGATTTAGCAAAAATATAAAGAGATGAGATTTGTCTCCCATTTGATACGGTCATGCCTAGTTTTCAATATACTATAATTACAATAATTATTTTGTCCCTAGAAAATTTGATATTTAAAACTTGGAACCCTGTCTAATGATGCTTCTTGGTCTCCGGCAGGCGAGAGCGCTCCAGGGAACGAGACCACAGCCGCTCCAGAGAAAAGAGCCGAAGGCACAAATCCCGCAGTCGCGACCGGCATGAGGACTATTACCGTGAACGCAGCCGGGAGCGCGACCGCCATCGTGAGAGGGACCGGGACCGAGACCGTGAAAGAGAGAGGGAGAGGGAGTACCGACACCGCTAGACGACAAGGAAGGTGGGTACAACTGGTCTCCCATGTTATCTGCCTTCATAAGCTCTCTTCTGTCCTTTTCATCATTGCATTTATCTTAGACTTGGACTTGAGCCAGTCTAGTTCACGCCCGAATAACCTTCAACTACATGGCAGAAGGAGAAAAACACCAGCGTTGAGTTTGAAAAAGTCTTCTCTGATTACTTACCTCGTCTCTTCTTCATTGGAATAATGGCTTCAGTTTAGCTCACAAACCAAATTTGCTGTAGGGATTTTCTATAGAGAGTTGTCAAGGAAATGTTGTCTTTGTCCTCTTGAATACACTCGTGTATGCCATAAAGGGCTTTTGAACAGTTTCAAAACTTTTGAAGTCATATAGTCAAACTAGGTTACAGCTTAAAAGCTAAGTATTAATTTAAATGCCCCTATATGAATATTTGAGGAAGGGGTCAAGGAGAGACGAGGTAAGCAAGGTAACGACTTTTAAAACTCAGTCCTTTTGGTTTCAGGTAGGTTTAAGGTAAGTGCTTTCCTTAAAATTTCATGATGTAATGACAGTTGTGTTATTGTGTATTTGGTCTTTCAGTCAATATATGTAAAGCAATGTATTCACAGAGGGGTTTGTAAGAGCTGTATCTATGCTGTGGTTCTCCCCAAAATCAGAAAATACAGTGATAGTTACTGGAAATTTCATTTGTGGATGCATTGTTACTTTTTGGTCTACATGCCTCTGAGGCTGGTATCTGCTAAATTTGTCAGCCACTTTTTGTACTCTGCCCAAATAAAAAAAACAAATAATGAATTCTCTGACAGATAACATGAACATGTGTAAATGGTAAGACAGCAGTACCAGCCTGCTGCTTGTATATGGCTGTGGTGGGTAAGGTTTTGTACTACTTGGCACGTCAGAGACTCTCTGTATAAACACCTTTTTTAATAAACATCGTATTGGCTCGTACAATTTTGGTTTTACCAGCAGCTATGGCCAGTGGACCAAAATAACTTCTGGCTTCAATATCAAGGTTTAATTCTTACTTGCCATTTCTTTATATGTGAGTTTAAGCTAATTCAATTGTGACTGCTGAGTTGGTTTGTCAGTGTGCTTGTTATAATAGTTCCTTGACTGATCGGCTTCTTTGGTTTTAGATGTCTTACTTTTTTACGATACCTAGTACAGATTTAGCGTTTTGTGTGGTCTGTTTGTTCAGATTATAATTTTAGCAAAAAAAATTACAATGTTCAACTTGTCGATAGACCAATCTACACTTTGTAAATGTTCCATTCATAGAAATGTTGTATACATATTACCATTTCAGTTTAAAAATGAAAATATATAATTTTCATGTTTATAATTACGAGAAGGTCACAATTTATCAGTGTCAATATCTGATGATTTTTGGGCGCGAAATTTTTTGACAATGTGATTGTGCCATATTTGCATGTCAGTAATACTGCCTGACATTTTACTTTCGTCAGATTGAATGTTTTGTAGCCTAGTGTTACTCACAACCATTGTACCTCAATTTAAGACATTGAGGTGAAGTGAAAAAATGAAAGAGAAAAAAATCATACCTTTTTGATATCCTGTTCTAGTACACATAATGTCACACAGATCATTTTTTGAGGCAACGGAAAAAAACAATTTGATACTCTGCATGGATAGAACACTGGCTTTAAATTGAAAGAATTCTTAATTTTTTGATTATCAGAATTGGTTTACATGAAGGATCGTGACTTATTCATATTAGTAGCAAGAGTATATGATAATTATAAATTGGAACTCGAAAGACAGAATAAGAAAATCGTTGTTTTCACATCCTACGTTTCTTTTGGCTGTCACCAGGCCGTCAATAGATATTTAATTTAATTTTTATTTTTTTAATTGAGTTGCCTTCAGTTAAAGTAACGTAGCGCAGTTAAACTAAATGAAATCATAATTTTGGATAATAATAATCAATATAATTTAGAAGGTATACAGTAAAAGAACTACAATTTTAATGTCAATGCAGAAAATTCATGATAACATGCCAATTGTTATTTGACATTGGCTGATACATAGAAGAAATTAACATTTTAATATTTGTTTTTCTGTGTGATTTTTGTATGTACATTGAAATGATTTCCATTTAGGCTGCAGTGTTGATTTTAAAATGATAAATAGCCCTAGGTTGCCAAGAGATCATGAAAGTATTTTTGGCACATAGCATTATGTGTTTTGCTGGCATTTTGGATGTTAAGTCATGTTATGAATGAGTTGTAGATGAATTTATCTGAAACTACTTGACACCAACTTGTACGCAACTAATAATGATACCACACTGACTACGTTTTCATGCATAAAATATTCCGTTTTTTGCCCTTATTCTGAAAAAGACAGTATTCCTACTAAGCTGTTTACATGATTAATGAAATTCCACACATATTCCTGTTACATGCAGTTGTACATACTCCGATTAACATAGCTGTAAATGACGTACTGTACGTCCTACGGAGGAATTTCCCTCCTTTTTTCCTTCGTTTTCAATTTGTAGTCATGTTGCTCCTGCGGCACAAGTGGAACAGCTTTAGCCATTTTGCCTTTCTGTATCAAAAGAGGTATTATTAAAGAAGTTTTCCACCAGTGGCAGACTTGTTTGGCTGTACAATCAGACTCTTTCTTTCATTCACTCATTCAACCACCTTCTTGAAAAGGTCAGTGTTGCACTATTATAATATTGTCATCCAATCTTTCATAATGTTTAAAAGTAGTTGTGTTCTCCTTCCGAACAGAAATGTTTTTTGTGCATGTATTTGTTGGCTAGTTGGTTTGTTTACAACGCGCACCGTAAACAGACAAGAGGCCATGTGTCACAAACTACAGTAAAAACCCCAAATTCACTGCCTTTCTGAAGAATGCTTCTGAACCTTAATGATATTGACATGTCCCACATGTCTTAATCGGAGAATGCTTAATTCGGAATATGCTGGTTACATGACCCTTATCAAATGAGGAATATTGTCATGTTGGGAATAATTGCAGGAAATCAGCGTGCATGCAAACGTAGTCATTGTCAAGGTTCTAAAATTATGAGTTAAATATTTTTTAGGCAAATATTTTGAGACTCGCTGTTTTCATGGATTCTCCGTGTTAGGGTTTCACCAGTCATTTGTGATCTTTGTGGCAAGATTCCATTGCGTCACTTGCGTATTGTCCAACTTTTGTAAAGTTTTGGAACTGCAGTTGAAAAATATCAGGTTTGAACGATATTGTGTATCGTTCTGATGTCCTTTACTGCCAAAGCACTAACATGTCTGTGGTGTTATGTATAAACCAGTCCTTTTATAGAGCAGAGTCTCATAGGTTACATGGAGCCTTCAGCATCTCTGTAGAGTTGCACATCGCCCCAAATAATATTTCTCATCATTTTAAATGAGCTTTCAGACATATACTTGATTCACATTTAACACCTTAATGTATACATGTGCACTCACAGAGCAGGATTTATGTTTTATACACAACACGCCATTTATGATTTATATATGCACTTGTATTACAAGTGTTTCCGTTTTTCTCATACTGAGAAATATTAACTGGGGTGGTTTTGCTCGTGGAGTTGCTGAATTCTAAAAGCAGGCCAAACCTAAAAACCAAAACTATGTAATTTACTAACTGTCTCGGTAATCTGTCATGTTATTTAAAATAGTTATGCAGATTTCTAGTTGTCAGCCCTAGCTAAATTGATCTAATCTCTGTTCCAACCAATTGTCCCACAACAGTTTTTACTGAAAGACTTTGTATCCACTGGGAACCTCTTTACAAAAGATTTCTAATTTTGTTAAAGAGAAGTCTTCCATGTTTTCTTTCACTGGCAGCATATCATCTGTAAATTTTCAGAGTGGCAACAGCTTATATATTTAATCCTGTTAAGTTTTATGTTTTTAAATGAGCACTGCATTTTGATAGAAGCATTGCACTAGCAATGACTGCAGTCTCCTCTAACACTTTGTTATCTCTGTTAGAGAAGAGATCCCCAGTGGGCACAAGGCCTGATAACGTTTGGTAATTTGTAGTTGTCTAAAATGCATTTATGAGTATAATTTTTACCAAAATGTGTCTTGCCGTATAAATGAAATGACTAAAGATCTAAATCTGTCTTTGCATTCAGTCTGATATCTTGGGGCATGGTAACGGTAAAAAATGAGAAATAAGCATATTGCTTTTATTCCTGATAGTAGTATGGCTATTTGTTGTGTCCACAGATATGCTTTAACACTGTTTTATCTGTTCATACTGCCATGGGGGAATGTACACTGTTTGCACCCGGCTGAAATGACTTTTTATGCTATCTCTTCAGTCTGTCTGTAGGTGTATGTGTGTTGGGAATCACAGCCCCTTTTCAAACTAGCATACTAATTGCTCATGTTAAACCAGGGTCAAACAGAGTTTCACATACAGGTCAGTGAGAAGCATTCATGCCCATTTTAAATAACAGGGTGTAAACAGAGGTTGTCCTTGAATAAATGACTTTTGAAGGCCCAAGGGTAGGGAATAGAATAAGGAAATTACAATTTTGACTGAACTGAAGCAGCTGAAGACAATTGTCATTCTTGTAGTTCTTAGTATAGATGTAGCAAAAGTATACATTTTCCACACTTTGTTCACTATTAACTATTTTCTGAAATACCAGAAGCTTTCTATAAGCCTTTCTGAACATATGATATGATTAACAGTGGAAGCAAAGTGTTGTGGTGCCCACTTGCTTGCTAAATGTTATATAAAAAATAATTTTTCAAATGGTAAGTATCGCATCTCAGGCAGTTTCGTGGAGGGCTTTCTAGCAGCTAAACAAGTTGGAAGAGTATTTCATGGACTGCTTGACCCTGGTTTGACTGACATATGACATATTTTATAATATGGCAAAAGATTTGTTGTAATTTGAGCATCGACAAAAGTTCAGTCATGTCCATTCCCACTTGTACTGGTGTAATAAGACACTTTTAAATAATAGTGTGACAAGAATCACCATTTGACCACTGTAATGTAAAATATTGTTATTGTCAGCTGAACTGTATTTATCTGTAGTCGTGCACCATGTCAAACTAAATCCTTTCCACAGCAGAAACGTATTGAATTTCAGTGTGCATTTGAACCGTGTAAAATGATCTGTACTTCACCTGCCTGTAATTAAGGCTTTCTTTGGTGCAGATACCACTTCTAATTCACCCTGTAAAGAAAAACCTTGTGTTATTGAGCCTTAATTGGTTTGATTTTAAATAAGAGAATACCTAGCACATTTGAAATGACTTTCTGTATCAGAATTGTTGTCATTTCATTTGTTAAGAGGTGCTTTACCATTGTTGACAGTCTAATTGACCATTGCTGCTGCCATTTATAAGTGGTGAATGATAATGAGGTTGCCTTTCCAGTTTCCTGTACCTTGCATGCTGGCCATGCTGGTCTTTCTCAATTATAAGTACAAAATATTGCAGTTTATTCACTGACATTATGTTATGTCTGCTAGACCATAAAGGGGTATGCCAAATCGAAATTATTTTCTCTTGACGTGTTTGTGTGTGTGTGTGTGTGTATATATATATATATATATATACACACATATAAAAAACACTCACTGGGCGATTGTGGCAAAGTATCACCTGTTGTGCCTGAGTCAGATGCGTGCCTTTCTCTTCGTAGTTTTGTGTTTTGATCTACGGCTCTTTTTTTGTCCTTTCTGTGTCTTTTACTCCTGTATTGGTTAATTTCCTGAAGTGTCGCAATCAATCATGCACTTTCTATGTGTCGCAGTGGTTAAAGTTTTCAGTTTTTAGCTCTGTACCTCATGCTTATCATTGCCAGTTGGTTGAAAAGAAAAATATGAAAGACTAACAAAGTCCATCTTAGCTATGGTTGGGAGAAGTGGCAGCAGGGGGAAACATTACTTTTAGTTCATTATTCAGTCAAGGTATTTAAATACAACTACTAATGACCCATGTCTTCAACAATAAAAAAGCTAGTGGAGTTTAGAATTTTTAAGCTTACATTTAAGACCTCACATGGGTAGTAGGCAAGTGTTTTAGAGTACCTTTTGGTTACATAATTGCATTCTAGTAATCTAGTAAACCTTACATTATTGATAGCTTGATTTCATAGGAGATTTATTCTGATGTTGTCTTTGCTTAACAGCGCAGTACAGCATGAAATATCATTTCACAAATATATTTCAAATCACACAACTCAGAACAAATGCTATATAGTGCAGAACTGATCCTGTTTAGCCAGGTGCACACTGTATATATGTATGGCTCAGTTGAACTGTCCACAAAGGATGAGTCTTTCTAATCCAGCATAGCTTTGCCCTTCCCTCGCGGCCATCTGAGAATTTGGGAGTTCAGTGTACACACAGTAGGCAATTCTATAACAAAAATGTTCGTCACAGCCTCTAGTCTTGAAATTTACATTATCTATATGGATGTCAATTCTTGTATGTCAAAAGAGCGACATGTAAGGTGCAAGCATTTTATACATGCATTTACTTCACATGCATATAAACCGTTTCAAATCCAACAGTGATGAATTGCATTTAGGCATAGACTTGACTGAATATTGTTATATCATCTGGTGTGTGTATGATAGAATTCAAATTTGCTTCTTGAATATTTCCTGTTCAAGTTTGCATGACATGTTTCTCTGTCTGTGCTAGGGTTGGGGGCAATACACAGTCAACTGAGCATTAAAGGAAACAAAAGTTAATGTCCTTAAAGGAAATTCTGCCTTGTTTTCAGATACTCTTTTTAAGTATTGTTGACCACACCCCTGTCAGAATAAAATATTTGGTAAGTGGGTGACCGCCCAAGCTTTTGATTCAAGGTGATGGTGAATTGAACCCAGCCCTGGTGTGCATTATGTATGTGTAGTCTAGAGATTTAATGTTGAGGGAGAGAAAAAAAAGTGTTCACTATTGGGCTGCCTCGAAACCAAACTCCACCCTTCGTTTTGACACCTTTTCAGCTAACGAGGCTCAAGGATGGATGGAAGAAAGGGGGGAAGAATTTCAGTGCGCCACCACCTCCCCACCCTGCATGACCGGACAGGATTACAACCACCACCTCTTCCTCCTCCACCCCTCCATCTCTCCTCTCCGTCTCCACCCATCCTTCTCTCTGTCTGTTCATCTTGTCTGCCTGACTAAGAGCAGTGGATGGAAGACCCTGACCTGTGTAAGGCTATGTTATCTAAACATCTATACTCATGGTAACTAAAGATGAAAGAAAAGAAACTTTCCAAACAGCTCTTTTATTTTTACGATGTTTTATTTGACATGAAGATGACTACGTGTGATGCTTTTTTGCAAAGAAACAATAAAATGGCCCCACAATCCCCCTACTAGAAGACACAAACATTACATCCTATTTTGTTTTTTATTTTTCCTTGGCTCGCTGTACTGTGTACATTCAGTTTAGAGATCAGTTTTTATAGGGTGCATATTTGATGTTTTCTCCCCACCCCTCCCTCTCATTCTCATTTATTCTTTTCATGGTTAGTATGTTTGTAAATGTCTCTCTGCTTTTGATTAAAAACTAGATGGTGTTGTAATAAAAAATGTTTACTGAGGTACTCGATGCATTTGGTGAATTCCTCTACATGTTTGGCTCATTTATATTAAATGTATATTTTGGACTGCAGACTGTTTTTCATATTGAATTTGTCTACACGTAAAACCTTTTCTTTCTTTTTTTTTTAGCTGTATTAGCCAGCAGCTTTATGTTTTAGTAAATGGAACCCTGTCATTTAGTCCCTTTTTCTGTTATTTTGTGTTATTTTATTTTTCAAATGGATAAAACTTACAAGGTAAGGCAAAGTAGACATGTACTTTTTTTTTTTTTTTTTAAATGTGCAGTGATCGTTTGAAGGGCAGATATGTCGACCATGAACATGTAGATGGTCTATATGGACATGCAGCTCTTTGGGGCTACACACTGTACACCAAAAAAACACACAATACTGTTCACAAAGTAGTTTCTGTTTGTGTGTGAACGCACTGAACCGCTATTATGAACCCGATTGTCTATGAAGTCCTTGTTTTGTTCATGTGAAATATTTTCATTCTTCTGCTAAGTAATGCTGGTAAATTCGAGCAGCAGCAGTTTGCATGCTTTACATGGAATTAGTCACCCATACATATAAATTAATATCATTTCCAACACTACCCTGTCACACCTTTAGGTAAACCTTTAAACAAAACCTGAACAAATTAATTTAGTTTGTGAAATATAGACTGTACACCATAACACTAGTATTGTTATGCAATGCAACACGTGTTTTCTCTTTTTTTCCGCCACCCATCGTGTTCATGTCTTGCATTTTGTTTAAATACACTGATTGTCAGCACTTGGTGATAGAGGTTTTAGTTTGTAGTGTTTAAGATGATTGGTTTGGCAAATGAGCACTGAGATACATGTATGTGTTTTACTCTCTACGACCAAAATCTATTTATACATTCAGCCTAGATTTTACTTTGCGTTGCGTCTTAAGACCAGACCAGTTATTGAATTTTAGGACATAAAAATCTGAGTGTTTCATCAGTGTCACATTGCTGTTTGTTCCATTTGTACTCCAAAACAAAGGAATATGGATAAAATTAGATTAAAATGCAAGTTTCTTTGTATGAATACAACAAAATACATCGCAGATATACACAGGTTAGCAAACAGCTCCTGTTTCAATGGTCCACAATACATCCCTTTATTGTTTAAATCGAAGAATCTTTTGTGTTTATTTGATTATTGGTTTACTTGTCAAGATGATTGTTCTTTTGTTTTGTTTGTATTATTTTTAAATCTGTCGTGTCGGTTCAAATCCATGACCATCCCCTGAAATATTGCATCTACAAAGGTATTTAATGATTGTAAATATTGCTGACCATAACTTCCATCTAGTCATTTTAATGGCTACAGGAATCACTGAACTTTTAAAAGCTGTTAATCAGAGTGTAACAGCATCCAAGCATTTTTAAAACCATCACGATGCTCTTGAAATGTCGTTTTTTTCTAACTGTACACTTTAAAAGTAGTATTATATTCTAATTGTTGATCCCTTTGCTCCTATAACCTTGTAATCTCTGTAAAAGAGTAATAGGACAAATTGTACATTGGGGTTTAGGTACAAAAACAATGTGAAAAAGTGGCATTTCACTCTGAAGGGGGAATAATCTTAATGCTGAACAATAGTTTAAAGCCGTCAGTTATTTTGGCCGTCTGGACCTCTTGTCTGTGCCTACATATTATGAATCTTTCATATACATTGGCTTTTTGTGGCCTTCAAATTCACCTCCACCCAGTGTCATCTTGAGCGGAGGTCTAATCAGCCAGAATAAGACCGTCTTTGTGCAGGGCTTTCTGTAAAAATACTCAGGGGTTCCCTGTGGTGCTGCCTTGTGCTGACTTCTCTCCACAGCGCTGACGGTAAGTGTTTACAGGTCACTGCTGAAGAAGAAAAAGTCTAGACTCTACTGCATCAACCAAGACTTTACCTCATGTAAGCGGTTGGAAAGTATCTTGTGTGTTTGTGTTTTCAGTATTTGACTTGTGTAAAGGTAGGATCATTTTTACCAGCCATTACCTGATCTTAAGCTACCTTTCCCATCACCTGTAACAGATAATTTAAGGTTTAGAAATGTTGCGTTTGTGACCCCCAAACTGAAACTCCCTAAAGTGCCACATGGGTAAAACTTGTAACTTCATATTTGATCATTTACAGTTGATTTCTCTGTCTGTAAATGTAATTGATCAACCTGCCTGGTGAAAGCAGGGCCTGTAAGGGCTACATGACTTGTGTCTTGCAACAATTCTTATTGGTATTCATTATTAATGTAATTTGGGTTTATACATTAATGGGATCAGTTCTAATTTATTTACAACTGTACCACTGCCAGCAATGTCCTGTTCTTGTTGCACATTCCCTGTTCGGGAAAGGCACATGGAAGCCAAAGTAACCAAATGGTCTCAAAAAATAAAACATTTCTAAATTCAGTTTGGGTTTGTAGTTTTCCTTTGTACATAATGCATCAAATTATTCTTCACGGTGGGCATAAGGTAATAATGGAAAATATCAGTGTTAATAAGATATTAATGTTCTTTTGGTCCACACATTCCCCAAATTATTAGATTTAAAGTTTAATGAAGGTGTATTAATTAAATGTATTGAACCTAATATCTGTAAAGTAAACCTTTGGACAAAAAGATGTTTTCTCGCTTTATTACTTGTCATCTAGGGACGCTTCATCTAGTATATTCATACAAGGAGTTGAACATGGAAAAGTGTTTCTTTTCCAATCAAATTAGACCTAACTAGGTTGCATAAAGCGAAATATATATATATATATATATATATATATATATATATATATATATATATATATAAAATTAATAAACTCTTCTTTTTCGGGGTCAGTGCGTCCATCAGCCGGAACCTTTTTTGTCCCCGCGCTTGGAATCCAACCGTGCACCTTAACATGCTACACTCGTCACTTCCGGCGGTTGTTTGGCTGCCAGTTTGAAATGAGACTGCTGGCTCTAGAAAGCAAACTTTAAATGCTTAAATGGCAGCTTTATTTAATGTGGAAACCCGCTGTGGAACAAGAAGAGTCCTCTAGACTAGTACACGGGACCAACCTCGCTCTCTCGGCTCCGTACTATGTTCAAAAAGATGACTGAATTCGGTCCAGATTCCGGGGGGCGAGTTAAGGTAACGCAACGCTGTGCTACAGCGGGCTGAAGACATTAACTCATTGTACGGCTTTGAACCTTAAAGCTGCAGTTTCTTTTGTTCTGGCTCGTGTTTCTCGGCAGTGTTTTACCGAGGAACACGTTCACATCATCCTGTATGTATTCCCTCTGTGGTCCGCAGGGGGTAACCATTGTGAAGCCCATCGTGTTTGGGAACGTCGCCCGCTACTTTGGGAAAAAGAGAGAAGAGGATGGACACACACATCAGTGGTCTGTGTATGTGAAGCCTTACAGAAATGAGGTGAGACAACCTGTCCCTATCAAGGCTGTAATTTGGTTGGAAAGATGGCCACTAGTACTGTCTAATACACAATGTTCCTCCAGGATATGTCCGCCTATGTGAAGAAGATCCAGTTCAAGCTACATGAGAGCTACGGCAACCCGCTGAGAGGTTAGTAGACCACCATGTATAACATAACGTCGTCATATATAGGTGGGTGCAGCTGTCTGTCTGACTCACTGTCTGTCTCTCCCTTCCAGTGGTGACAAAGCCTCCGTATGAGATTACAGAGACGGGCTGGGGGGAGTTCGAGATCATCATCAAGATCTTCTTCATTGACCCCAATGAGAGATCTGTGAGAGCTCGATTAACAACATGATCATAATTAGTGTTTAGTGTGCAGCGACACACATGAGTTCTGACCTTTACCTCTCCGCCTGTATGCTTACATTGAGCCGTGTGTCGTAGGTTACTCTGTACCATCTGCTGAAGCTGTTCCAGTCAGACTCCAGTGCCATGCCTAAGAAGACAGTTGTCTCTGAATTCTATGATGAAATGGTACGGCTGCTTTCATGCTGTAGTTTATATATGATTTATATCAATTTCTATGTTCCATCACCGTGAAAATGTAGGCCTATTATTATCATTATATCTAGTTATATTAAACTTTGTCACCATAAATGGTGGGTGAATTGCAAATTGATTATTACACTTTGAATTTATTTAATTTTCAGATCTTCCAGGATCCCACAGCCATGATGCAGCAGCTACTGACCACATCGAGACAACTGACCCTGGGAGCATACAAGCATGAGACGGAGTGTATGTACACACACAATGCACATAGAAACACAAGACACCGTGTGTGTGTGTGTGTGTGTGTGTATAGTTTGTGCATCTGTACAAAAGAGCAGCATTCACATACAGTAGTTTGAATCACTGTCATTATGCTTATGTGTGTGTGTGTGTGTGTGTGTGTGTGCGTGCCTCCCTGTTAACTACAGTCAGTGAGCTTGAGCAGAGGACCAAGGAGAAAATGGAAGCAGCGAAGAAGAGAACCAGCCAGGAGATCACGGAGCTGAAAGACAAACTGAAAGCCAGCAGAGAGAACATCAACCACCTGAAGGCAGAGATCAGGAAACTGGAGGAGGATGGAGATCACAAGGAGCACTGAGAAATGGACAAACACAACACACACACACACACACACGGACATGATTGTTCAAGCAGGGCTCAACCTGCATATTCTTGTGTTCCTAACCATATAACCGATTAAAAAAAGAAACAGGAATTGTTGTGAAATATTTTTTGATAAAATTTTTTTTAATTATATGTTTTTGTTTAACATGAACAATCAATATTAAATAGTCCAGAAAAGACATAAGAGCCATTATTACAGCACTGAAAGATGATCTTTGGGGGTGTTGTCAGCTGTCTTGTGACTGGAAAAAAGGATTTTGATTGGTTCTCTCTGTTGTCATTTGTACCATAACATTGCTGGATCAGTTGGCTGTGAGGTAGAATAACAAAACAGTCTGTATTTTTCTGAGTAGTTTTTATAACACCGTTTCTGTCCTGTCGTCTTGATGTAATTGATCCTGTGTCGGAGCAAGGCTTCTTCCCTGTGATATAACTATGAGCAGAGGTCATTTATTATTCCCGCTATTTTCAATGTAAATAGCTAATTTGTTTGTTTTTTACTGATCTTGTGGTTTTCTATGTAAAGTAAATGTCCTTTCAGTATCGCTTGTGTAAGTTTATTCTGTTGTAACCATTCAGATTGGATTCATAAAACATGATGGAAATACAGGTGTTATACTGCAACCAGTAATACTAAAAGTAAAATTGACAGTTAGTATTGTGCACGAGAAAAAGCCAGTGACATTTTCACACTGACAGTCCAGATGTGCATATACTGGATAACTGGGTGTGAAATGGTTTTAAAAAGGGGTTCATAGCACGTCAGCTGTTGCTGTGGCTGCATGGTTGTTTTTCTTAGTTATTGTAAGCATGAATTTTATACTAACTTAAATGAAAAGTGAAAATGAAATCTGCCCAGATTCAAGTAACTGAACATTTAGACTACTAAAGCATCACCATAAACCTTAGCTCATGTCAACATTCAGTGGATGCATATAGCAGCTCCACAACACACAAAACAGCTAGGAAGCATTCCCAGATTTGATAGAACAGGTGTTTTTATGATTAAGAAAATCACCTTTCTTCATCTAAATGTTTTTGTATCTAAAAAGTTTATTCAAAACTTAATTCCTCCTTAAAGCCAGTGTGTGAATTATCAGATTTCCGAGAGTCCCTGAAAGCATCTGGCAGGAAGTTCAAACAACACTTGCTGCCCGGACACTGAACAACTTCCCTGAGCTGAACACATACTCAACTTTGTGTCCTCTGGCTGTTCTTTAGCAAAACTCCCAACCAAATATGGTCAGATACAAAGAGAAGTTAGAATGGACACAGTGTTGTACAGGTCTGTACGTTTGTTGGCCGCATGTAGCTGTAAGTTCAGTAAATACACTGGGCGACTTAATATAGTTTGTGTGCTCGGGTTAAAATCCCTCCAGGGGTGCCTCGTCAGGAGCAGGACTTCCAGGTAAGTCTACAATGTGTGTTTGTGTTAGTAGTATCAAAAATCCTCCAGACACAGAGTGATGATGGGAGCATGGTGGCATGTGTGTTTGTATTGGGTTTGAGCCGTTCATTTTCATTTTCATTTTCATTCTCTCAGTTATCTGTAAATGTATTCAAATGTTACTCCGTTATCTTATTTAAGAAGAAATGTGACCCAACAATGAGTTTTTCATCTTTAACACAATGGTGACATGCAAAAAAAAAAAAGGAGTTAGACACATGCAAACATAAAATGCCTTCAGCAGTGAGTGAGAGTGGGTGTGAATTATTATTTAATTTAAAAAAGTACACTAATTGAACATGGTTATGTCATGGTTTAATTCATTTGAGCCTCATTGTCAGCGCTATCCATTTCCAGGTGGATGAAACAAAGACTCAGACTGTAACACAGTCCTTACCTTTAAATGTTTAATATATAGAATATGATACACATTTAATTTCCTTTGCATTCAGCTATTTGGACTAGATGTGTCAAAATTATATTAATGAATAAACATAATATATGATCATACATAATGAGCTAATTAAGTGAGTAAAAAAATATATTGATAACAAATTAACAAATAATAAAAACAAATTATTAAATAAAAAGCAATACAAAATATATTAAAGAAAATAAATCAATGACTCACCTACTTTTCTTATCTTACTCGTTTACCTTATTATTATTATTATTATTATTATTATTATTATTAGGAGTTGTATTATTATTATTATTATTATTATTATTATTATTATTGGAAATGTTCATGACCACATGATGAAGTATAAGAGAATATAACCACAATAGTTAACTTACCTGGACTAGTAAGCAATACGTTTAAAAACAACAACAACAAAAAACAAGAAGACAAATTTAGAAATATTTTCCAAGTAAGACTCTTATTATTGTACTAAACACTAATCCTCTCCCGTTAGTTTCTATCCCAATGTGTCTTTTAGTTCATTGATTTGATTTTTGCCCGCAGTCTTTAGCGAGAGCCTCTCGGGCGGTCGTGTCACGTGATCAGAGGATTTTGCACCGACGTCACAGAAACCGAGCTGGTGCCGACTAATGATCCTCACCGTCCTGCTGCATTTCAAACTCCTGTCGCTGAAAAACACATCTTTCCAGCAGCATTTTACTGTTTCCTTTAAGTTTCCACTCGCTGCTGCCTCAAAAAGACACGCTATAGTGATGCAAACTGTAATTGGGACTGCTCAGGGAAGCGTATAGCTTTTAATAATGTTACCCAGTTCGCATTAACGCAGTATATGGCGAACGCAAATGCAACAAATATGTCTCCTCGCTAAAGAAAACAACCGGTGGTATTTTGTTGCGTTCAAGTTTTCAGGTAAGTTGTCTAAAAATAGTAACAACTGGCATGTTTTGTTGTCCGTAACGACGCTTGTGGGGCTCGACAGTGAATGTACGGTGGCCTTATGGCACCCTGTGGCATTTTAATCTGTGTTATGCTATTACTCTTATATCCCCCAAGGGACACCTTTTGGCTGGGCTAGTTCTCCTGTTAAAATACACTATTGCTTAATATCACTCTATTTCTTAAGTGTAAAGAAACTAAGTTAATACTATAGGCTGTGTTTGTCAGGGATGTTGCTGCTGTCTTTCCTGTCTGTGTCAATGCCTGTTCACACATTTTAAACAGGAAATAGTTGAAGAAGTCTTTAAGATATTAAGTTAATCACATGGTTTAGCAGTCAGTATCCCAGGGATTCAACTAATTCATGTTTAGACTTGCGTGTGATATTGTCACGATAAGAGCAATAGTATGAATGTGTTTGCTCACCCTTAACTGTTTTCATGTGGGAAATGTGGCCAAGATAAATGTGATTATCAGCCACTGACTAGAGATTAGTGTACGACTTGTGTTTTCTTTCAAATAAATTGGAGAATACCCTGTGATAACTTAACAGAAAGATTTAATTTAACTTGACTAGAGAGAGAAAACTCTTGACTTCAGGTTGTGTTTGTTGCTAAAATGTCCACATCAGCCACGCTGGCTGGCTACATGGATCTTTGTTTGGTTGTCATCCACAGAGCTCCATTGTTGTCCCACTGTCTGTGTGTAGTGTGCAGTTAAAGTCCATTCATGAGGCCAAGCGCATCATCAGCACGCCATAGCTGTAATGTATGGAGTTCCCCCGAAGAGAGCAAGTAAACTCTGGGGGCTTTCATTGCATTGCTGTATCTGTGTGTATACCTGGCACAGTCAGAAATGTATCCCATCATAACAGGATCCATCAGTTAGCCTCTTATCAATATCATGCCACGAAGGGGCCGCGTTCAATCGATGAGAGATTGCAATGGAGGCCATACTTAAGTGCGTTTTCTCATGAAGTATAAGTGCATGAAGGAATCACTCATGAGTGGATAGTAGTTAGTAAGGGTGTGTGCTGCTCTGTGTTTGCTGTGGATAATAGCAGGATAAGGAAGGGCTATGATTAGTTTTGCTGGTTTTTGAAATGTGCAAAGGTGCCAACATCAATTTATGTGCCCTAGTAAATGTTGGCATCTCTTCTACACAGCGTTAAGTTTGTAGGTAAGATTACAGTCTGGCCTTATCACTTTGTATTAATAGTTAACATAGCCTCTTTTTTTTCTGTGTCATTCATGCGTCGCCACGCCAGTTACTTCCCAATCGGTATTACACAAGAGTAAAAACTGTTTTACTCTTATCTTTCACACTCACCAGGCAACTCATGTCACCATCTTTCCTGCGAACAAGACTTTGAGAGATAAAATCAATGCTAAAACACACATTAGTACGGTTGTTGGGTAGGTTTGGTTTAGACCTTGAATTTGGTGCACTAAAATGTCATCCCAGTAGTGTCATTTGAATACAGTGAAGTTGATCTTGCTGTATGCCTGATTACCGTCTTTCTGTCTCATATGCAAACTATTATGGTTTAACTGTCATCTGTTTAATGTGCTCTGCTATCATTACAGTCAGTGAAAGGACAGATTGTTAATGTACAATGGTGTCCCCATCCTAAGCAGTGTCTGGTGCACCTTTTTTAAGCAAAAGGCATGTAACCCCTGGCTGCTTCAGAAGAGCAGTTTGAGGGCCAAACTACTGACTGTGAAGCACTTAATAACAATGTTGTAAAAGCTGTGTGTGTGTGTGTGTGTGCTAGGTGTGGTGCTGAGCCCATGGAGAAGCCATCATCTTCAGGCAGAGCAGCACTGGAGGAGAGAAAAGGCCTTGTTGAGGTAAGCAGCCTACTCATAAACTCAAAACTAGACTGTGACAAAATGTAATATAATTAACATAACTTGATGTAATGTATGTTTTCACGTGTTGTTAGCTGCTCAAACTTGCTCGCAAATTTGCTATCCAGGGCTGGAAATAGAACTTTTATCCCAGGACGCATTTTGGCTTGTCGTGGCAGGAAGAGCACAGGTGAAACCAATAACATTAACGATGGCTCAGTGAGCCATTCCTGTGAACAAACATGCAGAAAAGCTGCTAATCTCGATGGAATGCGGCCGTTATCGGTTTTATTGATTACACCTGTGCCTTTCCTTCTATCACATGCCAAAATATCTGCTGTGAAAAACATCTAGTTACAGTCACTGCTGAGTTTCCTGTTTACATATCAAAGTCTGTTTTGATGATATCTCGGGAGTGCTACTGAGCTGTATAAAACCTTTTCTAGATCAGAGGGGAGCTGTGCAATATATTGCCTAAAGTAAGAAGACTACAAGTCTGGAAATTGAAAAAGAATTGGGGCTTTGGAGTTCGAAAGAAGTGAGCTTATCAGACCTCTGTAGCCTATCTCTCATCTCTGCTTGAGGCATGAAGATACATTACCGCTAGTTGCATGAAACACCCGAATCTCTGACAGAACTGTCAGGGGGAAAATGTCAATATTATGGAAGTGCGATGCTAAAACGGTGGAGGGCAGGATTGTTACACCCAACGCTACCAGAAGCCAACAAGGATTCCAAATTCATCTTTCACTTTCAGCACTCTACCAGCTAAAGTTAAAAGCTACAGCTACAATTTTGAGGGCACAAAATGATGTCTTAATGATGGTTGGCTATGTGGTTAATGCTTCTTGTTTCCCATCCTGTTTTAATTGCCTTGGAGATTGCTAATTGACTCCATTATATTTTGTGTGTGTGTGTGTACTCCAGGATGTTGAAGGGCTGAGAGGTGCTGAGGGTGGTGAGGTGGATCCTCAGACCCCGAGGAAGAGCAGCTCCTCTCGCTCCTCCCGCAAGAGCTTCCGTCTGGACTACCGGCTGGAGGTAAAACTTCACTTCCCATCATCCTCCTTTCCCCTAAACACACACCCCTGTATCTCACGCCTCCTCATTTCCATAGATTCCTTCCCTCAGCATGCAATATCTCTCCTGTTCTCTACTATTGTGTTCTGTGTATTGTGTTTTAAACTGACATTTTAAATTTAATGGCTAAAATGGAATTGTTTTCTTCAAATTGTAGGAGGAAGTGACAAAATCTTGTCGGGACAAACACGGCCGCTGGACCAACCCCTGGTCCACATGGCGGTTCCCTTCCTACACCACCCTGCTCAGGTTCCTGTTGTTGGATAAGAACCACAGCAACATACCAACTACCAAAGAGGTGGGTAATTATTAGATGGAAGTGTTTTGCCCACAGTTTCATAATGTCACAAGTTGGGCTTCACTAAATGATTAGTGTTATGGAGGAACTCCAGCCTAGACTCACCCACTTTTAAAAAGCTGTTACATAGTACATTTTATAGTCAAAAAGTGTTGAATGTCTGTATAAAAGTCCTATATCAAATTTATTCAAGCCAATGTATGGTTTCACTTACATTATCCTTATAGTGATCGATATTAGAATCCAAATACAGTATTTTTCACCTATGTCAGTAGGAACATTGCTCTTTGTTGACTCTCACAACCCGCACAGTATTTATATCTCCTAGTGGAAACCTTGCTGAGCTCGGTAAAAGCTAAATGGGCTTCAAAGGCTTCTTTCACACAGCAATAGAAAAATGTTTAACCCTGTAATTGCATAGATTGCACAGTGTTTTGTTGTTGTGTAAAACCTATAAGGATAGGATATAAATCAACAACTAGGGAGGTCATAGATCAAAAGTTTGATGGAAAGGTAGCTCACAACATATTTGTAATGTTTTGTGTTAGGATGAAGCATTGTAAACTGCATGTGTGTATAATGTATGTATAAATACTAGGCAGAGATTAAACTTCAAGTCACATAAAAGTTGTTCAACTAGCTTTTTCTCTGTAGTCAGTGCATTTCTTTAAACAAAAGCAGAATCTCATGTGAGCTATCTTTGTGATGTTGCCTTTGAAAATGAGGATAAATCCTGAAGCAGCAAGAAAAACATGTAAACTCCTTTAAACAGCACTGTAACAGAGCAGTAAACAGTGACTGTTATTAGGGTCAGAGGGGATTACAGTTCATTTTTGAAAAGTGTGATCAGACGAAGTCATAAGACTGAAACATTTTATTCCTCATAATCAGTGTGTGGTTGTTTTGTCCCTTTCTCTCTCCCTCTACCTCTCTCTGTGCTGCTTGTACTCATCATCCTCTTCCTCCTCCTGCTTGGGACCTCCCCTCCCATAGGCTCTGGACAGTGAGCTCCCAGTGATGGAACCGTACTTCATCCAGAACCCAGACCTCACCGACTCTGGTCCAGGTCTGAGAGTCACCTGGCTGGGTCACGCCACGGTTCTGGTTGAAATGGACGGGCTGAATATTCTGACAGACCCAATTTTCAGCCAGAGGGCCTCGCCATTTCAGTTCTTGGGGCCCAAACGGTACAGAGGGCCCCCCTGCACTGTCGAACAGGTTTAGTACTATTTATTTTTAATAAAGCAAAGACCTCCATGACAGCATTTAACCCAGTCCTTGTTTCTTTGGCTGGCTCAGTTAAATATTTCATCTACCTGCCAACAGCTGCCCAGGATCGACGCTGTCGTCATCAGTCATTCTCATTATGACCATCTGGATGCTGGATCTGTGGCCAGCCTTAATGAACGCTTTGGAGGGGAGCTACGCTGGTACGTGTGGTGGATCTGTAGTCAACATTGTTTTGAAATATCCTTTATTATATTTTTCAATTATAGTTCATGTTGTCAGCTTACCCTCAACCAAATTGTATTAATTAGTATGCCAGACATTTTTACATTAAGTCCAAATGTGTGTTTCACAGGTTCGTGCCCCTGGGTTTGATGGACTGGCTGATGAAGATGGGCTGTGAGAACGTGATGGAGCTGGATTGGTGGGAGGAGAACTGTGTCCCGGGTCATGATGACATCACATTTGTTTGCACACCCTCTCAGCACTGGAGCAAACGCACCGCACTGGACGATAACAAGGTGATAATTAATTACTTATTAGTAAATACTGATTAGATTTGACCTTTTTATGTATACTTTTTTTTAAATAGTATTTATTTGGTTTGATAGAATCTCCACAAAAAATACATAAGACATGTAAAAGTCAATGCCACCATATAAATCCAATAGCTGAGGCTTGAATGCTTGGGTCATTTTTCAGTAATCAAGAAGAAAAAAAGGCTGTTTAAAATTATTTTCTAGTTCAAAACATAACTCTTTATCTTGTACCCTTTTTCTCTCAGTCTTTATGGGGCAGCTGGTCTATTTTGGGTCCAGACCATCGATTCTTCTTCGCTGGTGATACCGGCTACTGCTCTTCCTTCCAGGAGATTGGACGACGCTTTGGACCGTTTGACCTCGCAGCAATCCCCATCGGAGCATACCTGCCCAGGTTCTGTACATTACATACACTACACTCCAGTTTTTGTCATAGTGGTGTTAATGCAATTATATGTTCTAGCTTTGAGGTCTTTGTCAATGATGGAGTTGTACTGAACTGCATAACATGGAGGGGTTTTTAATATTCTGCCCCTCATGTTTGTTGATGGGCAGGACAAACATTTGAAACATAACATTAATGAACAGAAGTTTCCAACAATGTCAACAAAATCTGATAATGAACTTAAAGGTAGAGTTTATGGCAGATGTTGGGTTGAACTGTAATAGAGTAGCCACAGAGTGTAAAACGCTGTCCTTTCTTCTGTGTGTGACCTTTGGTTTTCCAGGGATATGATGCAGGGGCAGCATGTAGATCCAGAAGAGGCTGTTCAGATTCACCAAGACCTCCAGGCCAAACAGTCTGTGGCCATTCACTGGGGAACCTTTGCTCTCGCCTATGAGGTAAGGGTATACAGTTATTTACATACTGACTGAGGCTTTTTATGTAGTTTAAAAGGAATAGTTAAACATTTTGGGAAATAAACTTGTTTTCCTTCCAGGTGTTAAATGAGAAGATACCACTCTCATATCTGTCCATTCAATATTTAGCTGGAGCGAGCTGATGATTAACTTTAGCACAAAGACTGAAAACGGGGGGAATCAGGTAGCCTGGCTGTCTCTAAAGGTATCACAATCTGCCTACCAGCATCTCTGAAGCTCTAATCGTTTAATCTGTGCAAAACTGCAATTGGTGGTTTTACGGGCTGTCAAATGCTGGACTATTTCTTGGTCGGGACCAGTCACACTTCCTGGAGTATTGTTACCATGAGGTTGCAAAGACTCTAGGAAGTGACCGGTCTCAGCCAAGAGACAGTCCAACGCTTAATCTTCTGTAAAACTACAAATTACTGTTTTTACTTGGATTTTGTACAGATTAAACAAATGAGATGTAACACTTAAATTAGTGAACTTGTGGTGGTGATGGGTAGATTTAGTTACCTTTGGACGGAGCCAAGCTAGCTGTTTCCAACAGTCCTGCAATAAACCCTACCTTAATTTATAAGTTGTTGATGAAACTGTTTTGATTAAACTTTATAATCATTTTGGAGGATGCAGTTTGTAGTGCTATTGACTTGGACTGCATTTTTCTGACAGGTGTTTCTAATATTTTTCCACCCCATTTCTATCAGTGAGGGTAAGATAAATAGCAGAAAAACCTCTCTGTATGAAGCGCCACAAACTGCAGCCTCAAACATGATCATAAAGTTGAATCAACACATCTCAAACAGTTTCAACCAGAACTGATTATAACCTTCATGAAGGGAGGATTTGAATTACTGTTGAATTAGACTACATCAGTTTTAGCTTAGTGTACAAGATAAACTGGAAACTGAGTATATGTTCGGGTGTTGTGAGAAGAATCATGAGATATTTCATTGCTCAGTATTATAAAATCACAGCTCAAAGAGTTTGTGTGTTACTGCTTTCAGAGAGCGAGAGAGAGAGAGAAAGCCAGAGTATTACAGAGGTAAAATGTGCTCTGACACTATTATGTTCTGGTAACGCAACATAACAAAAGGTGTCATTGTTTGTTAAGCTGCATGACTATTTCTGCAGCTAACACAGTTTAACCCAGCCTCTGGCTCGCTGCCCCGCTCGGAAAGTTAGAGACAACCTGACAAAAGCCTGTCGTAAACGCTCAAAACAATGCAGCACCGGGCTAAAATGAACCTGTCTGAAGCCTAAGTATGGTGATGCACACGGATAGTCTATAACACTTTTCTCTGGTCACTCCTTCATCCAGTACTACCTGGAGCCACCGGTCCGTCTCCGAGAGGCCCTGGAACAGAAAGGACTGAAGCCAGAAGCCTTCTTCACTCTGCATCACGGGGAGTCTCGCCTTCTAGTTTCACAAGGAGGAGACGTGTTTGACTGATTCCCTCTGGAGTGTTTTGTGGGCCGTTTGTCTGTAACAAAAGGACAGAACATTTTGTTTATCATATTTAGATGGACTTCAGTGATTTAAGTTTGAAATGCATATACGTATGCAGCTTATCCCAACTGAAATATTCAAATGTTCCGCAGTACTGTTTACATAATGAATGTCTGCCCTACCATTGTCAAGGTGGGGCAATACTACCTACAGGAGTTCCACTATAAAAAACTGGTTGATTAGATGTGTGTAATTCTTTCAGGCAAAACTCAGCTCATCTAATAGCTCATGAGAAACAAGGTATTCGATTTCCACACAGATGTTAAATGTTGTCAGTCAGTGTGGTAAGTGTAAAGGTCAAGTCACAAAGATTTGTATCAGTGTAACAAAAAACAAAAAGCAGTTAACAGAAAAACAAAAGTACCAGTTTTACATGGAGTACTGGAGACAACTAAATATTGTCTCTATTAAGTGATAACTAATTCATTTTGGTGCTTGTAATAATGTTGTATTATATAATAACTCAACAAAATGTAATACATGTTCACTTCATGATTTAATAACACCCACATTTTGTAATACATTACGTACTATGCTGCTTACAAAATGCAGGAGTTGCACTTTTTATGATGAAAAATGTATGTGGTGTATGTATTAGGTAATCAACCAATCATGTTTTCATCTGTACACGTTACATTTTTATCAATGAACCTAAATTAAACTTAGTAAATATTAAATTAGACTGTGACCCGTGGTTCCCCCTTGGCATTATAGTTGACTGATCAACTACTCTAATTACAACCAAATTCAAGGACTTTGTCAAATGCTAAAAAATAACTAATTCATGCTTTTATTTCTAGCTCGGTGTACTACTGCAGCAGTCTTTTGACAGGGTTCCCTGAAAAGACTTCAAAAAAAGGCTTCAGCCTATTCAAATAGAGTTCATTAAAAAAAAAAAAAAGAAGCAACTACCACATTTTGTAATAATTTATTATAATTTTGTGGGAAAAAATACATATCGGTTCAGGCTGTTTATTACTAAATGAAACCGATTGCTACAAAATCTGTTATTACATAATGAAGTGAAAATGTATCACATTTTGTCAAGTTGCTACATAATGTGTTCAAAAGCATTTGCAAAGTGTTTCTAGCTCGCTCCTCCAGTCTGGAACAACCACTGAAAAGAAATCTGCATGCTCGTGCCGTCGACTGGCACAAACCTTCTGGTCAAGAGGCCAAAATCTCTCCAGAATTGTTTTCAGACTTTCTGAAATTGTAGAGTAAAATGAGTGAAATGTAATCAGCATTAAACTCACATGGTGTTCTGGGTGCTGGTCCCATGTTACTATAGTAACCAGTGCTCCTGAATGGAGATATTAGTGCAGTTTGTGTGTGTGGGGTTGAACCACAGACCTTCAGTATGAAGCTTGACTGCAGACAGTGTGATGCAGCTTTCTATTGACACAGCTGGACTTCCTGTGAGCTGTAATATAGACGAGAAAACCAACTATTAGTTACTTAGAGTAGAGATTTTCAAAGATTGCTGCTAGCTAATGCCTCATTACAAAATTTGTTTTTTTCCTGAATGTACTCTGGCCAACCTGAAACTACAAGAGACACAGAAGTGCTAGGAGAAATCTTATTTTTGTTGTCTGATATTAATTCCCAACAACTGTACACAGATAAGAAACTGTAGCGGAAGAGCTGTGAGATGCAGGCAGAAGTTGAGCTGGGTTCAGCTTCATGCACTGCAAATGTTTTTGCTTTGTTCCTGCTTCAGAATTTTGTTTTTGATGCTCGGAAACCACAGCACAAGACTTTTCTCGGTGTGATCACTCACTCATTTTCATCTCTTAGAATTTAAGATGCATTTGCCTCGCTGAGCAACAGTAGAATCATTTTAGTACTCAGCTTTTCAAGTGAATTTTATTTTTAATGCCGAATGTAAGAACAGTTGACAACACAATGATGAGTTCATTTAGTAGCCTGGTTGTAACTACAAGGCCAAACAGTGCTAACTGTGGTTTACACTTGATCCATGTCATTGAATTACCCATTAAATATATAACTTACACTTCAAGTGTGTTTGTTTTTTGTTGTCAACAGCAATGTAGACTTCCAAACACAAGAAAATACCCCTTTATGTACCTACCTAATGGGGGGGGGGGGAGTTTAGGCAATCATAGAAGACTACTTAAATAAATATAGCAATACATCTAAGTACGTAGTATAAACACTGCAGGGTATTTATATTGGTGACATCTTTGACTGTTCTTCTAATAGAAAACCCTCTTTAGCGCCACTGTGATGAACACCAAATTTACTTTCAAGCAAGGACATTGAAGCCACTTCAGAGCTTCGATATTTCCAGCTTTGACCCCCCTTGGGGGTAGGAAAAATAAACCACTGGTAGAATAGTTAGGTTCAGCAGCATTAATGGGAATTTAACATTAAAAATTAAAAAATAAATATATTATGAATTAGTTTCTGAGTATTAAACAGTGGAGCCTGAAACCCACTAGTGGCAGTATGACACTGAAAGAATGATGAAAATGAAATAATGTTAAACCTACTTTAACAAAACATCTGATAACAAAAAATTAAAAGTCTTAAAGACATAGAAAAAAATCCTTAATTGTCTTTTAGGGAGGCATGTAGATACATTCTTAATTAAGCTACACTATAATCAAATGATGTGTCAAGTCCTGTGCATGCAACACTTTTCATATTTATGTGCATTAATTGAATATTATTACATTTCTACTGAAAGTAATGTTGGTATAATACGGAAGCGTATTGCATTCACTTGAACATTTATTTTTTAGTTTGTTTTTCCGAGTAATTTATTTTTTGGTTTGTTTTTCAGATTAATTTTTTTATGGTCGGTTTTTTCGGAGTAATTTTTTTCAGATTTTCTGAATAACTTTTTTTTCTCTCTTTTTCGGACTATTTTTTTTTGAGTTTAGAGAGCATTTGAAACAATAGACGCATTCATTCCTTTATTGAGAGCTCGATTTAACGGAAACAAACATAACCGGGAGATAGTCCTGTCTTTAAGTCATATAGATGGTATTATCATTAGTTTGTCGACTCTACGCAGCACCTGAGGACTTGATAGTTGAAGATGGGGCATGTATGCGCGGGCAGGAGTCAGCATGGGTCCATGGGAGTCCCTTGCAGGTTGGAGGTTCTCGCGGGAGTTCGAAGTATCTCGATAATTCAGAAAGAAAATTACTCCGTAAAACAGGAAAAGACTCAGAAAAACAGAAAAAGTTATTCAAAAAAACAAACCAAAAAATAAATTACTCAAAAAAAAAAAATGGATTTTTTTTCCCTCCAAGTGAATGCAATACGCGTCCGTAGTATAACGTGTTCATGTTTGTAGTTGAATAAGAAATTACGTTACGGCACATACACTCGTTACAAACACTTTTCCGTTTTTCAGTAAATTAAATAAAACAAACAAAAGCAGAGTATAAAGAGTATGAGTGAAGAGAATCGATCAAATGAACTCAAACCTGCTCGGGAGACTGACGCTCACTCAGCACAGAGCTGCACAGGGAAGTCCAGAAGATCCTGCTGGTTCTTTAATGTCCATGTGTACTCTGCGCCTTCCTTACTCCTGCAGGCTGCATGTTCGTTGCTCCCCCCTCCTCCTCCTCCTCCTCCTCCTCAGGCTCACAGGTGTCTCTAATTGATCCCCTCCTTCCTCTCCTACCAAGGTTTTAAAGGGCTATTCTGCCATTTTTCCTCACCTTGCTGCTGCACTGTATCCCTGCAGCGCGCACTGTGACAGGGGCGACACAGGGTGGCAGTGTCTGTAAAGCTTTCTCATCTTCCATTTCAAAAGACTGACACCAAACACTGCCTGACAGTATTGGTTTAAATCAAAAGTATGGGGATTGTATAACACTGTTTATGCAGAGTAAATACAATTAAGGTTTTTAACTAACATGATATTGATATATTTGTATTTAAACAAAAATATCTAAATATTGCTGTTATGGTTGTAGTCTGTTTTTAGAATATAAAGTCCCATTGGAATATTTGGTAGACCATGGTGATGTCATTGTTTAGAAACATTAAATTTTTTCCATAATTTGCCAGCGGAACACGCATCAGATTTCTTTAAAAGGCTGCATTCATTCCCAGACAGAAAGTGTTTTCTCCCAGTAAACAAGGAAAACTGGCATTAAAGGTTGTTTGTCCCCCGTTTGGACAGACTCGAGATCAGACCTGATAACACACTATAGCTGCATCTGTGCACACACGGCTTTCTGCTATTTAAAGTGGGTACCAATAGGGTGTGAGTAGTGCTAGAGACAAGACCAGGGTACATGTTAATCTCTGGTTTAACCTACCTCAAGTCTGAGAGTCAGCAGTGGGAAAAGTCCTGTATGTTCCTGTAAAAATATTGATGTTAACACCTACAAATATGAATGATTGCCCTCAAAATAACAAAAAATAATGGTCCAGTTAGATTTTAGCTAAAACATTTCCTTATGAAAAGCTCTCATGAATCACTTTCTCACACATCCTCTGAGCTGACGCAGAGGTGAGTTTCAGTGACGATTTTGATTTGACAGGTGGGAGGAAGAGGCCCATGGTTAGAAAAAAACAGTTGAATCCGACCAAAATAGTGTTTCGAAGAATGTTGGCTTTTATCTTCTTGCCAAGCTGCAAAGACTGAATTCATCATCATTTTCAAAAACTGAACTACATTTCTGCCATAAGCCTAAATCTTTATTTAAAACCTAAAGTAACTTTGATTTCACTAAAAACTGAATGTGCACTGGGACCAGCTTTTAATTTGATGGTACCAGGAAAAATGGATTTGCTCAAACATCAAAGCAGCAGAAAACAATGGGACATGAAATGTGTCCCTGATCTTATGTAGATGAGGCCTAAAAGCAATAAAATTGAGACATATTGGAACCATTTCCAGTTTCTTATTCCCTTGAACTGCCTTATAAAAACAACTCTCAATAACAGAGATGCGTCATATAAAGCAAAAACATCTTTACTTCCTTAGATTCAGTGCCAGACCATGTGCAAAATTAATATTTTTATTATCAATTAATAAAATAACCAACCAACAAAATAGAAGAAACACAAACTGAGTTTTTTTTTTACATTTTAAACGTTAAAAGTTTGAATTTGATTTCATTTTTCTGCATGTGCACCTTCCCATCACTGCCCATACTTTAAGTTTTAATTCATTCAAAAAAATCACCATCATCAGAGCAAAAGCCCTCGTCTGTAGTCTAGTTTGAAAGTCAAGTGATTTATGTGATTATAGATTCTTAAGAGAGGCCTGTGCTGATTTTTCCAACTGGGGTATACCCTTCAAGAAAGGCCAAATTGATGTGTTTACCAGTCAACACGAGGTTAGACACGTTTTTTTGGGATGGGTGACCACATCCTATAAAAAATAAGTCAGTTTAAAAAGAATCCCTGACGAGCGAGAGTCTCCATAAAACAGCAGGAGGCGTCACAGGGTGTGAGGAATGTCACGGCTCAGCACATGTCCCTCCATCAGCGTGTATCTCCTGTCATACCACGCTCTGCCTGTTGCTGTCCCTGCTGTGCGTCGACCCTCCGGAACAGCGCCGGGAGAAGTCCAGAAAGATGCCGTCGTGCTCCGGCTCTGAGTCCAAAGACTCCAGGACGTGGTCCATCATGATATCTGGACTGGACGCAGGACTGGGACCAGAGCTCGTGTCGTGAGCCAGTACTCTGGAGGATGCAGAGGAGTTGGACACTAGTGAACCCGTGCAGTGCGTGTCCTCGCCTAGGGAAGGCTCCAGGAGGATGCAGGGGAAGTGATGCTGTGGCTGGAGAGGGTCGGGGCCTGCAGGACTGTCGGCATCTCTGGGCTGTGGGTCCTGGCTCGAGGTCACAGTGTCTGTACAGAGAATAATGAACGTTTTAAATGAATGAATGAGACAAGACTGGAAAAGGACCTATTTCTCTCATTGCATGTTGCTATCATTCCTAGTGTTTTTTTGTTTATTTTGCTGTCTGTTGTTAACCTGTACTGCCACAAATGTCTGCAAATATACCTAAAAATATAGAATCTAAGCATAAATTATAACATATTCAACTTTTTGAAACATTTGGGGACAGTTCTTTTCTCTATTTAATTAATTCTTCAGTTACTTAATATAAAGAATTGATTTTAACAATTAATTATTGTTGACTGTTGTAGATACAGCTATAATTTCTTAGTGTGTTGTTTTTAGCTTTTTCTTTTCCTTTTTAACTCATGTGAAGTGTCTTTGAGTTTCCTGAAAAGTGCTCTATAAATTAAATGTATTATTATTGTTATAAAAAAGATGTACATGGTTCAGTAAGATACAAAAAAAACCTGCTCCAAAAGCTCCAAACAGACACTCATCTGAAACAACGATCACTCCAGAACTGCAATCATGACAATATCACCAGTGTAGCAGCACCTGAAAGTGCAACAAAGGCTGTGGAAGTTGGAGAGTGGTTGGTGAGGCTGGATGTGCTGGTGTTGTTGGTGGCAGTGGTGGTGGATTCAGCCGCAGAGCTGCTCTCCTCCAAGCAGGACGTCATCTCAGAGACGGAGTGTCGTCTGATACCTGTGCCACCTCCTGCGGACGAGTCGGCATCGTACTCCACCACGGGGGTCAACATGGGAACGTTGTAGCTCTTGGAGCGTACCACTGGGTTCTTGGCAACGGGGGAGTGGCCCGGTTTGGAGGGCCAGGAGCGCTGTAAACGCTTTTCTGGAGGGAGAACGAGAGAGTGAAAAACAGAAAATTGCCTTGGAATTACTTTATAATTGAACACATAAACACATAGCAGCTGTGACCTTTAATAGAACTTCCATTGTGCATTATCTGGACACACATACACACTCACACACACATACCTAATAGGCAAGAGGAGCAGTGCAAATTGGAAGATCCATCTCTGGAATATAACCCATGAGTCCCGAGGTAGGGAGAGACCACCTTCTGGATGAGAGACTCTAGACGAAGGTAGTCGTCCGTTACACCTTTCGATTCATGGACTCCCTGCACCAGACACACAAATACACACACACACACACACACACACACACACACACACACACACACACACACACACACACACACACACAGAAACACTAGTTTGTATTAGCCAGTAATTTCTGCTTGTTGGCCGGTGGTAATGGAAACTTTAAAAGCCATGAAGAAATGTAAGAAAGAAAAAAAAAGAGTTTCAGTTTGGCTTTCTGTGATTTTATCAATCACTCATCCTGCCAGTTACCAAGTAAAACCAAAGGTCCCAGATACGTTTACTGAATTCTACTATTGTTTAAAACATAATGGGGTTTCAGCTGCCAATAGGAGACACACTACACTTTTACAGACCCAGCCAGGAAGACGACATGAATAAAACAGCAGAGTAAATTGTGCCCCAACCTTGTATAAACATACTCAGATAAGAAAAGCATCAATAGCATTTCTCAATTTAGACAGAGACAGGACGAACCCTTATAGACAGAATTCCTGTGAAAAAGGTGAGCAGTGGATCTAAATGTAATGTAACCCCACTGTCAAGAATGTAGACAGTGATTATTGGATTAGGCTTTACCAATTCTACAGGGCAAAGACACTGTTGCCTAGTAACAGCTGACATGAATAGCCTTCCAGTTTTGCGTTCAGCTGGAGGGGGGGAAAAAGTTGAATCATAATGAGTCTGTTATTGTTACAGACTAAACAGAACGGTAGAAGAATGGTGAAAAAAAAAAAGTGTCAGAGTAGAGGGAGCTAAATGACCCTGGGAGAATGTAGAAAGAGATTCAAACTGATCAAAAACATTGCTTCAGGTCTCAGGTCTGGTTACGTCTTATATCTGCATTAATGGATTTTTTGGACCCTTGGTGGCAGTGTGACAAACTGTACTCACATTATCACCTTTTGAAGTTGATATGGTGTATTTGGCAGAAACCTGTTGCTTATTTACACATCCAGCAGCGATGGATCAGCATTATTCTGGGGTCATGTTTCTTTCAAATAGTTTAGCTCTGTTTTGGTCTCCACCAGCTCCAGATGGAAATATCTGTTTCTTAACCTGATAAATGTTCCACTATGTTCACCGGCTAGTTGCTTACTTTGTCTGCTGTTTGGTGCTGGGAAGGTACCATAGGTTTATTAGAGTTTTTTTTGTTGCAGAAAATAGCTGTCTGCCGCACCTTCAGCTGTGAAATTGAACTATAACAGTAATGCTGCAGTGAAACAATGAGCTGAAAGAAGCAAAAACACCATCTAAAGCTGAGAGGAACAGACACATAATCATTTGATCCATTGTTGGTAAAAAAAAAAACATTGTTTAAAGTAGCTTTTAAAGTTGTTGTAAAGCAATATTTGTTTGTTAAAATGAGATAAATGATAAAAAAACTCACATGGGTCTCCCAGTACCTACTTTCTGCAGTAAACAAAGGAAAAAAAATTCTGGTATGCCCTTCCCACTTCATCCAAATCAGGAGACACCAACCCAAAGTGTCAACTTGGGAACGAGACTAAACAATATTTCTCCAGAATCCCTTACAGTACAGGCCAGATTTGAGTTTTAAAAGGCCAGTACAGAGCTCTACTACAAACTGAGAACCTGAGTGAGAAAAGCTGCTGCGTCTGCTATCACAGCACAATCACAACCAATTTCCATAATGGAGACAAGTAGGAAACAGTAGGCGTTTCTCCTCGTGAAGGGAGGCTTGCAACCTTGCATGCATCTCGCTTCACCATATGTTCATTCTGCATATGTGGAGCCCTCACTGCCCTGTTTGTTGCAGATGGGCCTTCTTGTTTCATTGGGCTCATGTAATTGTTTCAGTAAGCCCACTGCGTACTTGATGTTAGTGGGGTTTTAAGTAAATCAGTGACAAACAAATTACAATAAATTTGATTCAGTCATGAAGAATAACAAACAGGCACTCTTCTGTTTGGTTAAGGCTTTTTTAGTTAGGTGACTTTATGCTCTATATAACTTCAGACCATTTTAAGACAAAATAATTTTCTTTTTTCCTCCTTTTTAAAAGTTGGATTTAGTTTGAGTCACTTCCAAAATTCAAATCTTCACGCCGAGGGGTGTGATACATATGGGCCCAGTTCCACTCCAAAGGCTTCAAATAACAACGTAGAGATCAATCAAGTTTCAGTTCTCTGAATTATTGAGCCCATGCATCAAAACCACAGCACAGAAATAAACCACATAAATAGACCAGACTTCAGTGAATTGGCGTCACAGAACGAAAGGGAAATTACTTACAGATGAAACAAGTAGCAAAAACAGCTATTTGAATTTTATCTAGCTTACACACAACCTCTTGTTTTAGCTGCTCTGCTTCCCTGTCTGCTTTTATATCTTTGACTCAACCAGTTTTTCCCTTCCTCATCTCTGCTTTCTCACAATTAGATATTCACTGTGGACAAAGAAAAACAGTCAAGTTAAAATGACTTAGCAGCATATATATGTACGTAATGGACCAAACAGGAAATCATTTATCCTGCCTTCTGTTCTTGTGTCTTTTTTACTCTCCATATCATCCTCTGTCTTGAAGTCTTGCCCTCCCTTTGTCTGAGTATGGAAGCAGCAGATTTGGGTCAATGAGTCACTACAATGATGTCCAAAGAAACCCACACAGAAGCAGACTCACAGACTCTAAGTTCATACTCTCAGACACACTCGAGAGCACATTTAACCCACTTGCATTCACTCCCTGACCTACATCTTACCTCTGACCAATAAATGCCTAACTTTAAATGAATGAAAAGGTTTTTGGAAGATTGGCCAACAGGACTGTTAACTGGTAAGTCAATACACCGCGGAAAATGCCACTTTTAACTTTGATCCTTCAGTCGTCAATGTGAAGGAAATCTTGAGAGCTGGTTAGTGATTGAAGAAGTTTTGAGAGATCTTGATGTCTGACCTTGATGTGTTATGCAGAAGCATTTATTGAAGTTAAATGGAGGTGAAAAGAAAATAAGAAATACGAGTGAACCCCTGTGTACTGCCACCCAATTCTAAACATTAATGTTAGGGAGTAGACCTATAAGATTCATGACGTGTGCAGATAAGGTTATTGTTCACCCAGCTTTAAATGTCTAAAGATTCTATTGGGTATTGGATCCTAAACAAGGAACAAGGCTTACTTAAGTTAACTAAGTCATGTTGTGTGTCACTCAGGTCACATACAACCAGAGGAGACAGTCAGTCAGTCTGTTGAGGCTACAGCAGAGTACAGCCTATCTTCCTACAACCTTGGACTCCTGGGAGATGGAGACAGTTCAACCATATCAGGACAGCTACACTGACCATCATCCAGGGAGACAGAATCTGTTTTCTCATATGAACTGCGGACAATGTAAACAATGTCCGAAAAATCCAGTCTGGACATTGTCTGAAGTTGCCCTTTCACACATGTTGCACACAACAGGATATTGTCCTGGCCAGACACATTCTCACCTATTGGAAATACTCGGTTTGGCTAAGGCAAGCGGTTTTTGCATCGGTATCAATACTACATGTATACAAAAAAAGAGTACGAAGCAGCTACATTTCATACAATGTCATCAACACGCCCACTTGCTTGCTCAGAATTCTCTAGACAATGACTGGCTCTATTCATACATGTCGTCATAGGGACATTAAACAGACTCTGTACTAGGCTGCTGGCAGGGTAAAGTCTGTTTAATGAGTGGTCCAGCTGATTCGGACATTTGCGTTCAAAAATACAGATCAAAAGAGTAATGTCTGGAAAAATTCAGGGTAGCACTGCATGTGTGCTCTGAAAGAAAAAAGGTCATGACCTCCAAATGACACAATCAGAACCTGGGGAAACATTGTCATATCACCTTTAGCCTAAAAGAGGAATATTAATTCACAACCAAATGATGCTAAAAACCTATCGAGAAAACTAATACCCATTTGGAAACCACCACTGATAAAAAAAAAAAGTTTTTGAGTCACTGATATAGCTCCTGAAAAAGCCTGAATCCTTCTCAGGTTACTCAAACTCCAGTAGGTTCTCGAAGGAACATCAAGTCCTTTCTTATGTTCCTCCAAAGGACCGAAGAGCCATTTTATCAGTTGTTTCTGTTAATAATCTTGCGACCTCTTGTGGCAGTCCTGACCCCCACTTAAATAGTAAAATTATATCCTTCAATAGTAAAATACGGATGTGACCAACAAGGAATACACATGAATAAAACTGGTGTGAATTTAGTTAAACGAGCAGCGTCTTCACTTGAAAATCCTGTAAGTGTTGTCTGCGTGAGGAGTAGAGCAACACCACAGTTAAATGGTAAGTAAACAACTCTCTTCCTGTTCCCACAGAACGGGAACGTAATGGACAATTAACTGAGTGCAGCTACAAGTCACCACACGATGGATGAATAACCTACTGTTACTATAGTTTATGTTTAAATGTTTACAAACTCAAGCAAATTATCCACAGGGGACACATGAATGTCTGTGCTCTCATCACTTCACAGATAAGAAGAAAGTTTCACATATTCTTTTGACCATTTGTTTCAACTCTAATTCTATATCTAAACTGAAGATTTTTACTAATGAGGTCCAAAACAATGATCATAATTGACTGGCTGATTTTACTGTCTTTGTGAGGATATAAGGGTCTTAAAGGACAATGTAAACATGCATATTTGAAACATGCAAACATTGACACAAACTTTCAGACGCAGGCAGGGTGCAGAGGGCACCGAGTGGTCATGGGAAGATTACTGTGCTCTGTGTTCACACTGAGATTGCTTCCTGTGAGATCCCTTTGCAAGAAAAAAAAAAAAAAAGCTTTCTGTACCCTCTGCTCCTCTTTCCCCCATCTGTTGTCATTTACCCTCTTCCCTCACCCTACATCAGTCATGGATGTTTGTCTGTGCAAGCCATGTGTTTGAGGGTGTGTGCTTGAGGGTGAAAAGGGAAGGAAAAGATAAAAGAAAGAGGTACCTGTAGTATTAGCAGCATCTGTATGATAGAAGGAGGAACTCTGGCTCGGGGTCGGGACAGAGCCTCGTCCAGTTTCAGGTTCAAGGTGATGATGTTCCTGAAGTGGAGCAGAGCCAACTGACGCACTGATGGCTCCTTTCCCTGAGGACACACACACAGTTATGTAAGGAGAATATAAGCATGTGCGTGTGTGTGTGTGTGTATGGCTGTGTGTGTGTGTGTGTGTGTGTGTGTGTGTGTGTGTGTGTGTGTGTGTGTGTGTGTGTGTGTGTGTGTGTGTGTGTGTACCTGTACGGGATAGAAGATGGCCTGCAGCATGGACAGAACATCGCAGAAGAAAAAGTCCCATGTGTCGGCCAGGGAGTCCAGCAATTTCTGACCTGTAACGCACAAGCAGAAAGACACACAACCAATCAGGAGAGAACCACAAAGCCAAAGAAATTACAGCAACAAGATGTCTGGCACATGTAGTCAACAAGATAAGGTCTCACAATGTTTTGTAAGAATCTCAGAATCATAATTTAGAAATGTGCTATCTAAGAACTTCATCTGATTTGTTATTTTTGCAGAGGTTGTTGGTGTCCTTAATCCTTTTTTGCAAATCTTACATGTCAGTAATGTTGGAAAGGAAGTAAAAAACAAGTGGTCCCATGTGAATTGGCATCATCCTTTTTTCCCTGTTTTTATGAAATGGACATTACAGCATTAAAGACAGTTTTAGTAGCTTTTTGGATGCATATTCGGGAGGCTCAGGTGCATCAGCAAGGAGACCCTTTTGAAACAAACAGCTGAAAATCAGAAGTGCAAAATAGTGAAACATAATAAAATGCATGATGATGAAAGGGTTTATTGTACAACAGGCTCAAACTGGACACATTTAAGGGGATTACTTTTTGTTTATGTACTGCTATAGTTCATTCAAAGTCATCTCTTAATAATATTTGTGATTTGCTCACTAAATGAGTCAGAAACACACAATGTTCATGTGATGCATGACGAGATCACACGGGAATCCATCTTGCCAGGACCAATCAGCAGTACTGGCATCTACAGGGGTGGGCAGCTATACTAGAACTGGAGAGTATTTCTTCAAAGCATTCATTCCGCAGTGGTTTGTCTTATATTAAATTTCTCACTAGATGCTGTGCAACTGACGCAAAGCATCACTTCCTGTCTGGTTTCTGTGACGACAGCACCGAAATCTGTCATAGTGTGTGTGTGTGTGTGTGTGTGTGTGTGTGTGTGTGTGTGTGTGTGTGTGTGTGTGTGTGTGTGTGCTTGCGCGTATCTGTCTGTGTTTAATCATTTCAAAAGGTGCTTCAAATAAAGGTCACACATCTACCACAACAGAGAGAACAAATTCATTTCAGGGTCTTGTTCTCACCTCTTCAATGGCGTGTGTGTGTGTGTGTTGTGTGTGTGTGTGTGTGTGTGTGTGTGTGTGTGTGTGTGTGTGTGCGTATGTGTGTGCGCATAAAAAAAATGTGCCTCACCAAGAGAGTAGAGATAAATCCAAGTCCAAACTAATAGTTAACCTTGCATTTGGAATTTTAGTAAATTATTATTTTTCCCTGCTAGACTTGTGACTTTTTTCACACTGAGATAAATTCTTCTCTCCATTTATCTCCCTGTTTCCCTGAAACTACTCACCTAACTTGTGAAATCTCACCAAAGCCAGGAGGCATTGTTAATTAAAGTGAAATTCAACAAACAAGCTATGGGATCTTGATAGTTTTTGTGTTAAATTACGTTTTAATAATTTAGCTATCTGGGAATCTCCTATGCTACCAACTTACTTTTAAATATGATCTTTTTATTACATTTTCTCAATGAAACGACTTCTTTTTAGCATGGCATTTTCTTAACTTATTTTTTAATAACATAAATTTTCTTCCCTCCTGTCAATATGTATTTATATCTTTTTAACCAAACAACAGCCCATATTTGTTTTCAACCACACTAGTAAATATCATTCGTGTTTAGTGTTAATTGGCAAGTATTAGCATGCTAACACGCTAAGCTATGGTGGTAAACATTGTAAACATTATACCTGCTAAATATTTGCATAACATCTCATTGTGTACATGTTAGCATATAGCTTAAAGAAGTGCTATACCTAAGTAAAGCCACACAGAGTCGCTTATGGATTTCTACTTACACTATATACAGACTTGCTTATGTGTTAGTCTTGTCTCTGTAAATCTGACTAAATGTCTGTGACATTCAATTATGAAATGACAAAGATATCAATCTATTTGTGTTCCTTTTTTCTTCCTTTTTATGCTTGTCCTCTCTTATCGTGATAATCACAATGGGAATGTTTAAAGGGTGGGTCAGTTATCAGTAAGTCTTATTTATACTTTGGGAAAGGACGCAAAAAAACACTCCTCCTCCCTTCATTGAATATGTGTGCATACAGTATGCTTTGTGAACAACATTTATGTGTGCGTTACCTTCATAGAAGCGGATCTTGTCTCTCAGTATGACCATGCCTTTAGTGAGCAACTGGTTCTGAAGGTACTCAGTGAAGAAGGAGCCCAGCTCCGTCTTCAGCAGCTGCCTGCAAAAAACATGAGTGCATACATACACCATCAGTAAAACATGGACCAAAACGAATTAGTTCTCATGCACCGGAGAGCTGCAGTGTTTAAACAGCCGCAGACTCAGGAAATGAGAAGAGATGTTATTCACACTGAAAACAAAGACTACAGCTTCATCTGAACATGTCATGTTAACACAGGTACAGATTAGTATGACGGCACACTTGCTGTTATTACAGGAGAAAGAGAAAATTTGACCTTTAATCTTTGTGGCACACAAAACATCACTAGGGAAACAAAAAGTGTAATGCCTGGACACATAAAAATCCTGTTTTACAAAAGCTTGTAAGTCTCTTCTGAGATACAGAAAGAGTCATGACTAAAACGTGAAGCTTTACAGCTCGAGTCCATTCACAACCCCAGGCGATGTTAGACTGCACTCGCTGGGAAGATCTGCCATCACTGTTGCACCAAAAATAATGTGTGTGTGCAATGTAATATTTACTGTACATGACTGGAGTCAGTTGTGACAACCCTGTCTCAACTGCCCTGAGCAACACTGTAATTAAACACACAGGAGTGACCCCTCTGTAACCTTCACCTTTCATTTCCCCTTCGTTTCTGATTCAATGGACAGTCGAGAACAGCAGGAGAAAAAAACATTACTCCTGATGCAGCTGAGAGTGATGCAACAGTAGCTGTTACTGGGCATGTGTTAATGTTTCAGTAAAAACTAATTTTAGCATGCTGAAGCTGCCATTATGAGTATATGAGTGTCTCTGCTGGCAAGAAATGCAACGCTACAGCAAGGGAAGGTGGAACATTAGAGAAGAAAACACTATAATTTAGTCTCTTCCAAAAATACAGACCAGCTCATGCACAACATTCAGCGTTTTTGTGTGAAACTCAGCAAGAGAGTCAGAAAGACACACAAATAAAAAATAAATGAATAAAAACAAAGAGACAGACAGAAACTGCTAACCTGACACCTTCATTCAGAGTGTAGAGTTCATTTTCCCCCAGATCCTTCCTCTGGAAAACTGATATCACTGCATTGTGGATGCTGGGCAGAAACACACACACAGAAGCATTTAATGGACACATATTGACAATGATCAATGTGTAGAACAATAGAATAATATTCAATTAATCAACAACATGCATGATCACTACATGTATATTGCTGTTAAAAGCTATAATATAAACGATTCCTCATTGTTTCAACCTGAGATATCTTGTAGATTTACCTTAATAATCAGTGGCCATTTGAACAAGTACATGCTCAAATAAGTGACACACTTTAGAAAGCAATAGAGAAGGTCTCAGATTTAAAGCTCCATCCAGAGAGAGCTGGATTCATAGATGTAATATAATTCTATTCTCTTGTCTGTTGAGTAAAGTATCACAGGCTGTTTAGGTTGATCAGCTGATGTCATGTAACATAATTTCAGGGTAATAAAATGTTTTTTGTTATTGGTTCTGTTGCTGCAATTTGGTATCACAAACATGTAAATAACTAGCTTTTACCCTGATCCATACACAGGGTTAACAGTAAACCCCAAACAGGCTCAAGGTTCACACACAAACAAACAGGAATGCAAATGCATACACAAGATACACTTTGCGGAGTCTACCACGACATCAAGAACGCAAAGAAAGTGAACTATTTAAATTTGCACATCTGCACACACATACACACTGTTCCACTGCACAGTAATCCAGAGCAAACTGTGTTAAAGTCATAACATCCATTAAAAAAGTGTAAACAAAGTAAAAGACATCAGAAAACAAAACAGGAGAGTAAAACATAAAAGGGTCAGGAGGGGCATGAACTTGTTTCACTGTAGGTTCAAGTCCAGCACAGACCTCCACCTTCAACCCCCCAGCAAAGTGAGAGCTCTTCCTTTCAACTCTCCACTGTCTAGTGTCAAATAAAGCTGAAACGCCATACAACTAACCAGAGAAAAGAGAGAGACGACAGGAGAAGAAAGGGATCTATGAGGCAGAATGAGATGAAAAGAGGAGTGAGGGATTGATAGTGATAAAAAGAGACTGTGATGGACCCTGAGGGAAGAGAGGCAGATAGAAGTGATGTTTATGTGCATGCATGTGTGTTTGTGTGTAAAGGTTTGTATTCATAGCATGAATAATAGCACCCACAGAGCTTTCTGCTAGAGCTGAAACACACACATACACACAATACCAAAAATACATATTTCCACATGCAGTCAATATAACATGGCTCACACTTCAGACCAATTAACAATACATGTCAGTCTCTCACACACTAACCCGTTCCAGGTGGCGTTGGCACCGGCCCTCCTCTGCTGGGTCCCTTTGTCCCTGCTGCACTCCTCCGCCAGTCCTCCAGTTATTCCTCCCTTATCGCCTCCTCCTCCTGCTGGGGTTCTCGCCTGCGACAGGTCGGTCAGACTGGAGGATGAGCCACTGCCTAACCTCAGCTTGCTGTGGAGACTCCTCGAAATCCAAAAGACAAAAAAGAGAGAAATAGTAATAACCAAAAAAAACTCTAGTCCGTTGTCGTACTGGATGATATTGGTGGAAACACTTTTCATCTATGCTAGTGGATTCCAATCAAAGTACATAAAGTGTATAAGTCATTCAAAGACAATAATTGGTGTTTTGTAACCTCAAATGTTTTGTTGGTAAAATGCACGTACAGTCTATCAAAAACATACTCTTGCAGGATGTGCCCTCTTCATGCTTGTGGTCTATGCTATATTAAGGATCAAGGTACCGGACTGAACAGATAGAATGCAGCAACAACACCTACATAAACTGCTAAAAAACCCAAGTAATTCTTCCTGATTTTAACGACTGACAACATAAGCATTTATTGATGGGTGATTTGTTTTTATTAGCCATCTGTTAATGTTTACACAAGCTGAGGTACTATACTGCTTTGTAAACATACAGTAGAGAGACAAGTAGGTACAAGGGAGAGTGATCAGGAGGAGGGTGAAGTGAGTCAACCTGAAGGAGGAAAATCTAAATAGAGAAATTAGAGAGAGGAGAAAACTGGAGTGGGAAAAAGGTGGAAAAAGTAAGACAAAATGACGTGGGGGTGGAGAGTAGGAAAGAGGAAGAATGAGGATGAAAGAAGGGATGAAGGCACTTTACACAGCTTGGAGGAGCTACAAAAAAAGTCAGAGCAGAATAGACAAAGAGAGTGGAGTGTGGAATGGAGATTGAAAGTGCAGAGACATGATGAAGATGAAAAAAGAGGCGAGAGGAGGAGTTTATACAGTCAAGAGAATATGCACCAAATATTCAAACAGAAACAAATGTCAACAATGAGTTTTAGTAATAAGGAGTAGTGGAATTTTTAAATCTTAAAATAGACTCAAACCTACTGAAACTGTAGATTTAATCACATGCAAGTTGTTGTAATTCTTCAAGTGAATGTGTGTGTTTGTGTGCGCTCAAGGTTTAGACCTTGAAAGTAAGGACAAACAGTTTGGAAAGGGGATAGTGAGCAGCAAGTTGGCCTGTCCTAACTTCAACAAAGGGCCGGTGAATTAAGAACTGTTGGATTTTTAGGTTTAGTTTTAGTTTAGGATATGGGTTGGGGTTAGGAATAAAGTTCTGGTGTTTAACACTAGTGGCTAAGTAAGATATTATATCAATGGGGGCCCTAAAAAGTACAAAAGAAGAGGAACAAAGTATAAAAGTGCGGTGTGAAACAGAACCTGACTGAAAATGAAACTAGTGTGAAACAATTAAATGTCGAAATAAAAGTATATATCTTATATGTATAGTCGTATGTATAGTATATACACAGTTCCTTATATTAACTGCTACACTGTCTACCGTACAATGAATGAAAAAGACTAATCAGCCATTTCTGCAAAAGTTGAAAACACACACATATGCACATTATACTTACTCTAGTAACTGAAAAGATACCACATATCCCCACTCCATGAGTGTGTGTGTCACACTGAACCGAACGACAGGTGGATGAAAGAGCATGAAGATAGGGGAGGATAAAAAGTGTCTCTGTCCTCATGGGTCTCTATCTCACACTTTCCCCTTTTAATAGTTTTTTTTCTCCCTTGTTTCATTTCTCTGCCTTCTACTTCTCTCTCCTAATTTTCCTACCTTTACTGTTTCTATTCTTCTCTACCCTCTTCTTTCTTCCTCCCTTTGCCAGTCTGTGCCAGTCGGTGACCATGTGACCCGGTGAGCTTTTGTGCCCAGCAAACAAAGCAACCCTTTGAGGTTCCAGAGCTGCCAAGAGGGAGGGGAAGGATTTAAAGGTGACACACATTTCACTTCCTCCTCCTCTCTTTCTGTCTGTGTGGGGCCCAGAACAGATAAAAGTTGCATTCAATCTGTATTCATCATGTTTGCCAATTCACTAATCCCTGTTCAATATTTCTTTGTTTATCACTCAGATTTGATCTGCTTTTACTTTCATCCGCTGTGGAACTATTTACTTTTCTTTGTTTTAAATACATTTGTAAGGACTGAATGATTGAATTTATATGAATTTGGAGACAGCAATAAAAAAGGAAAAACAAGGGGCTAAAAGGTAAGATAGAAAGTGGGAAAAACAAAAAAGAGGGAATGGAAAATCAGAGGCGTGCAAAAGAATATGGCAGGGAAGAGGAGAGAAGGTGTGTGTGTGTGTGTGTGTGTGTGTGTGTGTGTGTGTGTGTGTGTGTGTGGGTGTGTGTGTGTGTGTGTGTGTGTGTGTTTGTAGGTCCGTCTGTCAACCTGCATCTTAGTTCAGCTCCACATAAATAGGTCAGTGTGAGAAACAGGAGCCCTGGGCTTAGACACACACACACAAACACACACACACAAGGAGATCTCTCTCTCTCTCTCTCTCTCTCTCTCTCTCTCTCTCTCTTTGAAACACACACACACACTTCTTGTGTCTGTCAAAGTGAGGATGAGTTTCCAAATTCTCTCAGAAAAGGTGCAGTGTTGTACCTTGTGCCACTGAATCTACTGACACTGTCAGAAGTTTTCTCCTGAAGAATGGATGATGCAGAAGCAGAGGATACAGAGGAGTAAATACTGAGCTACAAAAGTGTCTAGAGACAATCCCACTGCTGATGGAAAAAGGGATATATTTCTACATTTGCGTAAATTAAAGGATGCTGTTAGAAGGAAGTTCTTGTTTTTTGGCCCTGAAACAACAGGAAGAGTTGAGAGAGAAAACGCTGCGGTCTAATTACTAAACAAAGGAGGATAAGGGGGATGTTTGCATGAATGAAAGAATGAATGAGGTCATTCAGGAATGTGTGAGTGTATGTGTGTGTGTTTTTCACTTTCATCTACCTTTGTGTGTCCCAAAGGACTGGGACAAAGAGAGAAAAAGTACTGGAGCTGCAGTGAGACTCTGCGCACACACTGAATGAGACGTGCCGGCTGAAGTGTGTGTTTTGTTGTGTGTGTGTGTGTGTGTGTGTGTGTGTGTGTGCGTGTCCTTACCTCCTAAATGAGCCCTCGCGCTCCATGTTAGCCTTGACAGACAGCCGCGACCTAGTGACCGCCCTGCAACCACCACCAACGAATCAGCATCTGTAAAAGGAAATAATCAGAACTACTGGTAAAAAAATCAACAACAAAATGATCACCAACAAACTTAATGCACTTGTTGATTTTCTTTTTCTTTACTTTGTCAACTCCCGGTGAAAGCATCAAAAAAAGACACAGTGGCAGAAAGAAATGCACACCCAAACCTCCACAAAGCAACACATACACTGCACCAATTTTCACTGAAATTGTTTAATTTTGCTCTCACTATGATGTGACAGATGCTTCAACTGCATAAAACATTTGCACATAGTGGTTTCAAAGACAATTAGGCAGTTAGCCTAGCATAGCACTTCCTATGTTGTTAAAATATGAGATGCTGGGACGTCCGGTGGCCTAGATCGATTCAAGCCCACGCCGTTGTTGCATGTCATAGCCCATGCTCTCTGTCCCTCTCTGTCCCTGCATTTCCTGTCTGTGTATCTACTGGCACTATTACATAGAGACTAACTGCCCAAAAATAATATATGTGTATAAACAAAATATGAGACGCTGGAATGTGCTCTGTAACCGTTGCAATAAAACAGTACAGCACCAAGTCAGACAGATACAGTAAACTGACACTCACAGACAGTAAGTCAGACAGACAGACAGACAGACAGGTGTCTCTCCTCATCAGTAGATAACAAGACACAGTATTCTAATCAAATTACGATAAAGTGGTTGAGACAGAAATTTGATCCCAGCACGAACTCAAATGCCCCTGCTCTCTCACTCACACACACACAGACGCACACACACATGCCCACACACGCACACACACACACACACAGAGATAGATAGAATGACACATATACCAGGCAGGTTTGTAGTACAGGGCCAAACAGGGTAAAGCTGAGGCTTCCGCATGACCTATATCACTGTCTCAACCAAGGCAATGTTTTTGCTCTTCATTTTCTTTGCTCCACAGCCTTGTAATGGTCTCGATAAAATGTGCAGCATTAAAGTGTCAGGGAATTACGTTACAGTTGCAGCGATGGTTTTAAACTTTTGGTTGCAAAGCATGCATGCAGGCAACGTTACATCAATCAAAGCTTTGTGTTGTTTTATTTTTCAAAATGTGCTGTGGTTGGGCTTTAGGCTTGTGGGCACTGGTGAAGGTGAGGTCTTTATCAGGGCAATAACAGCCTGTTTATATGAAAACTGTAATATGTTTGTCCGCTTGGCTAGTAATGACTCTCCAGTGGTTCAGGCTTTACTTCCTGGAAATTGTATTTGTCGCTATGCAATATAAACATGTACCTGCTGTTGCCTGGTGGCTACAGTTATACAAATTACATAGTCTATCCTACATTATCTATTTATGTCATTTTTATCATCTAATTTTATTTTGTAATTTCTCTGTGGAGCAACATGAAGCAGATTTTAACCTTCTATTCGAATGAGGACTCACAAACTAAGCGTAGTTTGTATATGGTAAAAAAAAGTGAATGATATTATACCCCTAGCCTCTGTCTAGATGGATGTCTGTGTCACACTTGGCTCTGCAGAAGTCTGAATGACAAACATTCACATCTAACTCTTATTTCTGCCACACTTCAGTGTGTTTGAATGCCTTGCTTCAGGGCTGTTAGACTGTAGTTACACGAACTTTGGTTATGGGAGCTTGAGAGTGTTTCGTGTTCCGCCTCTGGCCAGATTTTCGTGAGCAGTCCAGCGAGCGAGCTCCCACTCATTTAAAATTCTGACTTCTCTGAGTGTAAAGCCTACTCCTCCTCCTCCACCTTCTCCTCTTGCCTCTCTCTCTCTCTCAGTAGACAGTTTTCATTGTAAGTAGATATCAGGGACCCCACTGCTGAAAATTAACACCCATAATCTGCTTCAGCTGGAAACCACACATGCACACATACACCATTCTGCAGACTGGCACAACAGGGAAATTACAACCCTGCACCACACAAGTGTAAGAGCAAGTGGTGCCTGTGTCTTGCAGCAGGTTTGTCTGCTCTACCGGTCTCTGGCAGAAAACCAAACCACAAGTTGGATGTCCTGCTGTGCAAATCATTGGTGTCTGTTTTTAAGAGCTCCCCTACTCTCAACAACAGTCTTCAAGTATGCCTCTTATCTACCTGTGGGCAACTAGTGTGCAATCCAACACCTTCAATGTATGCAATACACATAAATCCTGGAGTATGAAGATACAGAGAGGGAACCCCCCTTTAGGACGAATTATAATCCTATGGAGTTAAAATGGAAGAAGTATGCCCGTTAGGTTACTTTGGGGCAACAATAAGTTATTCTTAGCTGTCTGTTCTTCTGTCAGTATAAAACTGACGAGAGGTCCGTTGCTTTTTCTCAAATTTGGACCGAGTTGATCGATTTTCATACAGTATACTCACTTTTTCAGAAGTCCTCATTGGTGCCTTAGATAGCAAGTGTTCTCTATATTAAAATCCCGCAGCAAAAGCCAAAAATAAACTCCTGTGTTTGTGTGAGGGCTACGCGGTGCTAAACAGTCCACCGTCGCAGCTCGTCAGCGCAGATAACAGCGCGCGAGGGCTGCGCACGTTCTCCTGAAAAGATCCAATGTGTGGACCTGACCCCGCGTGAGCTGCGAACTGTCAGCGCGCGCGAGAGAGAGAGAGACAGCGGCAGAGAGAGAGAGAGAGAGAGAGAGAGAGAGGGAGAGAGAGGTGGGGGAGGAAGTGAGAAGCAGAGAGAGAGAGAGAGAGAGAGAGAGAGAGAGAGAGAGAGAGAGAGAGAGAGTGGATGTGTGTGCGTCGGGCTTTGTGTGTGCAGGGGTCGGCGAGATTCAGCCTATGGAAAGTGTCTGTGGTTTTAGTATGGGTGTTTGAGTAGAAAAGTACACGACAAACACATAACAGTTGAAAAGATAGATAGTCTGTTATTAGATCATAACTCTAGTTTATTAGTGTAGTGTAGTTTGTATTCATTTGTTACTCCATATGGTCATTCTACTGCTGCTACTATAACACCAAATGCCAGTGGTGGAAAGTGAATTTGCTCAAGAAGCCTTCTGAATTTTAATGTAGCCTACTTGAACTTTAATTATGCTACTTTTAGTGACATATGTAGAAAACTTTTCATGGGGAGGCAAGAGTTTTTGGTAATGGGTGATACATACACATTACTTCTGTGGTACTGTACTGGAATACATATGAACAAAGAGAAAACATGACGTCCAACTGGATTTGTGGCATGTGGTAATACAGTGAGCTATTATCAAACAGTTCGAATCAATAAACTCTAATGATGAGCCTGTGTGCTCACATTAACAGATGAATGTTAGCGATCGCCTACTTTCACATATATTTGCTCTTCAGATAAAAATAATATACTACACTGACACTGCTGTTTTATAGATACAATCTCAACCAGAACTTTACCTAAATCACTTCAGAGTGAAAAGTCACTGGATCAAATGAAGGGATCACAAAAGTCCATCCAATAGCTGTAGAGCCATTTCACTCAAAGCCAAAACGTGATGGTGGTCATCCTGAAAGGTAAGGAGGATCACCAAAGTCAGCCAGATTCATCCTCCAGGGATCATGAATGTACAAAATATCATGCCAATATATCCAGTAGTTGTTGAGAAGTTTCAGTCTGGACCAAAATGGTTGACTGACTGAATGACTGACTGACTGGCTGACTGACAATTCCTTCTCTAGAACCACGCGGAAGCGAGAAAGAGAATGAAACGATTAGACGCAGCTTTATCAGCAGGTTGCAAACATTGGGAGTCTTTGTTGTCAGCAGATTGGACTCCCATCATGTTTAATTTATAGAGAAATAATTCACAGCCAAACCAATACAACAGCAGCCCACACACCACACTGGACATTACACTGAGTGCTTTTACTGCCGACAGAGAAGGCCACTCAGCAGCTACACAGGCTTCTGTGTGGGTTTTTATGTGTGTCTGTGTGTGTGTTTTCACGTCAGAGCCAACTTGCATTTACTGCACACTATCTAATGTACAGATCACTGCATTACCCACAGAGCCCACTGTGTCACATCAGACAAACTGCACCCTGTCTGCAGAGACTGCATACATATGCAATTGTACCCGTTTTATTGATAGTGCATCTCACAAACGCACAGACACACACTACGCTGTCCCTCCCACTGTAATAAGGAACATGTTTATAATAGCAAAGTCTACTGGTCAAGGCCAGATTGTATCTTGAAAGTTCTCAGGACCATAAAACAACCACAACCACACACACACACACACACACACACACACACACACACACACACACACACACACACACACACACACACACACACACACACAGGCATCTGGAAAAATACAGCTCACCCAGTTCACTAATCACTTAACATTATATAAACAGTGTCACTAATGTCTCTGTGTACACACACACACACACACACACACACACACATCTCTGGCATACACACTGTATTTTGGCACATCTTTATATTGTACAATAAACACAAGCCTGTATTTAATGCAGACTGGTACACAACATATCACATGTCAATCATTTTCTACACTCTGAGGATGTGTGTGTGTGTGTGTGTGTGTGTGTGTGTGTGTGTGTGTGGATGTATTTCTCAAAGTTTTGGGGACTTAAATCTGTTAACACAATAACATTGTGGGGACTTCACTTCCTTCTGGGGACAGATCTCAAGTCCCCATAACGTAAATCATTACATACACTAGAAGGATGTTTTCACATGTATCTGCTGGAAGTGGAAAGTTTCTTCTTTAAGTTTTAAGGTTTTAGGAAATGTTAGGTTAAAAAACAGGCGGTGTATGGGTTAGGGTTAGGGTTAGGCAAGTAGTGGTTATGGTTAGGAGAAGTCTAAGTAAATTAATGTAAGTCAATGGCATATCCTCTGAAGTGATGGGAAACATGACTGTGTTTGATCAACCACATGTGACCACCAAAAACCTGCATGTGAGTGTTTAGGGACACGCTCTTACCCTTATGCTTACAACTAGTGTGGGCATATGTGTGATTGGATAATGTGTAACTGTTTATGCAAGTGTGTATTTTGATACCAGGATATACAGGATTAACCTGCATTGTAACTTAACACTCAGTCATCCTGAATGTGTGTCATTTCGTCATTTACCCTACAATTTATTCAATGAGAGTTTGCTACTAAAACCAATTTTTAGTTACCAATTGTTGGGATTTTACTTTTTGAATACGGTCTATTCCTAACTACACTTTCAGGTTAAACTTTTTAACTTTCTGCAGACTTGTCACTGCTTTTCTGTTTCTCTTTCACAACCTCTTTCTAATATGGTCTATAGCAGGCAATTTGTTCTTTTACAGCACACTTTGAAGTTGATTTTAACAAGGAAGCTGTAGGTTCAGAAGCCACAAAGCATGCTGCAAGAGTGTACAAGCCTGTGCATGATAATAATTATAATTTTATATAATGACAGTAAGTGTACTGTCATTCAATAATCAAATGTGGGTGTTTTAGTTATTAAAAAAAAATCTTATGTGGTTCCTTATAAGTGTGAAACCTGTAAGCTCATATCAGGATGAGTTGCTCTCAGTCTCACATTGTGACGGCTTCTCCTTCCTGGTTACCGTTGCCATGCCAAATAGGTTGAAAAATTGCAGAAGAAAAAAAAGCAGCAAAAGTACAAATTCTGTAGTTTCACTCACAGACATTCAATTAGTTGATGCTCTTACATCCGTTGCCACTGAGGGAGCAGGCAGACGTTCAGTGCCTTGCTCAATGGCACTTCATCAGGACAAAGTGTCTATTCCAGGCACTCAACTGGTGAGCAGGAGATACACTGTTTGTTTGTGTTCAGCAACCCTCCATCTCCTCCAGTCTATTTAAACACACACAAACTCACATTAGGCAGACGGACAAACACAGACAGGGAGACACAGACGCACGCACAAAACCACATTTGGACAGGAAAAGCACTTAAAGCGCAGGTAGTACTTTTACCAGAAAATATACTGAAATACAAATGCACAAAAACAAATGCACACGCATTCTGTCCGCAGACTAACTGGTGCACCATTTAAAACTTGGTGCCATGTTAATCTGGGCAGTGTAAACAGACGAGGGGAGAAAAGACACTCTCCGGCCAAAGGAAACAGCAGCAGAAACCTGTAATGACTCCACTCAGGAGCCCACATCGGCAAGCACAAGCCTGCAGCCTTTGCTTACACAGCTACACGATTACACTAAACACGGCTAGGTTGCAACATCATCGCTACTGCATACGGGAAGGATGGGATTTTTCATTAAATCAATCCAACACTGTGAACATTCAGGTGATTATTCTTCCTTTACTGTGTTTTATGTTGAAACAAAGAAAGGGACTTGTCTCAAAATGATCTCACACCATTTTAACCAAACATTTTAACAATAAAATGCACTTAATCTTACTGTACTCACCAACATGCATAATCAAGTCTCAGTTCTTTCAGAACTTTGAAATAATTCATTTGATTCTTCTTATGTACTCCTTATGTACATTATAGCAAAAGATCAAATCAGGTCTTTTTCTTCAATTCATCACCTGAGAGTAATTTAGCAAAATAAAAAAGTACTGTCAGACAGTCTATTAACTTGGTTGAGAAATTGAGCACAGTCAGTACAAACCTGTATTTACCCAGCTCATAAGTCAGCATAAGTGTTCAGCAGCATCCGGGGCCACACTGGTCACAGTCCAGCTGCAGTTAAAGGTTAAATGCTTCCTTCAAGGGCAGCAGAAGGTAACTGGAAAGCAACTACTACATTGATGAGTAAATCAATTAGTGAATGAGTACGAGGGAGAAAAGAGGGGGGATAACAAGCAGGGAGACATGGCTATGTAAATGTATTTACTGAAGTTTGTGGTAATGAGAAATCATTTAATTTTAAGATTAGATTTTTGCCATTAGATGATCTTTGCAAACTATCAGAGACAGACACTTGATTCCAAGTCCTGCAGGTGTGTTTACAGGTACAAGAAATGCAAGGGTGACTTTTGTTTTGTAAACACACACGCAAACACACAGTCGTCCATTAGGCCCATATGGAAACTCTCAGTCAGCTAAAAAGGTTATGTAACAGGTATTTCTCTATGTTTGTATATATTAGGAAAAAAATCCCTGGTTGGTACCGCCACTGCAATAACAACTAGTTTAGACATGTAATACCAATGTAGTGAATGTTACCATGTTAAGATAATATAACTACAGTATTACTCATGCTATTTCTCTTTAGCTGACAATAGCTTACAGTTTAAAAGTCACACTCCCAAAATCACACAGCAGACTATTTGGACTATCACATATGTTTGTGTAGCCTTGTTAAACAGTCATATATCATTGTCAATTTTATTCTCACATGTTGATTTAAAGACTACATTTCCTATAAACAATGTCTCAAAGAAAATGTTCTTCTCGTTTATATTGCTCAGAATGTGTTTGTCTCACTGTTTTCTTTACTGAAGAGGAAGTCATTTTATCTACTGTTTCTTTAATTTCATCTGACATTGTGAGAAATTCGCTCTAACTATGGTTGAAGCTGGAAGAGCAGCGACCACTTCCTGTTTCGTGCTGTATAACGACCCAGCAGGGTCTTCAAAGTTTGACCTGGTTTCACGGTGTGTAAAAAATATGGGTGTCGCGATTCTCATGCTGACTTGTTATCTGTGGTCCCTGTGGTTTACCTGTGGTTCAGATAGGTCACATTATAAAGCTAAGATTATTGCTTGCCATAGATAATTGAGTAAAACATTTTTTTAATTCACAAGACTATTAAGTGTTCTTAATATGACTCTATAAATGGCAATGTTGGTCAGTTAACTACTTACTTTGGTCCAAATTGAAATATCACAACAACTGTTTAAAGGATTGCAATGTCATTTGGTGCAGACATTCATGATCCCCAGATGATTCATTTTATTTTACCAAATTTGAACATCCCATTACTTCTTAATTTAGTGGCATCATATAAAAATGCTAATTTGTTCATCCCTTTGGTTTATGACCACATACCTGTAAAACTAATAACATTCCCATCAGCCTCAGCTGTACTTTGTGTTCGGTGCTAATTAGCAAATGTTAGCATGCTAAACTAGGATGGTGAACAAACATTACTCCTGCTTAACATGAGCATGTTAGCACTGTTATTGTGAGCATGTTGGCAGCATCATACAGTTTAACAAATCCGCTAGCAAATGGTAATAACTTGAATTAGCCTGTGATTTCAGTGTGATTCTTATTATTAAATATGTGTTCAGTAGGTGACTGACTGGGTGGAGTGTTGTGGCCGTTGACTGGTGATTATTGGTGACTACATGCAGTTTCAGGTTGTATCATTGAACCACGTCTCTACAGTGTCAGGAGTCAGAGGATACCAATCTTCTCTCAGCCGTGCTTTTAAGTGTTTATGGTAATTATAAATGTGCTCCAAAAGTAGTATGACTTACTGTGGTTAAATTATCTCACATGGCACCTTTAAAAAGCTCAAGTCAGTGAAGAGTGTGGTGGAGCCACTTAGAAAGAACACATAAAAACATGAATATGTGACAAAAGATCCAACTCAAACTCAAATTTTTTTTCTAAATATTGTGAATGTCAACATGTCGAGGTTTTACATACATAGTACATAGATTAAAACTGAATTATTTTTTTTTACAGTTCATTTATTACATTTACATAAACTGAAGCATAGAACTGGCAGTTCTTTCTGCCTGCAGTCTGTGCATTTGTATCTTCTCCCACACACTACATCTAAAGACCCCCCCCCCCGTTCCTTATCTGTCTCTCAACACCATTTCCCTCCCCTCCCTCCTTCTCTATCAGTGTCCTTTCATTTCATCCCACCATAGAAAAAAAGGCCAACCAACTAAGTGGTCACGACAACAGGATGAATAGATGAAGGCGACATGCAAATGAAAAAGAAAATCCCATTTAAGCTAATTTTCTAGTTTATTTCACCCCCGTTTATTAATCTCTGCTCTCCTCTGTAACTCAAAAACATATTTAAGTCAATTAACGGTATACCTCTGTCAAGGCTGATTGCCTTATCTTCAATGCTCCATTAAGTGCTCAGTGGTACTTGGACTGAGTGTTTCTTAATTATTGGCCTCTGTTTCTGGTGTAAGCGAGGTCATTGTTGTCCTCAGGGCACAGTGAAGGGTAACACCCACAATTCACTAGCCACCCAGCCAAACAGGACCCTAAATGTTGGTAGTTTCCTGCATGATCGAAAGGAAATATCCATACATGAATCAGATAACATCGTACTATTATCAGTTGTAGTCACAGTCAAAATGTTCTGGCATGTGGTGTGTGATAAAGAAGCCAAATATATGTGTGAAAACTGTGTTGAAGGGGGAATGCGAGACCTTGTAGTTGATTGAGTGTGTGAAGTTGTGGGTTTGGTTTCACCTCATGATTGTCACATTTTATGTCCATCCGCTCTGATTTTTACTCCCCGATGAACAGAACAACCTCAAGCATGACGAGAAAAAACTGTGAACTAAACATGAAAAAACCTGAGAAACTCTTCATCTTGTGCGAGTCCACCTGTAAACCGTGCACTTGGCCACCGTTCACAGTAGGGTGAAAACCAAGCAGTACACTGCAAAAAATGACAATTACAGGGAAATATTGTGTTATATATTTATATTTAAATTAGGTTTATTACATGCCACATAAGTCCCAAATATCTCCCTGCATTTGTTGTATTGCCAGGATGAGTAAAAGTAAAAAAAAATAAAAACTCAGGACATATTTAGGAGCAAACATATTTAGGAGCATTAAGATAACTAGATGAAATGTCTTCTGACAAGTTTGACATGGATTAACATCTGCATAATTTTTTGCAGTGCAGTATTCATATCAAAGCAGGAAAACTGCATGATGGAAATTTATTGTTTTAATGTACCGGTAAGTCTCATTTTCCTTCCTCCCTCCCTTCCTCAGGCATCTCTTTCTCTGTGCTGACAATGTTATTTCCATTGTATCCATGGTGACAGATAATAAGGATAGATTCACACCTCACAACGAGCTGTTTCCTGATTGGCCTCGAAGCGAGAAGCTGTTTTATATGGTCTGGATAACAGGAAGGAGGCCAGTATATACAGTAAATCCTGCAGGTTATGCAGTTGAAAAAAGATAAGTGCTGCAGCCATGTGGAGAAGACAAGTACTGCAAAAGGGGAACTGTAAAGTAGCATCTTAATTTCGCTCAGGGATAAGACAAACCTGTCTGTCTTATTTTGATATGATGGGGTGATGTCTAACAATCTTTAAAAAAACGGGGGGGGTAGTTGTTGATGTTTTACACTTCCACTGTATTTTTTTTCTTCTGATTTATTCTATGTTAGCCTAAAATCCTGCCTATAGCCTATGTTTTTATTCTGCCTTCATTTTGTTTTAATGCTATTTTATGACTGATGTAAAGCTGTTTGAATAGACCTTTTGCCATTTTGACATGAGGCTAAATAGGGTAATCACAGGTGTTACCAGAGACACTAATTGGGGTTCTGTCCCATTCAGGTTAGAGCCAAGGTCCTGAAAATTCTCCAAACACATTTAAAAAAACAAGATTATGAAACTTTATCAGTACTGTGCTCTTACAGCTGTGACTGTTTGTCCATGTCATTGCGTACCTCTCTGTCCATCGGTCTTCTATTAAAATTGTTCTGGTATGTTGTGACCCAGACTCCTGGTAAAAAGATAATTTATTGTGAATATTAAAACATAAACAGCAGTCATTTCTATATTCATACTGATTTAAAGTCCAGTCACTGCAAATCATTTAAACAACTTTTATTTATTAAGTTTTTACAAATAAAGTAACAAATTTCATTGTATTGTAGCGCAAAGCGCAAAGTTTTTTTTAATATGAAGCTTGAACACTCTATACTTAGTGCAAAACATACCTTTAAAGGCTGCCGATGACTCCCTACATGTATTTTGTTTGTTTTTTCTCTCATTCATTCGTCCATGTTTTTTTTTTTTTTATCCAACCACTTTGTACAATGTCAAGCACGATACAGGAAAATGAAACCACTGAATTAAGTTAGGTGCCGCTATAAAGACATTAAAACTGCTGATAAAAACAAGTGAGAAATAAAAAATAAAACATGAGAGCATCAGAAACATAATCAACACGTTCAGTAACAGTCTGAAGGAGAAACTGTTGCTGTGCTCGAGACTCGACATCATTCCACAGGAGCAAGCTACATGAAACGGCAAGGAGATGCACTGAATCAATCAATCTGTGTGTGTGTGTGTGTGTGTGTGTGTGTGTGTGTGTGTGTGTGTGTGTGTGTGTGTGTCACTGAAGGCATTTTGTTAACATGTGGGCACTTCTACAGTAAAAAGCATAAAAGGTTAGCAAGTCCTGAACAGGCAAAAACTGTGAAAACTGAATCTAATGTGTTAGTCTATTAAAAATAACTATTGCTACACTATGTGTGTGTGTGTGTGTGTGTGTGTGTGTGTGTGTGTGTGTGTGTGTGTGTGTCTCACCAGAAAAAGAACCCTACTAGTTTACAAAACTTCACAATAAGAGTGCTTGCACTGGATAACTCTTGAGCCGTTCACAGTAAAACTCCATTAAAAAAACTTCACAAAAATTGCACCCACTGATGTTTAACTCTGGAGTGTTAGAAATAAGAGTCCTCCAGCAAGGTGTAACTGTCAAACACTACCTCAGAGCTTGATAGCATACTGTAACTTTAAATAATATTGCATTGTAGTAGGCATTCCTTTCATAGTAATTACATAGTAGAGACACAGCAAAGTACTATCTTCTACTGTGGAAATCATTTGAGGCTCGAGCAATTGCAAAGTGAAAATCCAGGATGTTACCTGGCAACCAAACCAGCTCCAGTGAGTAAAAGCAGGTAAATACACTCAGTTTTCTTTTTTAATTCTTTACCCCTCATGTTTCCACTCCACTAACAAAGAGTCAAATGGCACTGAGTTGGTGGCAGTTGGTTTGACAGATCATGATAAACAGGATGCTCATAACCAGAACTAAAGCAAAGTGGCTCAATGATTATTCACAGCTTCAACCAAACTTGCCTAGTAGTAAAAATGTTGCATTATTATTCATGAGAAATGGAAAAACATCCCAAAAACAGGCAAAAGCGATGCTATTTTTGTACAAACTTTACAAAGTAACCTTTTTATGTTTTTATGTGAATCCAGAATACCCATTCCCAGCAACAACAAAAAAAAAACAACACAAAATACGTTAAGTGAATGTCAGAGTTTGTACCAGATATGCGTCATTTGCACTGACAAATGAAAAGAGAAAAGGAGGACAGGGTGTCAAAGGCCTTGAATCTAATAGCGCCATAACTCCATTATCACCATCACTTCCATCATCACTACCAGCACAATCATTATAACCACCACCAACACCACAACTAGCACTGTGATGCCCTTATGTTCAAATATTTGTTTTCGTTTTTTGGTTTACAGTCATTTCTGTTATTAAAACCTATTAAACCTCAGTGGTACAGCTTCAGACACATACAGTGGGAAAAGGAGTGGATGAGACAATATTCACAACTTTTGAAGACATGCTTTTTTTGCCCAATAGCAGAAACTCTCAGATGAGGAGGCATTACCAACCAAATCTGTTTCTGGCCTCGTAAATACTGATAATAACAAGGTGCAAAATGGCTCCTACAATGATTGTTCACCTTTGTTTAGCTTTTCACTTTAAGGCCCTGGAAACTTATTTTCTCAATCAGTTTCTTAGTGATGGGTTCCTACATGAAAAAATGATGCCAACATTTTGATAGACTTAAATTATTATTAGTTATTTTCAATGAGAGATTTCTGTATTTCTGTTTCTCTGTTCTCTTCTCACTGGTGGGCAGGGCTCAGGTGGAAAAATTAACTTCCTTGCCTCAATCAAGAAATAGCAAACTCTGAATCAGAATCTGATGACGGTGGGTGTTTTTTGGTCTTTGCCAATCAAATCTGATTCAAAACACACCCACAGAGTCCTGACAAAGCAGAGTTTTAGAGTGTTAAGCTTAAGAAATGCTTATTTAGCCATGAATATGTAATGTGGAAAAAAGTTTTCAGGGTCTTTAAAGTCTGTAATGCATAGTAACTGTATAGTAAATATTCTATTTGGGCATGTGATCATGGCTCTGTAGTCAGTCTGGGGCTTTTCCACTGTGTTGTGGTAATTTCACTGCAAATCCATGTGAAGTTTACAGTAGATGTGCCTTTATAAAGTTAGTGAAACAAACTATTGTTTCTCTCTGGCAAATGTACGCACTCGCTATTCACTGAATAATAATAAAATTGTGCTCAAAACCAGGGCAGGAGACTTAGTTTTTTTTATCCACAGGCCACAGCATCAACATGCGTTTTGGTAAAAACATAAATCTATAGGACACTAGAGATATGTCATTAAAATAAACTTTAGTTCACTATACCAATGCGTCCTCTGCTGACTGTATCCTGCACCAGGGCCAGTGCCCCTAAAGTACAGAGTGGTCCAAGCTTCAAATACAATCTTCAATAACTTCCTCCTTGAAACTTATAAAATATTCTCATCTCGTTTTTTTTCTTCCCAATATCTACATTTAAAACCCTGAAAAAATGGCACTGATTAACTCATGTTCTCTCCATCTTTTATCATGTTGGTGGTGTAACCGGGCCGTAGACACAGTCAATTCAAAGAGCTAAGTTATATGGTTAATAGTTACGATTTTCAGTTTTTCAATCCATGGGGAAACAGTCTTGTTTTTTGGAGGAAGATACACTCTCAATTAGTTGAAATCAAACAGAATTAACCACAAACCAGCTGTAGTGCACACAGTAGCAGCTAACGAAAGCCATTATTACCGCATCTCCACCAATCTACTGAATGCCTGCTCCACTAACACCAGGTCCAATCATCACCACTGACTTCAAAGCGGCACCCAAAAACTCTCCACACATGCTGTTAAGTGTGCTTACTTTAACCCGAGGCCTCAACCCCACAAAGGAACAAGCAACAGGAAGGATGCAAGGCACTAGTAACCACCTCCAGTATTCACCAGAGGCTCTAGGGGTCGGGGGTCAGGGGGAAGCAAAAGAAAGCAAAAAGAAAAGACAGACCTTTTTTTTCAAGTACATTAAAATGGACACCATTGGTTTATACATTCACATTCATCTAACAAAACCAGGGGAGAAAGGTTAGAGGAGGGCTATTTAAAGTGTCTGATATATAAGTACTGTATTAAGAAAAAAAATAGCTAGCATTACTTTATTATCTAAATATCAACTATCCTGCCGTTCACCCCGGTTTGTCTTTGTAATCGGGCTTGGAGGTCAGTTTCAACTTTCAATTCAATCAATTATAAAGATGAACTGAAACTGCAGTTGATTAGTTGTTGATAAGGCATCTGGTTTGGATAGTGTCCTCAGTAACTGGATGTTAAGAGGATTATTGAAAAGAGGGATTTAAATTTTTTTCACATTTTGACAAGAATCCATTTGCTGAAAGCAGTGAATTGAAAGTGAAAGGACCCCAAAACCGTTCTCTGTATGCTTTTGTTTTTTTGTTTTTTATTTGTGACATTTCACCCTAAAACTAATGTTGTCCAACAACATTTTCTAATAATAAACAACAATAATCACAGTGTTTCCACATCGTACACCGATGTGCGCGTATAACAGGTCCATCGACAGAACACGTTCTTGTTTTTGTTTCTTTTTAAATAGAATAATAATCATTAACAACAATAATCATGACAATAATGTACATTGCAATCATTTCAACACAAATGTTGAAACCAACCTAATGATGGTAATGAGAACTGAGGCATTACTCTGTGAATCTATGTCTGTTAAACGGCTACAACACCTCCAAAAATGTGCATGTATTTACATGAGTCTGGCTGTGTGTGTATGCAGGTGTGTGTATTTATATCAATGTCTCATGCGTGTGTGTGTGTGTGTGTGTGTGTGTGTGTGTCTCAGATTGCTAGCTGGGGGCAGCAAGCAAAACAAACCCAACAAAACAAAATAAAACAACAAAATGGAATCATCATAGCTGACATTCTAAAAAATAAACAGAGACACAAACTGTACAGGGACTCTATATTATTCTGATAACAAGGCCACTTTTTCACGCTGAGTTCTCTCATGTTTGGGCTTTTTTTCTCTAAAAGGTTTCTGCTGTTATTGCTTCAAATGGCAACAGAGAGTCGGAGAGAGGGATGGAGGAAGAGGTGGTGTCGTGATGGTGAAGAGGCGTTCGGTGTGCAGAAGCATCTGTCATGTCCATTTAGTACTTTAGCAATGGCGCGCACACAGCCGGTATGTTCGTAAAGTAAGCAGTGGAACACGAAACAGATGAGGTGTTTGACTGTTATTTAACACAAACACCTGCTTGCTGCTCTCCCTCTTCGTCTACTTTCTCTCCTCCATCTCTCTCCACCTGTTTGAATGACGGACAAACAAACAAGGGAGACAAGACAAAGGAGGTAACGGAGGAGTAGCAACCACGAATCGAAACCCCACCATGTGCTGGACTACACCTATTCTAAACCAAGCTCGAGGTCAGCTCTTTGTTCTTGATTTTTTTGTGCTTTTCATGGTTAAGAAAAATTTCCAAATTCTGAATACTGACGAAAAAACACTTCCTGAACAAGAAAAAACTCAAGAGGCCGCTCTAAACATCTCTCCATTCTGCTCTCAAAACTTTTATGAGCTGCTATCTGCAGCCTTCCTTGTACGAATTCATTTGAGGGATGCAAAATGATGCAAACAGCTGGCAGAAAACTGCCGCCGCTTGATTTCAGAGTGATGAACACAAAGAAAGACAACCTTAATGCGATGTGTTCCCTTCTGTCAGTTACCTTAAATAAAAGTGTGAACACAAGGGCTAAAAGTGGCCACCACATTCCTCCACCCCCAACCTGATACAACTCCACTGTCTCACAAGGGTGATTGTTTGACCTGCCTTGTAAAGACTTGTTCACTTAATTTAGAGCATGAAATGGAACAAGTGTGACCGAGCCATAAGTGCCTATACACGATACCTTACACACAAACAGTAATTAACGCCAATCCTGCACCCTGTCAAAACCTCTTTGGCCTTTTAACATTGCACTCATGAGTCTTTTCCTTTATCCTTGAGCATTTGGCTGGCTGTCACAAGTCAAACACAGTCAAACACAGCAGAAAGGGAGATTGTGTGACTGCATTTGGTTCTGTGACAACTGCAGATTCATCACACTATTTGTGGAGATGGCCACATCGCATTCCTGATTTCTTCTTTCCTCCTCATTTCCTTTTTTCCTTTCTCCTCTTAAACAGGTAAGCTCTCATACTCATTTTCAAACTCCCTGCTCTCCACATTCCTCGCAAGTTCTTCCATCCTCTCCGACCGATCAAGCGCATCAGACTCTGTTCCACACCAATCCAGTCCAGTCGGGCCGTGATTCAAACCAGCCCTCACCCCCAGCCCTACGTGGTCCTCAGGTTGGGTCCTCCTGGGTTGCTGACTGACTTCTGCAGAGTGTTGGTCAGATGGAAAGCCTGGAGTGGCCCCTGCCCGGGAATCTGGCCCTGTCCACCAACCGTGGTGGGATAGGGGCCCAGGGGCTGGGAGGTGCTGACAAGTAGAGGCCCAGGCTGTGCAGGGGCCTGGTGTGGGGTTGACAGGCTGTGAGCAGGACCAGACCATTGTGCACTGTACGCAGCGGTGGGGGTGTAGTGGATGAACTGGGGAGGTTGGGGTTGAGGTGGAGTGGAGGAGGCAGGGGGTTGGCACAGGGAGCCCTTGCGAGCGGCCAGAGAGGTAGCGGTGGTGGAGTTTGTAGGGAGGTGGGCTGAACCTCCAATGCTGCTGGTACACAGCTGGCTGGGAGCAGAGTACTTCCTGCCCAGACTGGCTGACTGGATAACCTGGAGAGGTGGATATTTTACACAAAGAAAGAGAAAAGTTTATTCAAGCTAACACTGGCCTTTCTTCTCTTTATTTTAAGACCTTATATGTATACATTATATTACATAAATACATTTTTTGAATTATTAGCTCAATCTGTAGTCCTGTCTTGTAGAGGGGCCCTAGTTTTATTATTTTAGTTAATACTGTACACGGTGCATGTTCCAAAATAAAGTTATCAAGTTACCACCAACTAATTAGGGCACATAAACCTGGTTGATATTGTTACAGTACAGAAGCACTGTATGATCTGTGGGTCTGCCATGTATGGAGGTGACAAAGGAGGATGTACGTGCACAACAGCTAATCCGGCCATGATGTGATCTGGTGTATTTTTAAACTAACCTCGTAGCTGTGTCCCTGTGCTGGGGCCTGCTGCAGCTGTTTGGCACTCCTCTTCCCCTGAAAAGGTTTTAATATTTAGTTCAGTTAGTTTTACAATACGTTTTTAAACAGCAAAAATTAATCACAAAGAACAGTTATTTTCTAAACCTTAGGGATAAATAAAGACAAAGAAATGTAACTGCAGAGGGTTTTAAGTTCGTTAAAATTTGAATAAAATGCTTCACATTTCTTATGAAAAACAGCCTGGAAAAATGTACGCTGTGCAACGGTATCTACTACTGGATGTTCCCAGAGCTTGACTTAAAGTAAAGAAATACCAAGCATTTGCTGTCTCTACTCTTAACCTTTGGAGTATTAGATTAGATTTAATCAAGCAGAATTTTCTTACAAAACTTCTCAAGACTAACTTTTCTTTTCTTAATTGAGGTTCTGGTCAATGCAAACACAAATAAAGAGCCAAATGGATGCAGGACCTGGTAGAGATTTACAAAACATATCATCAGCCAAATGCCGGTAGGTTTTGGCAGAGGTTTGTTTATTCTCCCAGTCACTTTGGCTTTTAACAAACCACCATTTAGAGTTTAGTTTATTTCCTCTATCTGTCTTCTTGTCCGGTAAACTAAATACAGGCACTGGTGAGTCACTGCTTAAGCAACATTTTTACTGTCAAAACAACGTCTGCTTCAGAAAGATGAAACATAAAACAGCAGTAAACCTGTGAGAGGTTCATAGCATCTCTGGCCCAGTTGTCCACCAGTTTATGGAGGTCATCGGTGAAGGTTCCTTTCCTCTGGTGGGGTGCCGACATGTTGGGGGGCAGACACTGAGAACCCCCCTGGCTCTGACCCAAACCACCTGAACCGCTCACTGCATTGGTGCTATTAGTCCCTGTGGAGGGAGACGGAGAGAGAGAGAGAGAGAGAGAGAGAGAGAGAGAAGGAGAAGAGCAAAGAATGTGAGATACTGTTAAAACTAGACGATGATAATTCATGTTTTTCTATTTATGAATGGAAATGCGTTTCCTGTCTTGACCATGAAAAGGGGCCGTTACATGGTGACAGAGGCTGATTGGGGCGGGAGTTTTAGGGTAGGTCAGAGAATTATATTGTTTAGTTGTAATGATGAAAATAATGATGGCTGGCGGGAACAAAAAGAAAAACTATGATACTAGAGCAGACATTTCAAGACAGAACATGGGCACTTTTGCCAACAAATATAACAAATACTGAACCTTTTACAGAATATATCATATTATATGCAGCATTCACCCACAAGATGCTCCAACAAGAAAGAAGCAGAGCAAGTCCCGCTGTTGAACACAGTTACCCTTTGTACTGTACAGCTGATCTCCTGTTTTGATTTATTTCTTGACCATTAGATGGCACTCAAGCTCTGTAACAGTTGGTAATTTGCTTTTTAGCCATCCCCTGACCATCAAACTCATCAGAGCAAATTCAATGCAGAAAAAAAAAGCACACACACTGCAAACTGGCCAGGGTGTCTGCTTGTAAGTGCTGTCGTCACATGTAGCCTCTGTTCAATTTAGCATGAACTATTACATGATGCCATAATCATAATCATGTAAGTGCCTCTCTACAAATCAGTATATGCTGAGAGGTGAGAGGAGGAAAATTATAAAATACCTCAACTCTTTGCTACACACTGCTGGTTCAGATGTTGTCACAGAATTTCAGAACTTAATGTTTCACTTCAATCAAATCTGCATCCACAGTACTGCAGAAACAGCCCTCACAACATACAGGTATATTTTTCACAAAAGTACAGTTTTAACATATCATTTAGGCCAGTGAAAGAGTATTGTACTTGTAATTTACTATCATGTATACGGCATAATAATTATTTACTCACAAAATTGTCTTTATTATTATCTCTTTGCTCTAAGGGATTCCAAAGCCATGCTGACAAAATCAGCTTAGCTATGAAATATTTAGATTATCTGTTGGTATCAGATATTACACAAGAAAAGACATAAAATGCAGAGATTGCTGGTAAAAAAAAAATAACAATACAGTTTGAGAGAAACTGTCATGTCATGCTAAATAAAATGGAGGAAAATAAGAATGAGGAGACGCTGAGTCATGACTGACTGCAGCAGCATGGGATTCTGGGCAATGTAGTCAAGACCACAAGCCATGACGAGGGAAGGAGGAGGGGAGGGCAGAGTGGCTAACAGCTGTTCTGATGTGTTAGTGTTTTAACATGTGTGTGTGTGAGCTTGCGGGTGCATGCGCTGTCAGTTTGAATCTGTGATGGCCGCTCAGTTCAGTAATTTCAGTCCTCAAACTGGATGTTGTCGGATCTTTGAAATGTCTGAATGTAAAAATACAATGTCTCTGTGAGTCATACGAGCTGAAATAACTGAATTGAACTGATCTCAAATCTGGCAGAGCATCAAAGTTTGAACCTAAAGGACATTAGAGAGCAGGAGGAAGCGTGGGAGAGCAAGTGCAAGGATGGAAGAGGGGATGGATGGAGGGAGGGAAGACCAAAAAGAGAGATAGTTACTACAGAGCTGGTTGCAGGGGCAGACTTTTTTCACCATCTTCCCTGTGCGGCCGGAAGACAACAATTGGAGGATTGGGAGAGAGTCAGAGTTAAACCCCGCCCACAACACCCGACAACCAAACACAATGCATCCAAGTATGATTATTTGTACTTGAGGTAGTCAATAAACAACACTTTGGGGTTGAGTTGCCCAATAACATCTTTACAGTGAGATCAGTACCTGTCACACAGTGCACTGGGATCAAAACCCCGGAACGTGAAGTAGTTGTTAATTCATGTGCAGTTTTTAAGTGTATGATTTAGTGGTGTGTCTGCTGTGTGTTCTGCACTCTGCACCGTGAGAAAGGCTGACCACAGATGTCAAGTCACAAGACTGCAATTTTTATACACATCAACAACTGCGTAAAGATGCTTTCTTTCTGCAAGGCCAAGATATGTAGGCAACCTTCTGAGGAAGTGCAGACACCAACTTGGTAAACACTCTTGGTTGACAGTTACTGCAGTAGCAACAGACCAGTTAATACCGGAATATAAATATTTTGTAACCAAAGCTTTTAAAGATAATACTTGTGTTTAACAGTAGACTAACCGGAGTCCACTGCCTCAAAGACTTGCTTATGTACTGTGGCTTGAAGATGCTTTTGGGTAACCAACCCCTGATTCTGAGTCCTCTCTACAGCTCACAGGGCCGCACCAGAACTGGGTCCAAATTAGGATTCATATAAAATCCTAAAGTACGCTGTTTCCAGACCTCTGAATTGCTGCGCACATCTCTGATTTGGTCATCGAATTAAAAACATTTAAGTGAAACAAAATGGCAATTCAGTTTTGTTTTCAGGCTGATATCAAAGGTAATTTACCTTAATGAATTTAATGCTGATGTTAGATCACTTTTTTCCTAAGCTACCTGTTTACGAACAATAAGTAAATATCAATAAGACCCAGGTCTGTCTCTCTCCCCTCCTGGCTGTGCAGTGATAGGGGAACAGGTGAGGAGGGGGTGTGGGGAGGGGGGGTGAAAGGGGGTGTGGGGAAAGGAAGGGAGAGAAAGGGTTTGAGCTGCAGAGGGTTCAGAGGCATTCATAAAAATCCCTTCATCAAGCACAAAACATTTAACCAACGCTACATATTATGATTATAATATGATTTGAGAAAAACAATTTCTTAATCACGAAAATATATGAATAAATAAAGACTGATGGCACAGTATTTGGACAGAACTGTTCTTAAACGAATGAGTCATTGCAATTAAGTTAAGTTTTACTAAAACAAAATAAATTTCCTATTAAAATAAAACTGTACGGCAGAAAACTCAAGTCATCAGGTGTCAACTTGTCTTTCCCTATTAATCTCCTTGTTTTCACAGAGGCAAAGGTTAGAAATGGAAGCAGCCAGGATTTAAAATTCAGACAAACAAAACTTTATCGTCTATCTCTAACTTATGTAAACATATAGCACAATATGTGTCTTTTAGCTGCTGTCATATAAGTGTTTTGTCCACCAGCCTAACTGGTGTTCATGCAATATTTTTTAGGTTATACTACTCTAATTGCTATAACATTAAAGTTATAATCCATGAGATTTTCATGAAAACAAACCCATTTTATATTTTTTATGTTAACATTGTGTAATCAATCTCTCTCTCTCTCTCTCTCTCTCTCTCTCTCTCTCTCTCTCTCTATATATATATATATATATATATATATATATTAGTCCTCATTGTTAGTGGCATAAATAAATAAATATTGCATGGAGTAATAAGACAAGATAGAGTAGCCAAAGTGAGCTGGTAAATGGGTACTGCACAGTATGCAGCATGAAATCAGGTTGCTATTGACTGACTTCTTTATCAAAACAATGTGGGTTTGTTTGGCTGCACTGTGAACAGATAGACGCGTATCTCTTCGGTTCTATTTCTGACAAAGAAGTGTCTGTCTGCCGCCCCCAGAATTTTGGGACCTGTTATTAAACTGCACTTGCTTTTAACAACAGTGACCCTGGGTGTCACCCAATTAATCAGGACTGAAATCAGAAGGATTATAACTTTAAACAGGTTAGTGAAACTCAGTTCCCTATCACTAATATCGCTGGATATAAAGATATAAAGATGTTTTATGCCATAGAATCACATTTTCTCATCTGTGATTTGGCTTGTACACTTCACATGACATTATGATTGAACACTTTGCTGTGTCCTTTCTATCAAATATGATGCGATTTTTCTATTTTGAAAAATGCTCTTTAGTACGCAAAGTTGGAACTGAATGTGAAGTTAAGAGATGACTTGTTTGTCAAGGAAAACTATGTCAAAGGAAGAATACCGATAGAAAGATAGCGATAGTGGGAAGCAGAAGATTAAAAAGAAAGTAAAGATGACTATAGGAAGCTCTGGGAATGTACAAAAGACTAAATTTGTCATTGTGCCAATTTCCTGTGTCCTGCAGTTAGCTTTTATATCTGATTTGCCCTTTTTCTTCTGTACCTAAAAAAATTCTTTTCTTAAACATACACAAACAGTAAAAATCAACTAATTGTATCTGCAGAAAGCTGCGAACCTAATTTTAAGGCCCTGATTTGAGCTAGAAATTTAGTTTGGCTTTTAGGTTTTGAGTACAAGTACTTGACCCTGCCTGCTGCAGTGAGAAAGGTGTAAAAGTGTGTAAAAGTCTGCATGCTCAGCTGATTTCGCCTGGGTGAATAAATGTTTTTCTACTAATGCCTGAAAAGCTGACTTCTGCAGGACACTGGTGATATCAGAAGCAGAGGGTCTTCCTCCATCAAATAAGGAAACCCATGGGAAGACAGGACGACTGTGACTTGACAGATATAGGAGTAAAAAAATAAGAACAAAAGTAAGTAAGGACGACGGGTAAAAAGAGAAGAGCAAAGAAATAAAGCGTTACACACAAAGAGCCAAGCAGGGCGTACTCAGAAAGCGCGTCCTCCTGCCGCCAGGCTTGAAGGCCAAACGCTCCGAACCCCAGCTGAACTTTACACAGCCTGAAGAGAGAGAGGAGGGAAGGAAAAGGAGGAGAGAAGAGGTAAGGAAACAGAAAAGAAGAGTGCAGAGAAGGGAAGAGGAGAAGTGAAGAAGATAAGGGGAGAGAAATTGAGAAGAGAGCGACGTAGAGACAAGAGGACAGAGAAAAACAACAGAGATAAACAAGATAGAGAAAAGGGCAAGACAGAAAAGGTAGATGAGAGGGAAGGAAAGAGACACAGGTAAAGGAATACACAGGAAGAATGTAACAATTAGCCATTACACTTTACACAGAGAGAGAAACAGATAGAGAAAGATAGAAAAAGATGTGAGAAATGTCTTGTTGTGAGGGAGACAAACCAACTGCATGCACTTGTGTTTGTCTGTATGCAAATCATTTCTCATGTTGTGGGGAAGCATGTGAGGCCAGTTGCAGACTGGGATTCACAGTCGCATGCCTACCTGGGGTGGGAGCACACAAGCTGGGAACAGAGAGCGCCCCCTCGCTGGTGTAGGCCGAACACAGGTTGTTACTGGAGGGAGAGGGTTTGAGTGGCTGGAGAGTACTGGTGCCCGAATCGGCTAATCCTCCTGGGGCTAACAGAGCCAGTTGGCCGGGGTACATGGTGGGGACGCTCTGGGCGGATAAAGTGCTGCCTGGAGATAGCACAAGGCATAAGCAGGAGAGGACAGGGCAGGAACGACACACCACACGCGCACACACACACACACACACACACACACACACACACACACACACACACACACACACACACACACACACACACACACACACACAGAGATAACGGACAGATGAGACAACAGCCACCCCCAGACAGTTACACAGACGTACACACAAACACACAGAGAAAGACAGACAGGGAAAGCAGTCAGAAATGTTCAAGCTCTGAGCCTGCTCCAGCATACACCCACATGCACGTGTAACCAAGCAGATAAACACACACACACACATATATGTGCACAAGGATGCATAAACACAGAGACGGTGTAATGTTAGGGTAAACGTATTGACCATCCTGTAGTGAAGTGGACTTAAGGTGAATACTTTGATTGTTCACTGTTCAGAGGTTAAATAAATATTTCCTCACCTTCTTCTGGAGGTATCTAGCCATGTTGATATTTTTGGTTTAATTTACCCGGGATTTGATGAGGTGAATGGAGTTTTTCAGTTCAGTTGTTGCAAGGCTGTACTTTCTGCAGGTACAGCCGTGCTTTGAGCTAAATGCTAACGCCAACATGCTAAAATGCTCATAATGCCAACGCTAACATGCTGATGTTTGGTAATGTTTAACATCTGTATTTGTTAGTTTAGCCTGCAAACATTTGCTAATCAGCACTTTATAGCACATTAGCATATATTTATATGTCAAGTTTCAGTGCTTTGATCAACACAAACCAAGTTTTATTCACCGCCATTGTGTCGGGGTGGAGCCAGAAATCTTACAGATAGGTATATCAAGACCTGGAAGAATCAAACCAACCATTGCATGGGTAGTTACCACCAGAAGTAAGTAAGAAACAATGTTTCTTTGGAATTTGGGCTGAACCAACTCTTTAATATAAATGTTTAAACAAGAGCCTACCTGGCTGTAACGGACTCTTGCTGCCATGCGTGGAGCTGGTTCTGGACGATTTGGAGGATTTGCTTTTGGTAGGTCGTCTCCTCCTGCCAGTCAAGGCTATAACTGGAGGGAGCACTGTGGCTGGAGGAACCTACACCGTGACCAAAGGAAAGAACGGTTGCTTGCTACATACTGTATGTGATGTGATGTTTCTAATGTCTGCACTGATGTAACCAAGGTGAGTTACCTTTCCCAGCTTGGTAAAGAGACAGTCTATTTCGTCCTTCTGGCGGGAATGGAGGGCCTGAATCTCACGCATGTGCCTGGTGGTAGAAGAAGGGAATGAAAAATATGAGGAACAGGCTTAAGAAAGTAAGTAATAATGAGGGTGAGGAAGCAAGGAGAGAGGGGGAGGGACTAGTGTTCTGTGAAGTGCTTAACATCTCTTTTCAAGAAAAGAAGAAGAGAAAGAAGTAATGAACGAAAGTGAGTTCTTGACCTCATTCTTGAGGGTGAGGAAAGAGGAAAAGGAAGAAGAGAAAAGAGAAGCAGAGCACAGCCTTCTATTTTTGGGGGCACAGAGGGAGGAGAAAGACGAGAGCAAAATCTAGTTTTCTTCAGAGCAGTTAACCTCACTAACAGAAGTGTTGATAGGGCAACAGAACTTTCTTTTCTCTACAATTTCTGAGAAGAGAGGAAAGGATAACTTGCTTTTCTCTGAGGCGGCTGACTTCCCGTTTGAAGTCTTCATCCTCAAATTCTGAGTCGTTGTCACTGCTGATGTAGGAGTTATTGAAGGAGTTGTTGTTTAGACTCGGCAGCGAGGCTTTATGAGTGGAGTCCGGACTCAAAATCTGCCTGGGATCACTGGGTCCGTTAGCAGCCTGTGCAGCGGGCGGAGGGGTCTGCCTGGACTCGAGGCTCTGCTCCTGGGCACGACTTACACAGAATCTACCCACACGGGCCTCTGGGTTGGTGGTAACCTGAAATAAAAGTAATAAAATATTGAATTAAATAATGAGTGGGACAAACAGAATATGAAAGCACTGGGTTGTCAGTCTGTGTGGTACCTGTAGCAAAGAAGCCCCTCACTCATTTCACTACAAGATACAAAAACAGGAAATACCTGGAAGCGTCCAATGGTAGTGGTGGGCTTAGGAGAGGGGCAGGGTGAAGTGAAGGGGGAAGGGTGCTGTGACCCTCCCAGAGTCCTTTGTGGGAGTCCGTCCACAACATCTCCTCCTTCCCCTTTCAGAGGAGACAAGGAGTCCTTGTGCAGCGTATTCTCCGGGCTGGAGAGACTGGAGGACGACGAGGACGAAGAAGATGAGGAGGAGGAGGTGGTGGAGGAAGATTCAGTGCAGGCTGGGCGTTTGACAGGAGGCTCCTCAGTAGCCAACGAGACCTAATAAGTGAGAAGAGTAAGAGAAAGGGGGCGATAGAGACATACAGTATTACTTAGTATTACTTTTCTTCCTAATTAAAATTCCATGACTTTTGCAACCAAAAAAAAAAATGCATAGACAGTTGTGTGTGGCCTGTAGTGTGAGTGAAATCTTACCTGAAATCTTCCGAGTTTAATTCCAGGAACAGAGGGGGACACAGTGTCTTCCTCCAGAGAGAAGGGAACTGAAAGACAGATGTAACAGATATTAAACAGACAGATTATACACAGATATAGATGCATAGATTTAATAGATTTAATAATACACATACTTTGTCCCACTGAAGGTAATCCACTGTGAGAGCCCTGGGGTTAACACATAGAGAGAAGATAATGGGTTAATATTGAATTACAACAGTATATACAATGTCAGTGTGAGTTAACAGACTAATATCCAAACGTGTGTATGTTTACCTGTGTGTGTGTGCTGACAGAAACAGTCTCTGGGCTCAGCGCTCTCCTCAACTGAGCATCCAGGTCCTCTAGAGGCTGCTGGGACTGGAAAAACACAAGATACACGTTTAGATACACACAACACACACACACACACACACACACACACACACACACACAAAAAGAAAACACACACACACACCAGTTAATTAGCAATACAAGCGCAGATCAACCAAAAGCACGCATGTACAGCTACTAAGGCTGGACCATAAATCAGTATTATTTTGGAAAGACATTTAGAAGATATGATTTCATTATTTTACAAATTGGTGTTGTCTAAATGAATAATTCCAAGCCAGGTTTAATTAGAAGAGTCACAAAACTGACTAATTGAAGGTTTTGTTTTAATCGTATGAAGAGTTTAGTCTCATGTAATGCATAACTGTGAAACACAACTCATTGGTATTGTTATTAATATTGTGATGAGATTTTAACCATCTTGCCAAGCCCCAGTAGCTACACAAAGCTTTGCACTGTTATCTCGTGATCCAATCAACTGTGACTGAACAGGCAAACACAGAACACAGAACAAGAGTTCATCATCTCTTGCTCCAATTTGTAACAAGGCTTCATTCAAAAAGCATAGAAATTAGAAAGACGTTTTTTGTGGTAAAACTGAAAGCACTGTCAAAAGGCACTATCCCTCCCAGACCCATCTCCTGTGCCATGACACACACAAACACAGGTAAGGGCGTATAAGGTATTCTACTCTCTGGAGCATTTCAACTGCAGTTAAAAAAGTAATCATTAAAATCAAATCCCTTGAGAGCTTCGACTACAGCAGGATTATCTTAATCAAATGGGACAAGTCTCGCCCATGAGAGTTACATAAGGGACGAGAAGTGAATGTTAGCAGGTCAGCTTTTTCATAAAGGAGCTACAAGTCATATCGCGCTGTTCAGTGGGAGGTCTATTTTTACATGGCAGCATTCACAGCCACAACAAAACAGTCTGGAAATTAAAGTCAGTTAGGTGTCGTCTCTGCCCTGAAGTACCCAGTCCTCAGCCTGCCTGCCTGCCACCTCTGTCCAATTTCACTGTCTCTCACTCTTTCTTTTAACCAGCTTCTCTCTGATCCTCCTTTCTTTTATCCTCTATGGTTATTTTTTATTTAAAGTAGAGGCATTTCTTTGCAGTTGAATGCATCTATTTGATGTTACGTTCTTGTTAGAGTTCTACTGTCTTTATTCTGATGTGTATTCTGTTGTTAAGGATGCAATCTTCTTATATTAAAGAGAATTCATGGCTTTACTGGCTTTTAATATGCAGTATAAATTAAATGTCTTGTTGCACAGCAGAAGCACAATTTATGCACAACAGATAGGACATAGAACCGAAACCATAAGCATTACAAGCTCACTTTGAATACAGTATTGCATTGCATTGGAAACTCTAAAAATGAGCAAATAAAAAACACCTGTATTAGACAAGGTCCAGGGAAAGATGGCAGGAGTTCTGAAGGAGGAGAACTGGCCTAATCCCAGGGACAGAAAGGTGATGAGAAGACACAGAGTGGGAGAAATAAGAGAGAAAAGATTTGTAGAGGAGGTTATAAGAATGTTGTCCCATTGTGGAGAATGTTAAAAGAAATTTCCATGCCAGATGAGATTTAAGGAAAGTGAGTAGAAACATCTTGGAACACCAGTCATTACTAAAGATTAAATTAACATCTTGACCTTTAGAAGGTAAAAAATAAACACTGGTCTCCTAGCAGACCACATAGTTAAATAAGTAATTCAAGTACTAATGGTTGAACTAGATCTAATAGCATTGCTGTCTACAGGTAAACTGGATCACTCACCGGTACCCTGGATAAGGGAGTTTTGGATGGAGTGGTCTGGCCAAAGGATGAAGCAGGGACGACTGAAGAAACTGAAATCACAAAGTCAGTCAGCAACATTATTCAAACACAGGTTAACTTACGCTAGCCCATATGCAGAAACACACAGCAATCTACCTACCAATCTGTGCAGGGGTGGAGATAGGCGTTCCAGGACCCTGGATTGGAGCAGGTGACCCCAGTGCAAGGCTGGAGGGGGGCTGAGGGGGATTGGCCGGCTGGCTGGAGCCAGGTGTGGTGACAGATGTGCTGGAGGTAGAGCAGGGGCCCATTGGGGAAGAAGTACCTGGCACGGTGGCTCCAGAGGCAGGGTCAGCAGCTAAGATGTCTCCCTGTGTGGAAGCCATCCCTCCACCGAGATCCATGAAGAGTGACCGCAGCTTCTTCTCCAGGGCTTGGATGTCATCTGGTTTGCCTTGGGACTCCTCACACCTGAGAAAGATATCAATTAAGTTTCCTAATTCAGTGCTAATAACTAAAAGAAACTAGTAGAGAGACTTAATATCTACCACCACTCACCTTGCATCGCATTCCCCACAGTGTGTGTGCGGCTGCCCAGGCAGGGCCGCTGTCTGTGGCTGCGAGTGGACCAAGGTTGGTTGGACCGAAGGAACATTGGTGGTCACTGGCTGGAGCCCCACAGCAGAGGAAGAGGAGGAGGAGGGAGGGGGAGCAGGGTGGGAAGTGGCAGCAAGAGCAAGCTGGGGGCCTGGGATGGCAGTAGTGGGCATGACAGAGGATGAAAGGGAAGTAGTGGAGGAGGAGGTGGGAGAGGCCGACGGACGATCGGAGGAGACTTCACTTGCTGTTAGAGTGGAGGAGGGAGGGGAGGATACAAGGGGAGCAGTCTGGGCGGGAGGAGGGGAGGTAAGCATTGCTGGGGGGATGCTGGCCGGTGGTAAAGTTGAAGGTACTGAAGTAGCAATGACAGCAGCAACAGTTTGAGACTGTGGCTGTGTGAAAGCCTGGGGCTGAATTTGTGCTTGCCCCTGGGGTTGGGACACAGCCTGTATCCCCGGCTGTGACTGAAGGATGGACTGATTCACCACAGTAGGAGGAGGGGAGGAGGAACAAGGAGGGCTGAGACAAACAGCAGGCATTGATGAGGGGGTGGAGGAGGCAGAGGAGGGAGGAAGAGAGGACTCCAAGACCTGCTCCTGTGCCTGGTTTAAATTAGAAGAGACAAGTCCAGCAGTAGGATCCACAGTAGGAGTGACTGTGCTAGCCTGTGAGGGGACAGAAGCTACTAGAGGATGCAGAGGAGGATGGGTGGAGTGGATAGAAGCTGGGGCTGTGCTGGGTCCGGCATCAAACTGAATCTGGTTCTGTCGGAGCTCAGAGAAAGCTTGTTGTAAGCTGATTGCTCCGGCAGACTGGGACAATGCCATACCTTGGCCTGGAGTCTGTGATGGAGCTGGAGCTGATGCTGGAGGAACTGGGAAAAAAAGAAACACTTTCAATTCCCGAGGTCCATCCTGTAGTCTTTGACCTAACAATATACTTTTCACTGTTTGTTTTCACTGACTTGGAGATTGATATTGGGTGTAACTGTCACACATAAAACAGGTCATATATCTGAGAAAGTAACTTTCAGAGGAGGTGCTGTAGTTGAAGGGGAACTCAACTATTTTTTTAAATATCGAGGTCCTGCTGTGTACTACTGAATATGTGGAGTTGTGCAGACTACTAATTTTAGAAATGAAAAATCTGGGGGTGTGGAAGGAAGACAAATGTGTGTGTGTCTCTGGTTTTGCTGCATCAATCTTGATCTTTAAAAGTAGTCTCCCAAAGGATGTTTCTGAGTTATTTCTTTAATTTTTAGAACATTGTGTAAGGTTGTGTAGGTATTTTTGATTTATGTTGATGGAATAATGTTTAAATTCTACAGTATCCAAATGAAGATCAGATAAAGCTATTTATAACCCAGTGATCCACCAGAAGATCCTTTGGTATCAATTTAAATAAATGCCAGTGTGTTATTGCATTTGGACAGAACATTTGGGCAATTTCCTCTAAAAGCATTACAGTTTAATCTGATAACAGTGCACGTGGCAAAGTACACTGTCATTTAGTGAGCATTTGTGTGTGTTTGCAGTAGAAGAAACATTTTTTTTAATTTATTTATTTGTAGTGCTGTCAAACGATAATGTCTACTGTCAACTTTTTAAAAGTAAACTTTCCATTCAGAATATTATTGGCATCCATTTCGGCGTCTCGCGCTCGCCATCCACTCAAAACGTAACGTCTACTACTCTTAAACAAGTATGTGCGGCGTGCCTGTTGTTTTGTTTCCAGTCTAGCTAGATCCGGTGTGGTGTTGTAGTTTTTCTAACGTTACTAGTTGTTGCAACAGCATGTGAAAAAAACTACAAAGTGTGCTAGGCCAAAAAGAACGTTAATCTCGCGATTAAAAAATTGACGCCGTTAAAATGGGTTTGCGTAAACGCCGTTAATAACGCGTTTACACAATTTATTTGATCACTTCTTTCTCTTCTTCAATGTGATACTCATCAAAATTGTGTAATTCTCTTAACAGTAACTTCTTATCTTGCTAAGAAAGATTAGTATCATACTGTTTTGGGAACGAAAACAACTGAGCTTTAAAGGTCATACACACACACACACACACACACACACACACACACACACACACAATCCTTACCAGTTTCAACAGGAGGCACAGGGGCAGGAGAAGGAGAGGTAGGAAACATTTGTTCCTTCAGCCTGGCTTCAGGTACGGGGCTGACAATGAACCTCCGACCTGCTGAATGGACCACTTGTGCTGTTGCACTAGGAGGGATGTCTGGGAAGAGATGAATGTCATTACACAGCATTGTTATTTGTTAATCTCTGAGAGAATAGCATGCAAACTACTATTCTCTTAAACAGTTCAGCTGCAAAATAAGCAACAGGAAGCATTAGGGATGCAAAATAAAAAAGAGAAAATATGTAATATTTCTGTGTGGAAATTCTGTCTTGTCTATAAATTTCATAGGAATTCATTGCTGTGCTCATTGACAGAGACGCTTAGAGCTAGGTCTTATAATTGCCTGTGCCGCCCTGTTGCCCCATGGACATATTCTAAGGCTTTTTATTTTGTTGTTTTTACCTGGCATGGGGACAGATATAGCAGGAATCTGTTGCTCCTTATCACCTGTCATCTGCAGATCAACAAGACAACAATATATGCACACACACTATATAAAAGCAATAGAAATTTCATGAAAAAAAACAGCAGCTAATTTAGTATTTTTCTATCAAAAACCCAACACCAGCAACTGAAACTATGCACCAGCAACTCTCCCAAACTCCCAAAACACGAAGAGAGAGAAAGAAATAAAGACTCGGTGTTGTGTTTACCTGGCTGTTTGTGTCTCTCTCCAGACCCTTCTCATCAGCGTTCTCTATCACCTCTCTGACCTGCTCAATGAACGACTCCCTCTCACTCTCCAGGATGAACTCACTCTGGACCTGGACACACACACACGCAAGGAAAAAAAGTCAGATTAAAATGTATGTGTAACAGAAACAAAACTACAGCCGGGTTTATACTTCCTATGCCAGTGTGTTGGCCACAGAGGTGTAATTTTGCCTTGTGTGGGAACCTGGTGACAACACTCTCAATGAAAGCACAAAGACTAGGGCACAGCAATTATGTGTGCTTCAGTGGTTTTGCTAGACAAAGAGTAGATGGCATGTGCACTGGCATGTGAAGCCTATTACAGCCTTTATAGAGAGTTACTAAATGTTTGGAAAGAGAGTAAATGAATCAAATCAAAGTTGTGGGGGAAAAAATCAAACGAGATGTGTGTGTGTGTGTACCATGATCTGGGCAATCTCCTCGGGGTTGTCTCCATCCAGGTCAAACCTGAATGTCACCATCTTCCTGTTGTGGGTCTCCAGCTGACACTCTGCTACCCTGTCTCCTCGATTGGAGATCTAACATGCACAAACAGCAGATATAGAAGTACATAAAGAAAGAAAAATACAATTAGAAAGAAAGACAGAATGTAAACAGATGATTATCTCGATTAGATGTTTCTCATTACTTTTATTGCAGCTCATAACTCTGTTACAACCAATAAATATCCCCACAGTGGTACAGTATAAAAGAGGATTTATGGTTTAATTATGATTTCATAGGATTTATAGGATGAGCCATTACATTTAGAACATTGAGTTTCGCCTTGGAGAGCTTCTCGTGGCGTGATCGACTTCGCACAGAACGTCTCTGATGCCGCTTGGTGGAGCGACCTTCATGGCGACCTCCACCTCCCTCGTTGCCATCGCTCAGACCTGAAGTCTCAGAGTGGCCACTGAGGTACAGACGGGCACGTTTAATAAGAGAAAAAGTGGTAAATAGAAACTAAGTGAGAGACAGCATCAAAAAGACTAGTTTGCTTTTGTGTGAGGGATGTGGCATCAGTTCAGTAAGTACGTAAATGTATTACCTCTCTATAGATGAAAGAACTTGAGGTGGCTGTAGTTGGGACTGGGACAGCTCTGAAGACTGAGAGGCAGACTGAAACACACACACAGTCACATGAAAAGGCACATACATACACACAATCAATTTGATCGCAATCACCACTAAACACCAGAAATTTAGGGGAAGAAAATACAACAGAAAAAGCATGAAATACAAGCAAAGCATACCAAAAGAAAGAGAGAAAACTAACTAAATTGCAAGATCATGATTTTAGATTTAAAAGGAAAGACAGGGATAGAACACATCAGAATAGAACTGAACAACTAAAACTGGAGCATGAAACAAAAGGAGCGAAGCAAGAACTGCCACAAAAGGAGAAACGAAACTGTGTATTCATCTCCACATGCAACCCTGTCTGATAATAAAGATCTATAAATGATTACTTAAAAAGAAATGGTCCGAGTTACAGCAGAGTTCAACTAAGGACGGCTCTTGTATGTGGACTAAAAAGCAATCTGCGGATTCTATTTGACATCATTTATTCGAAGACCAATCAAAACTGTCTCTCGTAAATCAGTGTTGCTACACTTAAACCAAGCCACAGAAACTGCTCAACATGAAACACCAGGCTGGTTATTCTATGTAAATAAACAGTAAACCAGCATATTATCTGCACATCATCATGGATATCATAAAATGAGACTACAACCTTTATCATTGCCACTCAGTCATCATTAATTATCACTAAAACTCATGAACTTTAAATGTGAACTTAGGCAGTACCATTTAATTAAATGGATATGGATAAGCAAATATGGATCAAATCTAAAATCAATCGAATCAACTAATAAACTGATAACAATAGTTGTTCAGAGTGCATCTCAAATCTGGCTGCCATTCAAAAATGATATCCAAACTACACATGCAAGAACCACTATGAACAAACAAAAAGGTACAAATCAGGTACAAACAAAATTCAAGAGTATCAAATACGATACTTATATTACCCAAAATAAAATGTATAACTAAAACAAACCTAATATACAATTAATATTCTGAGTGTTTTTATGAGTTTTATTGGCATACTTAAGAACAAACATGTTTACATTTCAATTATCAGCTGTCTTTATGAAGGTTGCTTTCCAGGACCATCTTCTGTTGCACTGACAGTGTAACATCCCCTTTTGTAGGCTATCATATATTCTATTATCTAATTCCAAGTTAAACGATTCCCTCTTTATTTATGTCACAGTATGGAGCTCAGGTCCTTTAATACCACTCTACAAACTGCGAAATTTGATTCCTGAAATTTGTCTTTTTAGTCTTGGGTGACTTTTATGATTCAAACTTTGCCACACACAGATGATGGCATTCATCAGCTGAAACGGGCTATTTACAACGTCGTGCAGTTCAGAGTCCCACAAAAACGTTTGAAAAACTCCCCGATCGAATACATATCTCGGACCATAAAAACAATGGTAAAAATCCTAACTCATAACCCAAGGCTCAAGACAGTGATTTCAAACAACAGCCTGCAGCATTCAGCTGCGGACAATGTGAGCACAATGAACAGGGACAAGACATCCACTTGGTGGGTTTGACTGTCCAGTACCTGGGGAGGGGCTTCCATGGGAGTATCAGGCGGGGCGGTGACTACACTGATGATTGGCACCACGGTAGCCAATGGCTGAGGCACAGGTGTGGGCACAGGAGGAGGAGGAGGAGGAGAAGGAGGGGAAACAATAGTAGGCATCACCCCAACAGGGAGTGGCAGAGGAGTGGGAGGGGAAGCCTTAACCGTGGTTGGCACGGTAATGGGGAGGGACGGCGACGGAGAGGGCAGGGTCACCAAGGAAACAGTAGACGGAGTTACACTGGGCTGAGAAGAGGAGGAAGGGCCAGAAAGAGAAAGAGGAGGAGACAGAGAGGAAAAAGATGGGAGAAAGAAGAAGGTAGATAAGGCAGAGGACGGGTCGGAGGACAAGGTGAGAAAAGGGAGGCGGCAACGTCAGAGGGAAGATGAGGAAGTAGATTAACCCGGCAAGTGATCAGATGTGATGAGCACAGACATATTTAAAGTCAGTTGCCTGGGTAATCGAACAGTGAGCTAAAGCTGGTCTTTAGTTGAACTGTGGGTTCACTTAAAATATTAAGACTTCAAAAGATGAATGTTAGCTGTGAGTCTGGGTCTTTATTGATCTCTATCATAAATCATGTTAAAATAAAGACACCAGGACAAAGAGCCAGCCATAGTTCACTGACCCATTACTGACACGTTTCACTCCCGAGACCCTCAACAAACAACTTTCCGAGCAAGACAACTGGAACATTGATCAAGCCGATTAGTGACAGCATCTCAAAAAACAAACTCTGTGACAGGGCGATTGTGTAAAACACACATGACTCTAAGATCATGCAACCACAAACAGCTTAGATCTCTCAGACAAAGTACAGTGTGACTTTACAGACAGTGGAAGAGCAAGCAAAATCTTTACACAATGTAGGCAGGCAACAGTGGAGAAACGGTTAAAAAACTACACTACCTATAAAAGACTATACAAAGTGATTTAAGAAGCTATGAGTGAAGTCTTTAAGCAATACTGCTTTACTTCTGGGAAAACCGTTTGAAGAACGGATGCCTTCAAAGTCATGGAAACAATGATCCAAAGTCGTTGGGCATTGGATGGAAAAATTATTCTAAAAACTGAAGCACATGTAAAAAAGGTCAAAATTAACTTTTCAGATATAGAAATCCAATGCTTAACATGTTGTGGTCATTAAAATGTGCCCTGTGGAGTTTTTTTTCTTGTAAGCAAACAAAAGTTTGTGAAATAGTGCGACCCATGTACCGAGGCTGAGTCCTTGCTGCAGCGGCCCAGGGTTCGAATCCGACCTGCGGCCCTTTGCTGCGTGTCATCCCCTCTCTCTGTCCCCCTTTCCTGTCTATCTTCAACTGTCTCTATCATAAAGGCAATAAAAGCCCCAAAAAAGAAAAAACTTTACTGTCTTTGTTGATGCATTGCTGTGTATCTTGGCACACTACAGCCACCTGTCAATCAGTGAAATAGTGTGAAACCACTGGGAGGACTGTGTGTCACATGCATGTGTGTGATCTCGTTCACAAAGAAACTGCTCCCACTCAGTAAAAAACATAAAAAAATATGTCTTTGTCTATTTATACACAACAACACAAAGATATAAATGCATAGGTAGTGTGCAAAAGACCCTTAAAGCATCTGATGTGAAACGTATATGTTATTATCCATACTTTAATCATATGTATATAACTGCAGATGCACTTTAAATGTAAGCATCAGCTCAGTTTTTTACAGAATGCTACCTGCCTGTCCTCAGGAGGCAGCCTAAATAATATGAATATTTCTTTAACACAATGCTATATTGGATACACACCTTTTAAGATTCTTCACTGCCCATTGTTACCCACATTCACCTTTTACTGTTCACCAGTTCTGTTCCAGGATATATTAGCCATCTTAATTTCCTAACAAGGAACCTATGTATTTACAAGCCGTGCTTTTAATAAGATGGTTAGTTGGAGCATCTGGGATGAACACAGGAGAACTACGGGGCTAAAAGACAGAGCTATATCCAAAAAGCACCAAAGAAGAGGGATGTCAAACAGATTTGCACACTAAATTATTTAGATACATAATTACAAACTAGGAGGCACACATACAAACACACTTAGCCACATACACTGCCATACATAAAATGTACCTGAACCAGAGCTAGCTTAGCAGCTTGGTATAGAAAATAAAGATGTTCTATACTGGGAGAAGGAGTGAGATCTAAAAACTAGAAACGCACAAAACACACACACCACACACACCCATCCATTTTGTGCAAAAAACGCATACGACCAAACATACAAGCACACATGCGTACAGACGGTACAAGAAGGCATGTACAACACATTCGCATTAAAACAAACCCGGTGATGAACACAAGCAGCATGCCGTTGAGAGAGACAGAAAAAAGGAAGGGAAACAGAAGAAATAAAGAGTATACAGTGAAAAAAGAAGAGCAAAACATGCAATAATAACACACAGACCAAGAACGACATTGAATGTGAAATTGGATTGTTTTTGTCAACATGACTTACTCAGTGGCTAAGTGACATATTAAATATATATATTTAATAATGACTAGCTGATAATAACTGCCTGTGAGTCAGTCAGGTGGGTAGATAACTGAATTGAAAAAAAATATAAAAAATCCAATCATATGACCTCGGAGTGGCACACGGTTTGTAAGCAGTGTATGTGTTTGTCAGCTATTTCCCCACGCTGTAAGTGCTTCAGTGTATGAATACATCCACAGTTGAGCGTGTATGGGAAACAACGATAACAGAGAGCTCTTTGGAACCCCGAGGTGTGTTTATTAGATTGGCTTCAGCTTAGATATTACCATAGCAGTGTCAGCCTCTGTGCGTTAGGAATGTGTTTATGAAGTATTGTGTTGCATACACATATTTCAACTTGTGGTGCCACAGTACTTTACGTACCTGTGCAGATGCCTGCGGCAGAGATGTGTGCGTGGGGCTCTGAACTGACGTAATACTCTGATTGCCTGAAACAACCTGGACGCACAGAGAGAGTAAAGGAAGAGCGTGAGACAGAGAGAGAGAGTAGTGTGAGAGGAAAGAAGAGAGGAAATGACTAAATCATAAATGTAAACATTTACATTAACGCTAGTATTCTTTTTAGGTACTTTTGTTAGCTTGCACAGTCATGTCCTGTGTATAATAACCTGGATAAACTCAATTCCCAGTTATGAGAAACCAAAATGACATGGAAAATACCAGCAGGAAATGTATCTCAACAAAATTAATCATCAGTCATTATTCAGTTATATATTATCTCTTTTATTGTTAATTTCCTGTTTTGTTGTTAGCTAATATAACAATCCACAGAAAGTTACAGGAACCATGTGACTGCACGCTTTCAAAATAACTGTTAGCATATAAAAAAATATTAAGTAAAATGTGAATACAATATTAAGGTTTCGAAGACAACTCTTATGTAAACATGGGGTGTAATTATGGGAGGGAATGGCTGTTGTGCTTCTTCAAATAATAAAACATCATACATTCCCTCTTCTTCTGACAAGAATCATTTGATCTCCGATTAACATCCAATTTCATGCTCAATCAAATCAGTTTAGGGCTGCAATTAGTTCCTAACAGCAGTTTGTGCTGGGGGCAAACAGTTCTTCAGAAAGACTGTGCTATTACTGCAGGCAAGGTGCCAGCTCCGTGGGAGTGGTTACCTTGAAGCAAAAGCAACAACTTCAAAGAGAACATATGCGCCATTACTGAATAAGCACAAAAATAGGCTTATTTTTTGTATTTTATCTTTATGGGGATGGGGTATTAAAAGTGTAAGAAAAAGTGATAAAATTACAGAGGAGAAGAGTAAAATAAGTTTGGATGTATAAAATGACTTCAATTTTGGGGTTACTTCAGTTAGTTTTTCAAGTTGTCTAACCTGTTGAGAGGTCCCAGGAGGAGCTGGTTGGGTGGTGGCAGGGACCAGAGGGGGTCCTGGAGAGGGCTGGGAGGTGGGAGCCTGAACTTGCTGCTGAGAAACAGATTTATAGAAAGACAGAAAGAAAGATGGACAGGAGAGGAAGAGATGCAATGTCGTGGGATATAAAAAGGATGGAGGATGGAGGTGAGAAATCAAGAGATTGGCAACAAGGAGAGAGAGAAAACAAGAAATAATCAGAACATGTTTGTAGCTTGTGGACCAGAAACTGTACATGAGTGCAAACACAAGGTACTTCTGCTGTTCGCTAGTGATCCGTTTTTGAGTCTAGATTTTCTTCTTGTGTATGCACACATGCACAGAGACAACACATAAGCACATGGATCTATACGGCAACAGATGTATGCACACCAATACCTACTGTATGCATATACATATATACACAGCTTGTAGTGTAACAATACAGGCACAGTACCGGGGTTAGGCAGGGGGGTAAGTACAGGGGTTTTCTTAACATGCAGGTCAGACCCTATGTGATTGGTAGTGATAAGTCAATGAAGCACAGAGTAGAAGCTGGTATACTGACACCAAACACGAAAATTAATTATTGAACTTAAATTTAAACAAATCACAGCGGTTTTCCATAAAATATCCTAACACAGGCTTCAACCTTTCATCTTTTACATTGGGACCAAGATACAATAAGTCCAACTCTAACACCATAATCAGGAACAGGTAAAGTAAAACCCAAAGCTTGAAACTGCAATATGGGTCATGTTTAGTTGTATGTGTTTGATGGCAGATTGCTGGAGCTTGCAACATAGCCTGATACAATCTTGTTCCAAGTCAAATATACTGTGAGTTTAGGTTTTTGAGATTCCATCCTAACACTGTATGAACTGTCCTTTGTTGGGCTGAAAATCGGCTAACAAAAAACCCATGAAAATGATTTTTAAAAAGACTCCTTAAAGAAAGTCTAATTGAAATGTCTTTTCTTTTCCAGTCAAGTTAAACTTTGGAATTATTTGCAAATTAGATTTTCAATACAGTCTAGTGAGCATCAACCCAAACAGGGCTGTATCTTTCCTTCCCGAAACCTTCGAATAATCTACAGTACTACAGGACAACCGCATACAGACAATTATTATCTCTCTATTGACTGAACCCTTAGAAGGCTGTTTGCAACGTTCTACTTGTCATGAAGCCCACCCACACGAAGTGCGGTAGGAGCTTACACAAGTACGTTGCACCAGACACGCGGCTACCTACCTTTTGTTCTAACATCATAGGCAGTCACGTAAACACAATAACGAATTTCACAGCACAGATATCTATCTAATAAAATTAAATGTATAGAAAGATAGAGAACTTAAGATAAAGGGACATGAAAGAAAAACACAGATAATGACAGTAAACAAAGTTTGAAGAAATGAGAAGAAAGACCAATGATCGGAAGTGGTTCAAAGTAAACAACGAAGAAAGTAAAGGTGACACTGATAATATCAGCATTCTAAGGGTTTAATGATTTTGAACTGTGACCTTTGAACCTTGTGTAGGAAGTTGATTTCCAGTCTGGGCAGGAAATGACAACACAATATGCGATTATAAAGAACTGACTTAAAGCCAAGATCTTTAGCAAGTACAACACAAAACAGCAGAAAGAATCTAAAATATACAAATGAAATATCTATCTGCATGGTTACATTGCTCTCTTTGTCTAAGCCCCCTTGGTTTTGTTGTATGTTTCTGTGTGTTTGTCCGTACAAATCGACAAAGTTCCTGCCACTTTATCATACTTCAATGATTTTTACATGATTCATAATATACTATTCAATGTGCAGTTATTTGTACGTATACGATGCTCAGCATCTGAGGTAGTTAATGTTGTCTTAAGACCGGACTTTGGATTTGTACGAGCAAAAATTCAAGTATACCGCACATACAGTATACCCCCACAAACACACATTTCTCATATACATTCATATATGAACATACAGACAAAATATTACTTACTGATATTGACAAAATAAATCAAATACACAACATAAACACAGAAAGGAAGGGGACTTAGACTTTTTTCTTATAAAGCTTGTACACCAGAGTTTGTCTCAAAGACTACCTTCTGAACGTTGCAATACAATACTGACTCTTATGTTGAAACCAAATGTTTCTGTTTTTGGCGGTTCCCAGATGTGGTGTGTGTCATGGCCCCATAAATCCTATAAGTGCCGCTGACTGAAGCTCTTGACTAACATTTTTCTACAAATTCCTCTATAAGCAAACACTGTCAGAGAATGAATAATGTGAGACATTTTGAAGGCAGACCATGAGACTCACTCTGTAGTGTTGATGTGACTGGAGGGGATTAAAATCACAACCAAAGACTACATGATGACAAGTAAGCATCAGCTGGGGCTCCTGGGTCGGTAGGGTAAAAAAAACAAAACAGGGATTGGTATAACGACTTCTGGGTCAAATTACTATTATGTGTTAATTCAGTTGCTTTTCATAGAATGATTCACTTTACTTAATGGATTACGCCATTTTCTACTTACACTAAACAATACGTTTGTTACAGATTGGCACAAGGCTGTGAAAAATGAATGTATTCATTGCCTTCCCAATATATATGAAATTCTTAGTCTGTGAAATATTGACAAATTGCAGTCAAACAAGAAATTAAGAGCATAGACTACCATAATGTAGCAATTATGATATATCAGCAGCTGGTTGTGGATCTTTGCTAAAAAAGCAACTCATATAATTTCAACTAGTAATTGACCCAGAGGTCTAGGGGTGTTTTTAAGGTCTAAACTCAGTACCAGAGTGGGGTTAGCGGCCTGCATGGCCAGCAATGACTCATGGTATGTCATATCGGGTTGGGCTGGTACCACCCCGCCATGCCTGGCCCAGGCACTCTGGATCAGAGACTCCAGCTGAGTTGATGATGCTCCCCCAAGAGGGAGCTCAGAGGATGGAGTGGGAGGGAGAAAGCTCTGCATGGAGGGTGGATGTCCCTGGGGATCAATGGGAAACACTCCGCAGGATGATTCGTAGAGCGCAGCGGAGGATGAGTGAGGGATGGACTGAGCAGCTGAGGAGTCAAATGGAGGGAGAAGAGGTGGGGGAGGAGGTGACTGAAACTCCCCGGCGTCGGAGGAGGCCAAAGAGTCACTGGAAGGTTCAGGGCTTCTGTCTTTTATGGTTAAACCTGTGTGGTGAAGAAGAAGACTTCCTGGAGGCAAGGGCAGCTCGGGACTGACATACGAGTACAGCTCTTCTGTCACCGGTTGGAGACGGCTGTACGTGCCTGAACCACCTGATCCAGTTCCAGTGTTATCCTCCAGAGGGAGGTCCATGGAGCTCCTTCGAGCCCGGAAAAGTCTGGATGCCAAGAGGCCTGGGTCCCCAGCAGCAGCTGCGGCGGCGGCAGCTGCGGCTAAATGGAACTCAAACACACTTCCAGTTGGTGGCGGAGCATCAGCCATTACTGGAGGTGCAGAAATAGGGAAAGCAGAAGGGGAAGCATGCTGTGGTGGAGGATAGCATCCATCAGATGATGAAGAAGGAACAGAACCACCAATGGGTGCACTCATGGGAGGTAAGGGTGGAGGGATCGGGCTGTGTGCACTCATTCTTTGCATGATGTGTGGGTGCAAGAACCCAGGTTGAGGTGGAGGAACAGGATCAAAACCCAAACTAGCAGCTGCAGCTGCTGCTTGCCTCTGCTGATGGAAACTCAAGTGGCCAAGCTGGTGTGCAGTCATTGGGTATCCTCCATATGCCATGGCTTCATAATGGTCCAATAAGGCAGCTTGATTTAGACTTAATCTCCTCACTGCTTCCTCATGCTCTGCTCTCATATCTTTGTAGCTGTACATACTTGGGTCAGATTGTCCTGGGTGATGCAGCGGCTCCCCAACACCAAGTCTTTGAGCAGCTGCTGCAAAACCGGGATTTACCATGAAGAGAGAGGGGGTCTCAACTCCCTCCATCCCAGAAAAGGGATGCAGGCTGCTCCCATAGCGAGTGTAGGCAGGCTGGAAGTGTCGGGTATGTGCCTCGAGAATGGACGTGCTCTTGCGTCTCTGGGTGTTGTAGGCCTTAGGAGGCCCAGTGGGAGGAGGTGAGAAGGAAATGGGCCGCTCAGGGATGGAGGGAAAGAAAATAGTAGTGGGGTCTGGGAGAGCTGAGAGGGGGATGCTCCCTCCTCCTCCTCCTCCTCCTCCTGCTCCTCCACTGTAGTGGTGCGGCATTGAATGCTGCTGCGACAATGAGATACAATGGATTTAAGAATGAGACTCAGAGAATGCAAAAGAGAACACCAGCAGGCCGACATGAAATGGAGAAAACAGTGTGTTAAAGAGCATAATTTTAGGACAATACCAAGAGAAAAAAAAGGACATATATTCTCTTGACACACTAGAAACAAAATGATGTGGTTAAGATAAGACAGAACAACACTTAACAGCTGTATTAAAGGAGTGATGAGATAAAGAGAACAGGTAATGTAAAGACGCAAAGCTGCAGTAAAACAGACAGACAGACCAAATAACAGACTGTTACAGCACAAAGACAAGCAGACAAAGAAAAGACAACACAGTAAAAGTGGGAGACACAGTGCGAGCTCACAAGTAGACACGTAGTGGGATAGTAAATACAAAGAGAAGAAAGGCTGGATCCAAGCTCGATAATATCCTGAGGTATCTGCACTCAGGAAAACTAAACTGTCTTTTATTACAGAGTTTCTCTCTGCAAAATGTTGACCTTCTAACCAAGTGGTGGCAAAATGTAACTTCAAATTGAGATATACAGAACACAGAATAACTTTGATCAAGTAAATAGATAATCTGTAAATTTTACGACAAATTCTATTGAGGAGTTTTGGTTGTGGCCTATGTTTGCATCATAAATTGTGTTATATCAATTTTTTCCAAGAATGGATACCAGGAACCAGGAATTTTCACTGGCTAATACCAATTTTTAGGGGTCAAGAGGACTTTATGATGTGATGCTGATTTTTTTTAACTATCTAGACTAGACTATCTATGTTTTCCATGTTGTCTTCACTTCTAAAGTAAAAAAAACACCCTGGTGGCCTAAGGGTTAGGGCGCTGAACACGAGACAAAACTTTAGTTGCATGTCACTCACCATCTCTCTACTGTCAGCTGTCTAATAGGGACATATAATGCCCAAAATATCATAAAACCACTACAATAACTTTTGCTGTCAAATGAGCGGTTTTCCTGATGGCAGATGCATTTGATATTAGACATTTGTATCATAGCGCAAAGTTAACGCTGAAGCCAGTCAATCTGTATGTGATATGAACACATGGTGGTCTGACAGAGGGAGGAAGAGAGAGTTAAAGAGAGTTGGGTGGCTAGAATGACTCACAGCTGTGTCTGAAAGCAAATTAAGTTTGAACAGTCTGAGGTCACACTAATTGACTTACTAAAGATAAAGGTGCCATCTAAAATGCCTTGAATACAGATTATACATGTAGCTTTTATTATACTGACTTAATATTGTAAGATTAGATTTCAAGGCAACATTCCGCATTGGCTTAGACAGCACAATTTAAACCTCCTTGCTACATAGTTAGCTCAGCTCTCATTACAGTACACTTTATCAATGTGTTAACTATGAAGAGGATGGATACTGTATACATATCAATATTCAGTCAAGGAGACTGGGAAGGCTGCAGTGGTACTAAACTACTTCAATATTTTCTTCAAGGTCTTGAACTTTCAATTAATTAGCCAATATATTGCATTGTTCTGGCTCCATGTGGTTATTTACTTGGCTCTACATAGAAACTAAGTTGTACAAAGCTGTGACAAAAAACTGTGCACCATCAGCATGAGTAGTACAAGCTGTTTCATTAGCAATCCTGTCATCCAGCAGTTAGAACAAATTACTGGTATTTGTTAAGTACACTGACTTTTGGGCATTCTTCTGTAATTACAAAAACATGTTTTAGTAGTTAAATCTACTTTCAGACATGTGTGTGGCCCATATCCCTCATCTTTCTCTCTTTCCCTTACCCTCTAGTGCCCACCACCACTGTGGCCCCTGGGAATTAAGATTGTGCACCTACAGGGGTGGAGAACAGGGCAGGTAGGCTGGCCCTCCGCTGCCTGGCCCTGGGCACAGAGGAGGCAGAGTGTAGGGGTAGGACTGTCTCCAGGGCCTTGGAGAGGCGCCCAGCGAATGTGTCTCTCTCAGCTGCGAGAGGCATGCAGGGGGAGGTGGTGGCGTAGGATGATGAGAAGGACAAGTCTGGAGGAGGGGTGGAGGGCTGCCTTGGAGGAACAGCCAGGGGTGGAGGAGCATGGGAAAAAGAGTAGGAGGAGGGGGGGACGCAAATAGACATGCTACGACATCGACGGCGACGCAGTGCAGGCTGTAGGCCAGGGAGGGGTGATGGAAGAAGGTGGGACCGACATGAAAAACAAACAAAGAAATTAAAACACAAAAAAAATTACAAACAGCAGTAAAATTAAAACAAAACCACAGAACACATGCATAGACACAAAATCAATTATATGATGAAAAAGTTACCAAATAAATAATGATACTATGTCATGGTTTTACATTAAAAAAATACATTGAATTGTTATTTCCATAATTAGAACTTACATAAATAAATAATAAAACCAATAATATCACAGCCCCTACATGAAGTAACTGTTCCAGCTGCAATTTTCTAAATAGGGTGAAGCCTTTCCATGTTCTCCATCAAACTGTTAAGAACTTATAACACAAATAGCACAATGACAAAATAAAAATACAACTTGTGAACAAATACAGTAAAAAAAAACAAACAAATGAAATAGGAAGAAACAGAAAAAAGTAAAGTCAATTTAAAACAAAATAAAAAACAAATCAACACAATCTTAAATAAAAGGAAAGAATGATTATTCAAGATATTCAATAAAGTAGTTACTTAATAAGATAAACAAGTCTACGCAGAGTCCACTGATTCCATGAAATTACCTTATAAGGATAAGGATTTATAAGGATAAAAGTCTACTGAGAAAAGTTACTTCAAAGAAGCAAGACTTAAAAATAAGCCAAAACCATCATTCAATTATCCAATCAATCAGCCTACAAACTGAATGATCATCCAGTTGGACAATAAATCCGTCAGTGTAAGTGCCGGTAAACTGGAAGTCAAAAGGTCACCAGATGGAAAAGTCTTGGGTGGGAAATTAAACAAGAAATGCTCACCTCTCCATTAGCATGTACTTATAAGGTGCCCTTGAGTAAGGAATGCGATTCATCTACTGTTGTAACTGCTAAAAGGTCAACAATTGAGCAAACATCCCCTGAGTGAGTAAAGTAAAAAATTACGGGCCATAAAAAAAAGGTCAAACCTATAAGAAAACTCTTATATTGTAGCACTGAACATGCTTTTAGTTGTCTAGTTTAGTTTCGAAGAATTGAACATTTACTGACATCAAGATCTTATTCCTGAGTTTGAATGCACTTATTGTAAGTTGCTTTGGACAAACGTGTGCCAGATGTTATAAAGAGTTCGGTCTAGACCTGCTCTATTTGAAAAGTGTCCTGAGATAACTTCTGTTATGAATTGGCGCTATACAAATAAAATTGAATTGAATTGAATTGAATTGAATAGAATAGAAGACTTTAATGTAATGTAAATAAACAATGACGTGTGGAGTTTCATCTACAAATGTATCTCTAATATGCATTATAGAAAGAAAATCTGATCTTGCATCATTCCTGAATAAGATGTTTCTGCATGAACAAAGCATGGGCGAGGAGTTGATGTGTTAACAAGCACATATTCCCAACTTGATGTATAAAGCAAGCTTAAAAATATGAAAACATGAAAAGAAATATACAACACAACAACTGAAACAAAAAGAATACTAACTGAATAAACAACAGATGAGGGAGCGTTACAAAAAATGAGGATGTACAGAACGAGGAGGATTGAGGGAGAGAGAAAAAAAGGCAGAGAGAAAGAGGGATGCGTGATATCTGGTAGGCTGAGGAAAGAGTGACTTACAGATGAAATACAACAGAAAATGAATGGTTCGCTGGCAAACTATAAAAGCAAAGTGGTTGACTGACTACCTGGGATCTGCTGCCAGCTTACTGAGAATAGACTGACAGATATCAGATGGTGTTGTTAACTGACTGATCTGTCTAAATCAAGCAAATTCCTTCTGGTACTCCTCTTCTTCTTGTGGGAGGTGAATAAAAAACCCACCAACAACACGCTCTTGTGTAAATACCAGCAAATTCACCAACACCGCAAACTTCATTCCAACTCATTTAACCAAAAACACAATGCAGCGCTCACTTCAAACTGAGCGGTCATTTTCAGCACACCTGTGAGCTACCAGCACCACTCACAGATGTGTTAAACACGACCTCGGCCCTCATACGTGCACGTGATTCCTACGCGAGTAATTTGGATGACGTCCCCACTCACCATTTGTTGCGGCTGCTGGGCGTAGCCCGGGTGCTGCTGCGGGGTAGCAGAGGGGGTGGAAGGGTAGGGGGTTTGGGGCTGGGAAGGGGTTTGGCTGGAGGGGGGGCAGCTGTACGACATGGTCAGCTGACCCAGGTGGGGGGAGTCTGAGGAGAATACTGAGGAACCCTGGCCGCTGTCCAGACCTCCTTCAGCTGAGAGAGAGAAACAAAAAGAGGAGGGTAATCCTTTGTCCTGTCTCCCTTATTCTACCACCCCTACTGCAGTCTAACAAATCCCATTTTAAAGTGATGACTCTAACAGAAGCTCACAATCAAGTAATTATTTACCAAAAACGAAAGTAATTTCCTCGCTTGATTGAAAGACTGCGTCGGCCACAGGGGAGCACACGTTGTTTATAAAGGACACAACAACTTCAACGGCATACAATTACAGGAAGGAAGAATTCATATTTCCAGTGAGTTTTTAGTTTACAACAGGATGACTGTAAACTGTAGCAACAATAGCAGCCCCTGGTTTACAGGAAGACAATGACAATATGATACTGGAATAACTCTCTCGACATATTATGATGATGGGTGTCACCCCAGCAAATATTTTGTTAGATGTGCGCAGTAATGTGTCACATGTTTTCAGAGATGGATGAGCTGGAACAAAGTTCTGACCAATATGTGAGAGATGCTTAACATATGAGTATGTTTTTTTAAATAGGAGTAAGGTTTTCATTAACCAAACATTAGCCGTAACAATGGAATTAATCTAAGATATTATTAATGTATGCATACAAACATATTGTCATAAGTGAGGCCCATGGTGTTGAGAAATTAAAGTGTTCAAGGACCTTAGCAGGCTAAAACAAATAAAGTGAAAACAGAAAATATGCGAGTGACGATGCAGTGATATCGATTGTATTTACTATTTGTGGTTTACGTGTTGTCTTACATGCGTGTGAAATGCCGGTCTGCTGATAGTGAAGCTGCTGTTGCTCCACCTCTGTCTCCTCTACCTCTGCCTGCGGGCAAAGAAACACAAGCCACGGTCAAACTAAAGAAAAAGTAACAAGACATAAAAACCTCACATTTTTATGTTACAGAATACAAAATTCTACAACCAGTTAAGGACCATGTGGACTGCCAGGTGGAAACGGCAGTCAACATAAATCACAAAATGATACATAAACAGTGAAAATGTATTGTGTGATAAATGCACAAAAAAACAGTCTTATTTACTCCTGATCAATGTTACAAATAACAATAATAATAATTAAAACTATGCTCACTAGCTTACTGTTTAACAAACCTGTGTGTGTGATGTTTTGAGTGCCTCTTGTTGTTGTTGCTGCTGTTGCTGCTGCTGTTGTTGCTGTTGTTGTTGTTGTTGTTGCTGCTGTTGTTGCTGTTGTTGTTGTTGTTGTTGTTGTTGTTGTTGCTGCTGCTGCAGCTGTTGTTCAATCTCCAGTTTTCTCTTCTCCTGTTCCTCTCGTACCAGCTGTCTCTGCTCTCTTTTCCTCCGGATCAGAGACACGCGGTCCTTGATTGCCTTGGCCATGGTCTTATGGTCACCCTCAGCAACGTAGCCAGACTCAACCTGGGGAGTTAGGTGAAGTCACACAGGTACTCTTTTAAAGAAAAATGACCCCATTTTCTTACCTCTGTCCATCCAATATCCTTTTCTTCAGTCTATTCTCTCTTTCCTAAATCCATTACTTCCTCCCACCACTTGTACCACCATCTGTCATCATTGTGCATACCATTTCCTGGGCCACATCTTCAGGGACGTCCTTGTTCAGGTCAAAGGAGAACTCGATGGCTTCGTTGTCTTTGTATTTGCCTGCAAATGAGTTACAAATGGCCGGTCAGGCAGCTGCCCTTCTGTTGTCTTTAGTTAAAATCTATGGTGTAAATATGTTAATGGTTATATACCAAAATAAGCACTTGGATTTTTCAGTAGTTAAATATTATAATATCAGCAGCAACGTGTAGAAAAGCTGCTATCTGCTACTATTTGGTTAGAAGTATGTGTTTATGGGTTATTTTACAATGGCTCTGAATAGGGCTTCGACTTAGGCTTAACAAAATATTCCTGTTACAATTTTTCAAGATATAAAAACATTTTAATTCAATGGAAAATTAAATTACTCCTTGCCTTTGAGCTTCTTGACGTCTTCTATCCTCAGCCAGAGTTTGATGGCAATCATTTCCCCATCATCCTCCTCTGCCAGTTCAACCCTGACCCCCGTGTCTTCCTGGAAGAACGCATGGTTCAACAGGATCTTTATAGCATACCTAGAAGAACCAGAGACACAAAACAGATTTATATCAAAATAGACTTATTTCTTGATAGTTCTTGATACCAATTTGTTCAAGACCAGCGACGCCTTGTGAGCTGGTCTATAATAAGCTAATAAGACAGACATGGCATTTCATTTATCTGATAGGAATCACAACATGTTGACAACATTTAGTCTCGTGACAGCCTTCCACATATATTTCACATTGTGTCATTTAGTTGGCTGGGACCTTCTTATGGTTCAGAAAAAGAAAAAAAAACAATCAGATGACTATTCTTCACCAAGAGACGAAGGAATTTGGAAGGAACTATAAGCAGTGGGAGTATGTAAAGAAAAACAAGAGAGTAGAAGAAATGAACAACATTTAGCTTCAGTTAGATTTCTATAAAAGTAGACAAGAGGGTAATTGTGAATGTGGGCAAAGAGAGACAGAAGACTTCTTATTTCTTAACATAGAGGTTGTGAATCAGAACAGGATTAGAGGTTGAGGTCACACAGATACTCCGCTACACTCAATAATGTTTGCCCAGTATTGTTTGCTATCAAACACACGGTGTAGTGGTGATATTGTGATCTGTTTTAAGTAAGAGACTGAATGCAAATGTCTATTCCACAAAGTTATCATGGAGAGTTCATATCACATAAAAAAAAAAGATAACACTAAATATGTATGTATGTGTATGTGTCTCACCTCTCATCCTTGTTGGTTCGGATGCAGCCCTCTATAATTTCCTTCACCTCAGGAATGGCTACCTTGTCAAAACTGCCAGGCTTCACTCCCTGCACACACAAAAAGAAGAGCAGTGAAGGCGAGGAACCCTTAAGAGAAAGACACACACACACACACACACACACACAGACACACAGACACACAGACACACAGACACACAGACACACACGCATTTGGGGGAAGACTAAAACCCATTTGTGGTCTTTCTCACTAATATATACCGGTACCCCTAGATTGCCATCTTTTAAACAAACTGTACATGTGCTGGTACATTCATTCTCTGAGTCTCTTAATTAAGCCACTTCCAAAATAAAGATCTATGCTTGCATGCTAGTTTTTTTTTTTTTTTAGCCTCTGTGTGTAATATAGCATAAAATTATTCTTTGGAATATAGAAAACAGGTCTGTCTGAAATATGAAACAAATTAGAAAGTGTCAAAAGACTTAACTGCAAAATCCCTATTATATACTGCAGGATTAAAGGATACTAATTAAATTAAACTGAATTACTGGGAAATACCCATAATGTAATTCAAATTGATGAGCCATGCAAATAGAGCATTTTGCTGTAACAATGTTGTATGAAGGTTAAACATTTGACAGGAGTGGTCCTACAGTAAGAGAGGCTGCGCAGGGTTAATTCCCTGATGGAGCGAGATTTCCTCTCAAGAATAAATAATGAAATGCAGCCATTCAGAGCCAATTAAGACAACTAGAGCCCAGTTTGATGGATGACACTAATAAAAGGAATCAGTAGGGACCCATTCTGAACTTTGTCAGTGAAAAAAAGGCACCTGTAAGGGCCGAATATTAGGAAAAAGAAACACTGTTTGCAGTAGAAAAAAACAACTGGATCCAGAAAAAAGTAAACAGATAAAAGCCGACATATCCTACAGCATAATGCAGTACAATGAAATGCTCAGTGAATGTTAAACCAAGGGCAAAATTGCCATAGTTACAGACTTTTAACTAAGAACAAGGAACCTCTAAAGGACCATCACAGTTTTTTAGGTTCACCATTCAGAGGCCAAACACTGAACAGAAATTCAGCTACACAGCTCGCCAGAAGGCATCTTAATGACCAGCTCATTTCGTTCAAACACTGCCAATGGAGGAACAAAATAGAGAGAGAAGCAAAGACAAGCACAAGGGAGCTGAACTTAAACAACAAAAGAAAAGGAAATACTACATTCTATGTCAGTCATACACCTGTAAGGAGGATGCTAGACTGTATAATATGTCATGTAATCAGTTAAATGCATTTGGTTGTTCTGTGTAAAATACAGAACAGCGCCCACTTGAAATGCAATTATTAACAGATTACAGGCTGGTGTATCTCACAGATAAACATATCCCCAAGTCACACATAATATGTTAAACACAAATGCACAACCTAACTCACAAAGATGAGTGCAGATTGGAAGGAAGAATAAACTCACAAAACACTCAAGTTTACAAGATGGAGGAAGAACAAGAGAAAGCCAAAAGACAGTTGACTGAGGTTTAAGATGAATCAAATAAAGGGTAAATAACTTACCAAGAAGGTACTGAAACAAGTAGACTGTTTGAGAGATGTCTTGGAAATAGTTCTGGACAACTGACAGGCAGAGAGACGGACTGCTGACTGTTTATCTCGACCTTTTTGCACCAATAAATGACCACCTCCTTCTGCTCTTTTCCTCTAGCCCCGTCTTCCCTTCCTCCTTTCTTTTTTTTACTCTGTTGGCCTGTTGCTGTCCTGCAACCCCCCAGTTCACCATTACATAAAATCCCCCCATCTCTCTCTCTCTCTTTCTCACACACTCACACTCACACACACACACACACACACACACACACACACACACACACACACACACACACACACACACACACACACACACACACACACACACACACACACACACACACACACACACACACACTTCCAGGGCCAAACAAAGTTAGGACTTACAGAGGAAGTAATGGTATTAAGTCTGACAGAAGAAGGGAGGATGGAGGAGAGATTTCAGTTTAACAAGGCTGATTGGAGGTAAGGAATGTTCCATGAAGTACATCAACAGCACTGTATGTCAAGGTACTATATGATGAGCCGTAACATATATTCTCCACAACCCCTGCTGCCTTACAGCCCTCCAACCCTTGAATGAGGTATTACAATGTTACTGTGGGCGCTTTTTATGATATTGAGCATGAGCAAATATCAAGAATGAGATATTGATGTGTATTTTCATTTCTTATTTTTAGATATTTTTATTCTGCAACCCCTTTTAAGGACCCAACCATCAATTTATTTAGGAATCAATGTATTAAGCATCAGTTTCTTTGGGTCCAACTGACAGATCAGGCAGCAAATACAATTTAAGATTGATAAGAGAGTCTGGTATCAGTAAGGAGATGCCCAAGATGAAAAGAAAATTACATGGCGATGTCCAGAAATGGCACAAGAGTCAAAAAAGGCAGAAGTTACTGCCAAAACTTCCTGAAAGACACATTCTGTTAGTGACCTGCAACCGGTCTTAATAAACTTAATGGACCATCTACAATAAACTGCAGGTGAAAAGAGGCTACAGTTGAAAACAGTTGAACACATCAGGGGTTAACTGAGGTTTCTAACTTCGTAAGGACTGACAAAAAGAGAAATGGAGGGTGGGAAGCTGTAAGGATGGATTAGGCAGTGAAATGAAAGGAAGCAGGTGACTGGGGCACCCTGGGGTTGTCACAAGGTTATGTGTGTGTGTGTGTGTGTGTGTGCATGTGTATGTGTGTGTGTGTGTGTGTGTGTGTGTGTGTGTGTGTGTGTGTGTGTGTGTGTGTGTGTGTGTGTGTGTGTGCGTGTGTGTGTGTGTGTGTGTGTGTGCGCATGTGTGTGAGCATAACAAATACAGACAACTGAACTAGGTTGTTTGAGTACATGTCCTGCTGACTGACTAAAAAGAAACATAAAGCCCTCTCAATTTCAGTGTATGAGATTACGGCTATTAAATTCAAACTCTAACACACTAACAACAGTTGTGAACCCAAAGGCTGAGGTCGCAGCGATAATCAAATACAGTGTGATCAAATTGGGGATGTGAAAAGGGGAGGGAAAGTGAGGCATAGAGCCAGACGGACATATGGATTGAAATATACTGTCGGAATTTATTCTGCACATGAAGCTTCTTAAATTAAATTGAGAGATTCAGAGACAGGGACTTTTCTCTCTCAGTGGCGGTTAGAGACAGCGAGGCAAATCTTAATCCAAATCCCTTCCATTTGAATTTGCCTGTCAGATAGTGCGGATGGCCACCGAAAGCATTTTTATCAATTCTATTACTGAGCTGAAAATTTTCACTGAAACTGAATATACATTAAAGCATATAATATATTAATAATATAAGAAATAAACCTGACATTTGTAAATACTAATCACAAGTGCTCTTGCAGCCTTTGTCTGACTATAATTATCTAAACAAGAAAATGAAACAGTTTCATTTTTGGTATACACATTAAAAAAAACCTTTCACTGCTGCCAATGTGTTTTAAGTTACCAGTAAATTTTAAAAGGTAGACTTCACTAGAAGCAGTTGTTTTAGCTGAAGGGGGTGTTGCACTCCATAAGCTATAAACAGCACTGTATTTCCGTAGTATTACCAGCCGAATATTTAGGGATAATGGTGGTACAGTAATCCTCCTTTAGTTTGAAATCTCATTGCAAAAATAACTCAGTAAAATTGTCCCTGCATGGTTGCGCTGGTGCTTCGTTAAAAATACAAAAATATTGAATGTTTCCAATAAAAGCTTGAACTGAATTGAAATAAAAGATAAGACAGACAGATGCAGATAGAACAGAGTGATAATGGAAGGGCTAGAGGTGGACAGAGGGAGAAAGAGAGATATTTCTAGTAAATTCCTTCCGTCCATTAAACATCACTGTCAGCCTGCACAAAGCTGAACTCAGTCCCGTGAGGAAAGGAGGCAGACAGCTCTCATCTGTGTATGTGTGTGTGTATGTGTGTCTGTGTGTGTGTGTGTGTGTTGAGGTGATGACCTCAGCAGCACTCAACTTAAAACAGCCTCTGATTGCATCTGTTGTCCTCTCTGTCTGTCTCTGTCTTTCTTTCCTCCCCTCAGCCAACTGTCATCTACATTTTAGCAAATGTTACAAAAACTAAAAGTGAATTAAGGACATTTAAATCAGACCTGGTTTTGTCTGTCAATTTCTGATACCGTTTTAAGAGGTTGTGTTTTCCTTTTTTCCTCATTTCAAGCCATGTAGAAAAAAAATAATCTCTGAGGAGCTGTGTGGAAGTGTCACACTCAAGGCCAACTCATCATCAGTCTTTGAGGTAACATTTGTTCTGACTCGATATGATTGGTGTTGCTCATTAGTGGTGGAGAAGAAAATGCAGCCAAACAGTGTCTTCCTATTGTGCAACTGTTACTTTTGCAAGATGGAGCAAGGGAGGGAGGTGAGGAAGGAGGGAGAGTAAGCGAAAAAAACTAATCAGAGCGAAAACATAGTCATATGACTGGATCTCCTGCAGCTCATGCCAAACTTATTAATACAGTCAGTAAACAAGTATGGGGGGAGTGGCAGACAGAGCCGGATAAAGGAGAATGGAGATTAGAGACTAAAGAAAAAAGACAAACAAGGCTGTTAGATAGAACACATAAATGTCACTCCACAGTCTACCATCATTCACAGCTGAGGCAGTAAAAAGAAATAGTTTCACTCTTCCTGCCACACCCACACTGTACAGGAAATGCAGACTTACACTAGTGACCCGCCGGTAGATCTGGGCAGCGTTTTGACATTCAGAGTAGGGGTACTCTGAGGTGGCCATCTCCAGCATGCACATCCCGAAGGCGTATACGTCTACAGATTCATCGTACTTCTCCTCATACATCTCTGGAGCCATGAACTCCGGGGTTCCTGATGAAAAGGATAGGACAAACAAACTATTACATTGCGCTGGGAATTTTGATTTCTCAGTCATCAATAGTCTTAAAGAGAGAGGTGTAAGACAATATAGAAAGATATCGTAATGCAATATTTTGTTTTGTGATTTTGTATCTAATCTCAAACACACAAACAATCCGTTTTTGTGTTTAAATCCCCAACAGCTAGATATCAGTGTTGTAAACATTATAGTGATCAATTCAAATGCAGATCCTACTGTTTGGTTGCATAAAAAAGGTACATTTATTTAAACTTAGATTTTATGCATGTCGGTGTGTTTTTCTAAAATTTGATTTTCAACATCATGATATATCTCCTTAGTTACAGTATTGCGATATATATCGAAATATATAAAACCGTAACCCATGTATCGTGATAAGTATCGCCAGATTCTTGCCAATACTTGCTATGTAATTAAGTTTTTTAGTAAAACTGTAGATCTGTAGTGTAATATTGCATATCATCATTGCTCCAGAAGCAACGAACATGTTGGCGGGTTTTTTTTTTCCAGTTGGGTGAATATATGTAAACCTGCTCGGTGCATTTCTTACACAAACAATAACTGCCACTGATCAGAGTTTGGCAAATATTACATGTCTCATTTAATCTTGTAATCAAATCTAGTAGATTTAAATCTTTAAAAAATCCCTTAACACAGCTGGAAATTTTAACTTACATTTACTGTTGTGTGTGTTTATGCACATTCATGCATATGTGTGTGTGTGTGTGTGTGTGTGTGTGTGTGTGTGTGTGTGTGTGTGTGTGTGTGTGTGTTTACGGATTTCTGCAAGTGTCCAAATACTTGAGGTCTGTCTAAATTACTACAAAGCAGCTGTGAGATTTACAAAGCATACCATTCTTGCCTCAAATGCATGAGAATATGTGCATTTGTGTATGTGTGTGAGAATATGTGTGAATACCAGAATAACTGTGGTCAACTGCCCTCTCCACTCCACTTTAATTTGTGTGTATTAAGTGTGTATTCAATGCAGGGTGTGTGTTTGTAGTGTATGTTTGATGTGTGTGTGTGCAGCCATCACATTTGCAGACAGCTTAATCCTAGCTTACTAGCAGACTAACTGGTGTACATTTCACTTTGCAAATACCTGCGGTTCGCTTTTATAACCCGACATTTTAGAAGCAGTAAAATTAATCTACAGTAGGCGTGCATTGTGGTGCAGAATGTGTCTGTGTTCACATCCTTGCTTATATGCGACAGCGTGTGTGGACGTGTGTGTGTAAAGTGGCTATTGTTATGGCAAACGCTCATAAATTATGTCAGTTGTGTCAAAAATCTCTCTCTCCACCTTTGCAAGTCTCAACATTTCAAACTAACTTTACATCCGACTGCACAGGTATATGTTCATGCAAGAGATAAGGAATGTGTGTCTTCAGTGGCTGTGAACATGTATTTTCCTACCTATGACACTCTTAGCAAAGGAGGCCCTCTTTAATGTAGCCAAACCCAGGTCCCCTATCTTCACTGAGCCTGTAGGCCCCGTGATGAAGATGTTGTCACATTTCAAGTCCCTGTGAATGATGGGCGGGGCTCGGGTGTGCAGGAAGTGAAGGCCTTTGAGGATCTGTCTGCACCATGACCGCAGAACCTTGATTTTCATCACCTTGAAACGCTTCAGGTAGCTGCAGGACAACAACAAAGAATAATAATAATCACACATCATTCAACAAAGCAAGATAAAATGTACAAAAATGCACAGAGAGCAGCAGGTTCCACCTTCAAGTTGCCCGTGTTTCCTCTTTGAAAGTTACCAGTTAAAAAAAAACACACAAAACAAAGCTGACCTACTATGCATCTCATATAATACATACATACATAATTAGTGCGGATGAGGGGAATGACTCTTCTGAACTGTTCTGAATGTACTCCACTAGTATTATTGCAGGACACTGAAAAACCATCCATAGGGGAATTAATTATTCCAAGGCAAGGCATCGAGAGTCAGATGATAGCCGGATAAGAGCAACAGAAACACGGATAATGCTTCAATTAAAGATGAAAGCTTACACAACCAAAGTGGATTACTGTCAGACAATTCCAGCTTAAAGAGGTGCATCATAAATACTCACGCAAACATGAATGTGCACACACAAACACACACTGACAGACATTCTGGTGTCTGCATGTTAGAGAATAATAGTTGCAAAGTCAATGAACAGAGCTTTGTGTTTGTTCAGCAGAACTGAGAAAATGATTTAGATTGATATGTGTTCATTTATTTTACCTTATAAAAGGTTATTCTCTTAAAGAGTGAGTCATTTAACAATTTTTTTGTCATTTTTACACCACATAAAGCAAAAATATCCTATCACAACATTGTGTAAATGTTGCAAATTGTTAGTATGTTTTAATGAACTGTAGCCTGCAAATGCACATCATCAGAGACTTTTTAGTGTGGCTTGAAAGTGGGAGTTGTCCATCGTCTTTGAGTTATGAGAGTCTGGAACCTAAACCAGCATACACTGTGTGGAAGCCCTTTGACAAGCTGCCAGGTCATCACTGAGCTAACACACATCCACACCTGTGGGTGCCCTGGAGTCTCTAGTCCACCTGGTTTATATGCCTTTGGAATGTGGGTGGACACACAACAGGATTACAGGGACACCAGGACAGGAATCTTACTGTTTTATTCCAATTAGCTACAGAACAGTATATCCAGATTAGACATCTCTTTCACTTTTAGTCAAATAATAAATAATAATTATACAACGAAAAGGCTTCTGTCAAAATGACTCTTCATGAGCTTTGAGAACTCATTCAAAATTTGACTGTCTCTTGATTACTTGATTTAAAATCAATGTTTGAATTCAAAGCAGTATTTCCTATTTTCTATTATCAGCTGGGGACACTGTCGGTCTGTCTCTCCTCAGCTCTTTAGCTAAATTCAAGTACAGAGTGAAGAATGTTGCGTCAATTGTTCCACAACTCTCACAAATCTTTTGGCGTTTTTCAATTCTGCTAGTACTTTCACCGTTCAACTTTCACTGCATCGCAGCAGGCAGTATAATCTGATTTGAGCTAAGTTATTTGTTGAAGCACTTCGTAAGGCTCAAACTGATCTCATCTTTGATCTATTTACTGCAATTAATTCAATGTCCAAGCTCAAATTAAATCTTCCCATGGTCCTGGCGAATAACTGGCAGCTGACTGAACTGCACAGTGACCCTACAAAGAATACTGTCATCTCCACCAGTGCTCTAACAATGCAGCAAGAAAGGGGGAAATTGTCAGCTATATATATAAAAAAATAAAAATAAATAGAAAGTAATGCCCAGCAACCGTCATGTTGTTAGAAAACGGTGTATTGTATTTATATCACAAGGTATGGGCTGGGTCCAGACGCAGGCCGAGGTCCGGGCTTTGAGCAACTCTGTACTACAGCATACCTAAAAGTATGTTCTTCTAATGGTTAGTAAAACTCTGTAAATCTTTAAATGAGGAATCGTCTCTTACATGGGTTCTCACTATTTCTATAGTAGTTACACAGAAGAATTCAATTAGACCAAAATATCTGGGTGGGTTCACATATTTTCATAGAGAGTTTGCCTTAAAGGCACAGAACACATTAACAGACTGAAAATAATCTGTTGGGGGCCTCTTATGTGAATATACCCCCAAAATGCACATCTATAGAACAAAAAGACCTTTCAAAGCCTCTCCCTCATCCTCACATCCACCCAAATCCTATCCCATCCCTCTCTAACTCTTGCTACTCTTTCTACTTCCCTTTACCTACCCACCCTTCACCTCTCTCTCTCTCTCTCTCTCTCTCTCTCTCTCTCTCTCTCTCTCTCTCTCTCTCTCATCCACTTTCTTAACCTCCCTTTTCTGAAGTCAGAACAGTGTTGACGGAAAAGTTCAACCCTGTGGCATGCAGTGCTGGAGTGACACTGCACAAAGCATCTCTCCCCCACACACACACACACAATCACTCAACCATGCTCTCTTTTCAACACACATATAGAGAAATATGCAGATATATATGTATGTACAGTACATATAGAGTACACATGCATAGATGAACAGATACACATTCATACCAGACCGACATGTACAATAGCAGCAGCACAAACACATGCCTCTCTGCCTCTTTCTCTGTTTCTCACACACAGACATGCACACGGACAGGGACAGACATAGATAAGGGGCCTCTAATACCCTGAACCCTCTCTGGTCAGTATTTCCATCCTCACCATCTCCCCCCTTCGCTATCAGTCCTCCCCTCTCATCATCTCTCTTTCTTTTTCCACCACCTCAGCGTACAACAGTCCCTTCTCCTTTCTGAGTCTCCATCTGGATGATGGCCAAATGCCTGTGCAGCTGTTAATCCTGTTCATATATGTACATGAATGCAGTACACATAACTTAAAAAACATACATGTATGTGAGAGAAATTTAATCCCAAGCATATATTATATAGAGCTTAAAAGAGTTGATTATTTTATTAGTTAACTGAAAAAAGTTTTCTTAAGGCAAAAATGCCAAAAAAAAGTTTGGTTTTCTGATGTTATTCAACTAAATGTTTACTTGAAACTTTAGTAGAGCAAAACAAGATGAAGACAGTATAATATTCCCCCATTATCATACTTTGAGGCACACTTGCCCTGCTTAACATTAGCTTTTGCATTCTGGTCTCATATCTGAATATTTAAATCCCTCTAGTATAATTCCTAGAAACCTTTTAATAATACATATTTCCTGCTTTCCCCTGCTTTCCCCTTCTTTAGACTTACTTCCTCTACCTGTTATGTGTGAAACATGCTGGAAAGACACAGGATGGAGAGAGTCTGATCAGCCTCTGCATTTGTTAACTGATTTATGAAGCTTTTTCAGTCCAGTGGAGGGCGCTACTGTCCTTGTCAGTACTGTGCTGCTGGATTAATACTCTCACTCTGTGGTCACAGGTGGTTCATTGGTTTGCCAGTGACTCTGCCTAGCTGCCTTTAAACTGGATATATAGTTATTTATTCATCTACTGTTCTGACCACTTGTGCGTCTACCTACCTCTTTAGCCAACTGTCTCACTACCATCTATTCAGACTGTCTCTCTCTTTCCATCACTCTGCGTAAAACTAACTGTATATCTGATCATCGACCTCTCCCGTCTGTCTGCCCCCCCGCCCCTTTGGTCTCTCCCTCTGTCTGTCCCTCTGTCAGGAATGAGAGGAATCTGCAGCAGAAGCAGCAGCTGGCAGGTGGGCCAGTGTCCCACGATGCACTGCATAGGGCACGCCGTGCGCCACACGCCCCACATTTAGCCTTTTATTGTGTCAGGAGCTCAACAATCACATTCGCATTCACAGACACACATCTAATCTATACAGGCTGGTGTGCAGTCATAGCATGGACAATGACAGCCACAGATGCATCAATTCACCACAGTGAAGTTTGGGAACGGGGGGGCGAGAGACTAAGAGGAGAGACTGACAGACGCCCCTGTTATTGACATACTAAACATATATGTACAGTTTGTCAAACACACAGAAAGGAGTCTCCCCATGATTCCTGAACTTTGAGCCTTGTTTTTGACAAACATCACAGGCTTACATAGGGCACATGACAACACTAGAAACATTGGACACTAATGAGTCGACACACCGCTGACCCACAACAACTGCACTGCATAAATCCTGCTGGATGCGAGCACTCGAGGCCATTGAACAGTTGAAAATTGAGGAAAAATTGCATGCTGGGGTTTGACAGGAATGAGGATGACACGGGCGTGAGAGTGTCGTTTTTGCATTGAAAAAAAAAACTGGAGATGAGTCATCATCGGTAATGACAGGGCTCTTCAGCAAAGGGGAAACGAGGTGGTTATGTGTGTGCATGCGTTTGTGCATGTACCCTGCATACAGTGGTGCACATGATGAAACCTGAACAATTTTGCCAATGTGGTGAGTCTTTTTTCCCCAATGCGAATAAGGTATTAGCCAGATCCTATTTTTGTGTTTATATTCAAAATGGTTAGCTGTGACTAAGTGTTTTATACCTTTCAGTCACACCGTTAGCTTCCTCTGATTCTCTGACAAAGTTTTTTCCCCAGGTTACTAAATTCTTGGAAAATATTTTTTCTGTCTAAAGTACTCACGTTTTAAGCGTTCCAGATGTCATGAGCTCAGTGACCAGAACAATACATTTCTTTCCTTTGCATGGTCCCTCCCAGGAGTCATAGAAGCGGACAATGTTAGGATGCTGGAGACCCTTCAACATGCCGGCCTCCTCTTTGAAGCGCTGACGTTCTGACTTGGACAGCTTGCGATCCTACACACAGGACAGAAAAGGAAAATTACTCATACATACATAAAAACATTGTTCATCTTAAATCTAGAGGGAAGAAGCATTTAGCCAAACAAAAAACACTCTATTAATAGTACAACACTATTATGGTGAGTGTGATTACAATTAAATTAAGCAGGAAGAGGGTTTAAGGGGTGGAGAGGAACGCTAATTAACAGAAGAACAAAAACAAGTTAGGTAGAGGAGAAGCGAGAGGAGCTGATAAACGATTAATGCTTTCAAAACATACAACTACAGTATGATTTGACAACTTGATACAACACATGTTTTATCCCACATCTAACACTGATGCATAAACAAATGCAATGATGAAATACGAAACAAGGTACTATCAGAAAATGGTGCCATATTACATTAAAATAGAGCACTAGAGAAGGATGTGGATAAAACAGTAGACTGTCGTTTCATCTTGTCTCACAGGAGCCACAAACATCCATTACAGTGAGTCTCAGGCTTTGTTTTGATCTTTTTAAGCACCAGCTTAATTTCTCAGACAAACTGGTTTGTAAAAGTTATTCATAGTAAACTGATGTGACTTTACACAAGAGGCAAAATTAGTTTGCGTGTGTTAAATTTATTTCCCATATTTTTCCCTTTACTGTGATTTTTGTCACTAAATCCACTGTTAACTCTTTGGAAGGTTGTAGACAGCATGTTTGTCCTTGTCTGAAATCAGTCTTTATTAACTATATACTGTATATATACACTTTGGATTACTCTGTAGATAAAAACAGCTCATAGTAAGGTAACTAAAACACCACGAGGCTTATGGTCAGGTGATTTTACACTAATAAAAACATACTTGAGAATATTATATTCAATTTCTGCCAATATATTCTCCTAAATGTTACACACTAGACCTTTAACTTGTCGCTGATTCATTTTATGTCGATCAGCTGGTTAATTAATTGACTAATCGTTTCAGCTCTGTTATAGAGGGAAAGCGAGAAGGATGCACTGGTTTTGGATACAGGTCTGGTGTCACCACTGGCTGCTTCTTTTCACTTCCACATGACAGTGTAACATGCTATCACCTCAGATCTCCCTGCCAAATAAAGACATGATCCCTCACTGGCTTCCCATCTATAAACAACTCCTAACTCTTTCCTGAAACACACATCCTCAGGTACAAGCTCGTTCTTCTTGTGTCCTTTATATTTTTGTTGTTGAATGTGAATCAGTCTTTATTATCAGTGGTCGAAGCCACCCACTGAGAGCTTGACCAGGACACGCTAAAGTTAGGGTCTACATTCTTCCATCCTGTGGTAGGCTAGCTTCTTAGAAAAGTCCTATACGCATACATGCAAACAGTTTAATGGGCATTCCAGCTCTACCACTGATACTTCAATAAAAACAGATGCAAAGGGCAGCATGGGCGGGTCAGATCTTGTAAAGAAAGTGTGAGCGTGTGCGTGTGTGTAGTCATGCATTCAACTGTGTCTAGCATGTCAGGAGAATCCATTATTATTTCACTGTAGGTATTACCTTTTAATTAGCTCTGTTGCTGAAGTTTTAGTAAGAGAGTGTGTATGTGCTTTTTTTGGTAAGTGTGAATGTGTGTGCACGTTGATGTTTCCAGTTTCTTCACCAGCTCTGTGTCTAACCATAGCTGACACATTCAGCACATCACTACCCCAAAAATAAACAAAATCACAGCTGCCTGACATAAATAAGGTGACAAAACCTCAATACTTAGAAGATTCAAGCCCAATAATGGTTGCAACTTCCTTCGTGACTCTAAATGGTTATGTTGCTCATATCGTCACAGGATAACCTGCCATTACAAGTAGGTTGCACCAGATATGAAAAAAAAAGAGAGAGAGAGATTAAAACAAATATGAAAGAGACGTTCAATTAACCTGGGTCAAACAGAAATGTGTGCTTTGAGAGGAATTCATGACACACATGCAGAACATTTCATAATGTCTGTGACCCTTTTAGAGGATGAAATTACAGGCAAGTGAACAGACGGATCAGTCTGCAGACAAACACAAAGAGCAGCAGGACTGACACAAAGGCTATGTGTGTGTTTGTTTAAGTATCAGTGACCGAATAACTAAAATACAGAGCGAGACCACAGCAAGGAGCAACAAGACATGTCAGAGCTTGATGAATTTAAGATGTATTTAAGGAAGCAACAGTATTTTTAAGGTGATGCAAGATCAGACGTTGGAGGTTAGACACCTACTCCTAGCAACATTATCAGGATTATCACCATGGCAACCAGTTTTAAAAAAAGGTCCAATGAGGGGCAGCCTGCTTCCAATTCAACTGTTCGGTTATTTCATTCACTAAATCAAACATATTTAAACATCTTACAGATACACCGATAATATGTTGTGAATCTGCATCTTGGTGTTTTATTTGAGTACTTTATTTGAATATGAAATAAATGTAAAAAAAAAACAAAAACAAAGCATCCAGTGTGTAGGTGCAAACCCTCTGAGATGAAGCACGGGCTCAGCATCAATCATTCATACTGTTTAAAGATACAGCAGCGACCAAATCCCAAAAATCAGGGAGGTACTATTGAGTGCAATAACATCAGAAAGATATCTAAATAATCCTATAACATTTCTTCTTTGATAATCCATTCCAACCAATCAACAAATCAGCACTGAAGATTCTGCCAGGTCACAGTGTGTAAGTCTTTAGAAATGTCGTAAAGCTATTAGAAAACCTTGTGAGCTGCTTCAGAGATTAGGACAATCTCTGAGGTGATGATCTCATATTGTCATATTGTATAACCTGGGGCCTCATCTATATCATATGACTTACACACGCGCACACACACACACGTACAGAAATAAAGTCTGAAAGCTTCAGTGTGTTTCTAAGTGCATCAATGTGTGTAGAATCTGTGTGTGTGTGTGTGTGTGTGTGTGTGTGTGTGTTAGGGCCTATAACAGCTTATCCCTTCATCCTGCAGCAACCATTGCACTGATGATGTCCCATTAGCACACAGAAACATCCATGTATGTGCCTATCAACCCTCACTCCCATTGTCTCACTTGCGCCACTCTTTTTCACATTTTATGATCACGTGACCCGGTGGTCACATGACAATAGCCGCAGGTCACCTGACTGACTGGAAGCCAACATTCCATTTCCCAGCAGCACTTAGAAAAGACCCTGACCACCCATATCACTGTTAGACACCTCCCTCAGGGCACTAGAAGATTACTTCTTCCTCTATCGCTCTCTGTATTTCTCTCTCTCTCTCTCTCTCTCTCTCTCTCACAGAGTGTGTGTGTGTGTGTGTGTGTGTGAGTGAGAGTGTGTGTGTGTCTCCACAGATGTGAGCACAGAAAGCAGACAGCAAGTCTAAAGGAGCTTGCTAATACATTATTAATGTTTCCTTCTTCATTCTAGTGCATACATGGGTACATAACTCTCACACATACAGCAGAGGCTTTGTAAGAGACATTAAACGCATGTTTAAAAGAAATGTATATTAAAAAAACTGTTGTTAGGACGTGGGTATTTAAGGATTTAATTTGATCCATGGTGCATACGTCCTCCTGTTGAGAGTGGTTGTTTTCTTTCTTTTTTTCTTTCTAACCCTTCTTTTCTGCTCTGAGCTTCAAAACATCATGAGACTTGAGTTTGTCAGACTCAAAAATACCCTCTCACTCTCCATCCTCACTCTCTCTCACTCTCCATCCTCGCTCTCTCTCACTCTCTCGGTCTCATACACACAGCCTCACGCAAACACACACCTAAGCTAGACAAGCCTATACACTCAAATCTGCAGCCTCTTATCTGACACACACACACACACACACACACTCGCACTTCTTTTCGACATGAGGACTTCTCACTCTCTAAGCCCAGCTTCGCTTTCTTGCTATCTTCCTTTCGCCTATCTGAGGACTTGAAAGAAGCCACCTATACATCCCTGTGCAAGTGACAGTTCTAAGCCCGTCTGCCCTATTTCTGTTCTGTAACAGCCAACACACACACACACACACACACACACACACACACACACACACACACACACACACACACACACACACACACACACACACACACACACACACACACACACACACACACACACACACATCTAGGCAGCCAGACAGGCAGGCAGAAACAGGATCAGCAGTGTTAAAGCATTATGCAGCTTCCTGCAGAGAGGCTGAAAGCTGATACCCTCTGATCAACTCGTCTAGTCTGGACATCCCACTGTGCTTTAACACTCAGTGATCATCTGCTCTGGTCTACTCTGGTCTGTTGCACCCCAGCGAGTGCAGCACTCACAGCACCAGATGGATGGAGGTTGCAACAGAAGACAACACGGCAAGTGCCAGAAAATTTAGACAATAAGCAGTCAGACATGGTAAACTTGAGTATAATACAACAAATGATAATGCTATAAGGTAACTTTAAAGTTTCTGGGTACCAAACTCACAGGATGTTATCCAAAGTGCCTAATGTCTCCTGGGGACAGTGGAAGCCTAAATATAGCATAAATAGTTGCATATGAATGTCTCTGCATAGAGATGTCTGTTTCTCAGGCTTTGCATTATATAAGAGCAATTTTACTGTTTAATGTTTACATAAGGGAAGCAAACCCATAAGGGACAGAACGGAAAGAAACTGTTCTGACATCCTCAATGGTCTGAAACCTTTACTATTTCACAGCCAAATAGTTTCCGATCTAACCAGTTTATTATGGTTGAATATCAGTATTTGAGATCTCGGTATTTCCCTGGAATTCTTACCAAAATCTGATTCCATTTCCCTGGAAAAACACCTGCAGGATCCTAGGAATTTTATCATTCATGTTCTTGTGTGCGTTCAGAATCTGAAGAATATCCAATTCACTGAAACAAAGATGCCTTTTCCAAAGCGTATCTATCATAGACACCGTCCCACCATAAATTCAGGTCATTACAGTAACATAACTGGATACATTTTTCACTTATCCTAATTAGTTTACAGTTAAGCTGTATAGCAAAATATTTTTTTAAATGAAATGAACAAATTGGAGTGGAAAAACTTAAACTTATGCAAATGGTTCAAGATGTGACTTAATCAGATACACCCACCTCAATCTCAAACCAGAGCAGTAGGGCTGATTGCAGAGCAGCATCCAGCAGATGACGTGCAGAAGATAAGATCCCAAACGCTACAACAATGAGCAATACTGCATGTGCTCAAACCACCAAAGAATCTCGCCGAAATGGCTGCATGCAATGGATTTGCAACGGTATCTAACGATCTCTATACCAATGACCGTTTTATGTAGATTTTATGTGCAACAACCCATGTGACAACATTTTTAAAAGCCAAGTTATGAAAAGTGAATAGCAAAGTAAACCAATTCTTAGAGTCTGTTCATGAAATGATTTTAGTGCTGAGAGCATTTAGAGATGATTTGGTTTAAAAAGATGATGAAAACAAGACAGACTGTGTCCAAGGTCTGCAGCTGCACCCTAAAACAAACTTTGTATAAGAAGAATAAAATGGAGAATAAGGGAGGACGATAATAAGATAATTATATTTCTTCCTAAAACCAAGCATGACGAAATAGTTTTGCCCTAAATTATTATTCCAACACGTTGAAAAACAACTGGCAGCATCCTTTTTTTGTCATAACTATGAGACCCTTTTTGGAACCCGAACTGAACTATAAACTTTTCAACCCAGTTTTTCCAGAATGTGTTCTTGACCCACTTTGACACCTTTGAATCTTGACCCAAATTTCTAAGAATGTTGGTCTGTAACTCTGTAAAAAACCTGCAAATCTTTATTACATTAAGCCTCTCGGTTGAGTGAATGAGCTGATTTGTTTCTATATACAATAAAGACCTACAGTAGAGCGGCGGTGGACAGGGGCTCATGGTGTGCGGAAATATACCCCCAAGTGCATGAAAAAAAAGGCCCGGTGTGTTCCATTAGTATGTAGCCAAAGCGTCTCTCAGACCCCCCACACTTTGGAAACACTCTCCTGCAAAGAACCACAAACCCCCTGCAGCACACATACACATCTCATAAACATGTGTACAAAAAGACACACGTTTCACTTGAACACACAAACCAAAACCTCTCCAAGACCTTTACCACAGCTTGTTACGGTTAGCCAATATATGAGAGAGAGAGAGAAAAAGAGAGAGAGAGAGAGAGCATCTGCTATGAATAAGAATGATTGAAAAGAGGATGAATAAGTTCCCGTAAAAGTCAGAGGGGGAGAGAAAGTGATGGAGACTGATCTCATCATTTAGACAGACATTTCAGCATGGAAAAAAAAAAAAATTGAAGGAAACACACAGATTTGAGTTCACTTGTTCACACCCTGCTCCTATATTCCTCGTGTGTTTGCTTTATCGTTCTTGTTTCTCTTTCCGACTGCCTCGCTCACTCTTTGTTTCTCCGTCACCCCACCACTCCCCTCCCTTCTTTCCTCCTATTTCAGTGGTTTTTGGTTTCCCATCAATCACCAGTCTACATATTGCAATAACCAGGCCCATGTGTCTGTGTGTACATGTGTGTGTATTGTAATCTGACCTAGTTGCGGCTAAAAAAATCAGTTGTTTCTGCAGAAAATGTGGCGAGATACATACACTATGGTTTTCCTTATGTTTGTCTTTGGAAGATACTGTACTGGAGATATATTATTTAGATTAATAATTTATAATTATTTTCCTTTTGTGTGGCTTTATAGGCAGTGACAGAGCAACTATGTGTACAGATTTCACAAAGAACTACCTGTGGTCAGCTATCAATCTTCTGTAGGAAGGACATATTGATCGTTTATTTTCCTCTTTGTCTGATTCGTAACGGGCACTACAGAAGAACCCATTCATCAGGTTGGATTCAATAACAACCCCAATGTGTGTGTGTGTGTGTGTGTGTGTGTGTGTGTGTGTGTGTGTGTGTGTGTGTGTGTGTGTTCACATGTTGTGTCCTCATGTGTGTTAACAATAGGTGCCATCTCAGCCTGCCACTCACTGTGCACCCTATTGTCTCATCTCTCTGTGCCTGGCTGTGCAACACACACGCACACGCACACGCACACACACACACACACACACACACACACACACACACACACACACACACACACACACACACACACACACACACACACACACACACACACCATGTGCCAGGGCAGTCATTACCCTCTGCTCTGCTGGACACGCCTCATCTCCCCTCCTCTTCCCTGTCTCCTCACTGCTCCTCTCCCATCTTCCTGTTTCATTCCCTCCTTTCCTTTATCCTTTACTCACTCGCTCTTTCCTATTCACGGGATTCCCCTAGAATACAAGCAGGATGCATTTCCCAAATAAATTGCCTCTCCCTCCCACTTCACACCCTACAATTCAGCCACTTGATCCAGTCGTCCTGATCCAAGGATAATGAGAGGAAATCTGAGGATAATGATTGGAACTTGTGGCGTAAAGTTCTTCCACTCTAAAGTGTTAATCCTTAACAGAACGGCACATCATGCACAAAGAATCTTATTATACCAGGAATTATCCCAAATTTGGAGTAAAAATAATGATGTGCCAGGCTTCCAAAATTCACAGAGACAGCTGGAGGGCAAAATGGGCTTTAAAATAATACATTTTTACATTTAAATTCCCTTAAAAACAGGCAGCAGGTAGGATTCAGTGGTTAAAACAAGTCCGTACCTGTAACCTTCAACTTACAGCACACTGTCTCTCATTCTGAGGCCCATATAAACAACCTAATGCCTAAATCAGCTGAGCGAACCTGTTCCAATATGCAGGACTCTAATAAAGCTCTATTCATTGATTGTGGTTTTGAGTAAAATGATTAGCAACTAACAATGGCCTCTTTTGTTGCTCAAACAAAGAAAGAAAACAAAGAGCCGAAGAGTCAAAAGGTTACCATTGGTCACATTAAAAGGCTTTTTTTAAATTTGCGTCAGCTTTATTATTACATTAGTATTCCAGGAAGATTATCAGGAGTAATCGTATATAGAAGGTTATTGAGTCTGGAATCAAAGTTTAGAGAATTTAATGTGATGTGATGTTTGTGCCTTAACACAAACTGAGGGATGCTTAGTTCAAAGGTAAAGATAAGAAATAACAATAAGTATAACAGTAAGACAGAGTGTGTTAGTACATTTGAGAGAAAAAGAAAAAATTGCTAAAATACAAATATACATATTGATTTCTCACCTAAAAAGGTAGAGAAAACTAGTTAGTAATTTCCTGAAACATTTATTCTGAACGTACAGCAGGCTTGTTATTCCTTTGAAAAACAACACAGTTTTTTTGGGTGTCTTGTTTGATTGATTAGGCAGTAAAATGCTCTTTGAACTATAACGAAGATTAATTTGAAACAAGAGACATTCGAGCGTAATGGCTGTCATATATCAGCAATCCTGTCTGCCTTGAAGGGACCTGAGAGTCTTTGAACTTTTAAGGTTTTGACCCTTTTTGCAGAGGAGGCCATACGGCGCTTATGCAGCTTGTGTGTCGTATGTGTATATCAAGTGTGAATAAAGCAGTAGTGTTTCTACGTGTAAGATTATATTAGAACTTTTTTTTTTTTTTATGCATACATGTTTTTTTCTATGTGTTTTAATGGAGTACATTTGCGTGCAAAAGGTTGCAGTCTTAATATATCGTACATCCATCCGCCTCTCTGTTAACACTTCATAAACAGATCACAGACAATCTTTTTCACTACTACTACTTCTACATCAGAAAAAACTGCACTACTAAGCAAGTCTGTATGGCTTTTAAAGCAAAAAGAAACCCTCATATTGTAAGAAAAACCCCTACTAAAGCTTACCAAAATACCAACAGATGCTACCAAGTTCCAAGAATCATTATATATCCACATCTGCATTTTTCTATGTGGAGTGTGTTTCTGTGTACATATGTGCACGTCTCCCTGGAATCCGTAGGGTGTAAATGACGTCTTATAGCGAGGTCCTGACACTGTTACAGTAAATGATGATCTAACAGAGGAATAGGCTCGAGAGCACGAGGGCTGTCCCAGATAAAACTATTACATAATCTGGGAGGACTATCCCTTTACACTCCATTAAATCTAGGCCTTCCACTTTTAACACCCTGGCTGAACTTTAGCACTTCTCAGGTTTCACTTTAAAGAGCATCAAGAGCCATCGGCATCCAATCACATAGCATCGCTGTATTTCTAGTATATTGCTGCAAACAATATGGATGCCCCACTGAAGTCATCAGGTAGTTTTAGCTAGAGGTTAAGTGTGGTGAAAAAGGCTTCCTGAGTTAGTTTTTAATGATGCTGTTACGTCCACTCACTTTCGGTTTTTGTTTAGAAAGTGAGAAAGTAGAGTAGTAAAAGGGTGCACAATTTTTGCTCTGATCAGAAAATAATCTGTGAATTAACTCCATGCAGTATATACTTGCAGCGTTGGAATGACAATAGCAGGATGTTAACAAAACTACTAAGCCATAACCAGCATATACGGAGAAATATGTTTTATTAAAAACACAAATTCTGCTCTGTGGAACAATGTTCTGATGAGTGGATGAGTGAGGATTAAGTAACTTGTACGTGAGCACGACACACCTTTATTTTCATAGCTGACCATGGAGACTGAGTCGGTACAGTATGTGTCTGCTACGACAAGGCCTGGGGAAAGCCTAGATATTTCCTTTTGGTTACGTTTTTAGTCATTTTTTTTGTAACAGCAACACGTTTTATTTTTCTTTTACATTAAACTTTTTTTCCGGCCACAGAGAGAAGAGTAAAGGCAAGCAATAAAGCTGTGTTGAATATTTAAAGCATTCAACATTTACGCTCTGTCAGCCTAAAAAAAAAAAAACTTTTGAGAGCAACCAAGTCTGTTTATACTGTATGTATACAGTGTTGCTTTGGCACAAACGCACACTGACTCTAAGAATATTTCACGTCAATGATATGTGCTCGTACTGCGGTTTCGTCTCTAACTCCCCCACAAGGCCCCGGGGTTGTCAACAGATTAAACAAAAACCCTGAAGGGATATACTCCCCAAACACACACATACACAAACTGTACAAACCCACGTGCATGTGTGCAAAAAAACCAAACACACAACAAGTCCCATATATACAATAAACATAAAAGGGGGATTAGCTCATGTCAAGAGATGAGAGGGAACGAGAAATGAGTGGAAATGAGGTGAATTTGAAAGAGGGAGAAAAATAAAAAGATTACAGAAAAATCAGACTTCTAAGTCAACAACGCCCTCTCCCATATCTCTATGCCCCCTTCAGTGCCCCATCTATGTCTCTCTGCCCTTTTCCTCCCCTCGCAGTGGCCTATATTTCCTCTGCAGCCGGTTAGTTGAGACGAAGGAGAGGAACTGATTTAGGCCCCAGCTCTGACAGGGTAACCAGAGAAGTTAAACAGATACAGGCTACCGAGCCATGCGCTAGAAACTGAAGTAATCTGTGACAGACAACTGGACGGGCAGTAGCCAAATGTACATGGTGTGTGTGTGTGTGTGTGTGTGTGTGTGTGTGTGTGTGTGTGTGTGTGTGTAACTGTGTGTACTCGTGTGTGTTTCTGTCTGATGAGTGACTGGTTTTGTTACGTGCAGGTTTTTGGGTTAATTTGTTCCAGATGAGCATCCATTACTGCCAAAGAAAGCGCACACTGTTACAAGACATCAGCCTAGTTTTTCTCGTACTTTTGCTCCATCTTGCTATCTCAGACACTTTGAGGCGGACGTATTTAAACTCTCAAAGATTGTCAAAAAAATATACATAACATTATAAATGGTGGCAACAAAAACACACAGAAAAACACATGACAGAGTATATTTTTACTTTCCTTTGCTTATAAATAAATGTAATAATTATGTAGTTTATACAGATGCAGACACATGACCGACAAAGTAGGGGGGGTGGAAAGCAAAGAGGACGGGTGAGAGCAGAAGTAAGGGAGGGAAGTGAGGTTGCAGGAAGAGGAAATGGGCATATTTGTCCTCTGAAGTCTTTCCTGTTGGGATGACACACACAATGCAGAAATGTTCCATACAGTGCCTGATCTCTCCCCCCATGGACACACCTACAAAGTAACAGTCTGCATATTTGAACAGTGACATTTAACAGAAAAATTCAAGGAAAGTAGACAAGAACGCACAGTACGACAGTAGAGTATGGTTTTGATAACAATAGCGGTTTCCTTGACAGCTTAAGCCCAATCGACCGTGCAAACTATAGCAGATTCAGACGGAGACAAAGGAGAGGAGAAAAGACGAGGGAGGCAGAAATGGAGGTCGGATTATATGACACAATGATGCAATAACTGTGAGAACATCATGCGCGCACACAGATACACACACACACGGTGTAGGGTTACTGCAGAGGTGCCTGCCTGTCTCAGTAATGCCTCTCTGAGAGACACAGATGTCAATGTCACAAGGACTGAGTCAGTCTAACACTTACATCAACTAGAAACACTCACTGTCTTTGTCAGGGAGAAACACAGCTTCACAAGCATGTTGGGCAGGACAGGATGCTGCTGGATGAAAACCCAGTTATCCCAGTATAGATTTTGTTTTGTGGAGTGGGAATGTTATTATAGATCTTGCCAGAACTTCTATATGAATAGATAAGTAAAGGGGGGGAGAAGTGGCAGCAGGAAAAGAGGATGAAAGTGAGAGAAATGGGTAAGTAAAAAGAGGGGATGAGGGAGGAGGACAGATGGGAGCAGAGCAGAAGAAGAGATGAGGAGAGGAAGATGAGAGGAAAGTAGCAGGGGCGACAGATGTTAATAGCTGATCAAGAGAAAGTGAAAAAGAGCACACGTAAGGGGAAGGAAGAGCTGAAAGAATGATGTAGGAGATTTTGGAAGATTTGAGGAGCGCTGGGCTGCGAGGGGGGAGAGATGAGAGGAGGTGGGAGGGAAGACAGCTCAGATAATGAGCTGTCAATTGAGACAAAAGCAGAATTGTATAACTTCATAATGAGTCTCATTCTCAGGAAATATAAAGTGTAATGATGACAACGAGGCCTCGCTAATGAGACTACTACAACCGATTCACACACAATGAAACAACCGTTTTCCAGAGCAAACTATTATACCAAGATAACCGCGAGGCCTGATTAAAACTTTTAACAAAGACACTTTTATAAAGGAGGAAGTTAAAAGGTTTATTCAGAAAGTGTCTGTCGTTCTTACCTCTGTTCATACTAAGCCTGGCTAACATTGTTTAAAATAATAAGGCACGAAATTAACTTCTTTTTTTGAGCTGAAAAGATTTGTTCTTATTATATAGAGGCTTTCACCGCACCCAATACTCAAATAATCCATTTTTGTTTTTAAAATATAGTTCTGGAAGTTTGAGCGTTCACTGAGCATAACAGAAAATTGTAACTTGTTCTCTAGCATGTTGCTCTGAGATCACGAATGACATTTCACATTTCATAGCAGGACTCCAGGCTTTAAAAGTTACCTTAACACAAGCATTTATAGCTCCCACAAGACTTCAACCCGTGACCCATTTTGGGTACCGACCCAAAGCTTATGAAACAAGCGAGTTTGCTATTCCAGCTGCCCCTGCTTTAGTGTAATAGTTGGCAGACTTTCTTATGGGGAGAGGGGCTGGATAATTACAATAATGTACAGCTCTGTCGCCTCTGAAAGGAAACCCCATAATTAATCACACAGTACACCTGGCTACAATTAGCTTTACAAAGACCTGTACAATAGCTGAGCTCCTATCTGCTGTCATGGTGCGCACGCACAAACACAGGGATCCAAGTCCGCAAAAAAAAAAAAAACCACACACACAAGCACAGTGTATGAACTCACAAAGTGCACACACACACAGACACACACACAATCCATAACAAAAACTTTCATTGTGCCTATAACCTATTTTACACCTGAATAAGTATCTGTGTGTGTCAGGGCAGGTACAGGATTTTTCTTTTCTTGGGAACACTGACAACAATGAGCGATGACAATATGACTTCTAAGCCTGGGTTAACACAATCACTGCTTAAAATATCCATACAATAAAATGACATAAGGGTCGGGGCCAAGGAAGAAAAAGATATTGAGTAAAACTTTCTTTTCTTTTCCTTTTCCTGTGTCAGATTCTTCAAAGTACAGCAGCGACTGCCTGAAGGTAAAACAAGTTGGACTATGAATGCTGCTGGTTTGAATTTCCAGTAGATGAGGCGAGTAAGTGATTGGCGGGATACCAAATCTTACCTGTTTGAGCAGCTGCTGCAGTGGAGTTTCTCAGTGGCCAACAGCCATATGGGTGTAACAGCCTTTATTAACTCCCATACCAACAGGTAATGTTGTTAAGTAAGGAGGAGCTGTTATTAAGTTACATAACTACATTACAAAATTTAAAACAGATCCCAGTAGAGGTGCAACGAAAGATTATTTTCTTTTTTGTTTAGTCTATGGATTATTTTCTCAATTAATTTAATAATTGTTTGGTCTATAAAATGTCAGGATGTCTATCACAATTTTCCAGACCCCAAAAGCCAAAGATATTTAATTTTCTACAAAGTAAGACAACAAAAAGCAAGAAAATCTCACATCTGACAAACTGAAACCAACTGTTTGACTTTTTTAATTGAAAAAAAATATTATTATAATTAATGGATTATCAAAATAGTACATTAATTAAATTAATCAATTTTTTCTGCTCTAGATCTAAGTGCTAATCATTTGCAGATTTTTCTTGACGTCAGTTGCACAGAGGTGTGTGTGGGTATGTGCACCAAGCATGCAAAAGAAAGGATTATTTCCCTATGACAGAATGACATATAAATAAATAAATAAATAAATCATTAACAAACGACACAGGTCAGTATGGTCCAAACACACACACAAGTATGCACACACTGAAAAGAAAAGCGAAAGGGAGAGGAGGGTACAACCAGAGAAAGAGTAGGGTAATGTCTACAGAGCTGCCTCTACTAGGCTTTCTGGCAAAGCTAAAAACACACAAAAGCACGTGTGCACATACACAAACACACGTTACATCATGCTGCTGGAGGCCTATGAGGGGGTCAGAAAAACAGGGAGGGAAGAAGAAAGTATGTAAGAAAGTTGAAGAATGAGGCAGAGCATGAGGCAAACATGCACTGTGTCGCATAAAGACATATCTCAGGAATACAGTGCGTGTGTTGCTGGTACAGAGATTGAGGAAGTGCTGCTCTAGCAGGATGTTTGCATTGATGACTACATTTGGTTTTTTGATAAGGCAGCTTCATCATAACTGGCTGCATGTTCAAAGAGCTTCTGGGGGCACTGTGCGCTATGACAGCATCCATCAGTAGAACAGGTTCAATAGTCTTCACACACACCTGTCCCTACTGTGCTGTGCCAACACATACAGCAGCGTCAGTGTGTGTGTGTGTGAATGTTGTGGTTGGAAGTCTGCGGTAAATCATTTAATTCTCTGATAAAAACCTGATAAAACACACTCTCTTTTGTCAGTTACTGTGTGAGACACTTTACTAACAGTTGTGAAAATACTGTGTGACATTTGCTGCAGCTCACAAACGGGACTCTCTTTTAACAGCACTGTATCACGGGCACAGGGAATCAAACTTCTAGGTAGGCCTGCCTTTGCTGTCTGAACCACCACCTTCTTACAACATCACTGCCGTGGTTCACCCGCTGAGCAGCGAACGCAAAACCTGACCTAGTAGCACGTCCTTTCCATTTCCAGCTACACTCTCCCAAGGAACAGCAAATCCTTCAGATTTTGTGATATAAAACATGAAGTCTCTTTTTATGATATTTTTGCACTTTTTGTCATGACCGCTGAGGGAATCAAACCCCTAAACCTGAAAGATTTGTGCAATACATCAACTTCCCGATAAGGAAATCAACATCACTCACATGTTTTCATGTGTCAGTATTGCGATTTATTTGGTGCACAATTGATAGATGTACAATCAAAGGTGTGTTACTAAGCTTCATAAATCTTTCACAATGTCCAAGTGCATCATAGCACACTGACAGCTGCTACTTGGATTCAGTACAGTGCACTGTTATTATCTTGATTAATATGAATAAACAACAGTCATAAAAATACCTTTCCACTTTGGGTGTGATGGGCACACGTGTCTGACTGTGTGTTCATCCAATCTGAATTGTTTGTAACTGGTACAGATAGAGAAAGTATCCAGTTAAACAAAGGAGATAGCTGCCAAGAGCTGCCATGGTGGTGATCTCATTATGACAACAAGGGTTAAAGCTACAGGTAAAGTAAATGTAAAATGAAAGTGTGCCATATACAGTTTACAAACAAATATAATACAATACTTATGATCTCTCCAGTATGAAATAGAGAAGATGAAGGAAAAAAATAGGAGAAAAGAAAAGATTATCACACAGAAGTAGAAGTTAAAGTCCCAACAACGACCTTCATTTCAAACCTTTAATGAATGGATGAACCCAGAAGCAGAACCTTAAATTTACCAATACTTTAATGTTCTCTTACTGAAAACCAAACCAACTGCCTCATCAGTTCACCAAAGGGCCAAACCGTGATAAAGAAGAGTGATGAGTGATTTGCATTCACGCACACACACACACACTCTCACACCAGAAACCAGAAATGACTGTGAGATTGCTCGCTCACATCCTGTGAAGTCAGCACAGGACATCAGATATGATTCATGGGTTGGGTGAGTTGTCCCCCCCCTTTTTTTCCTTCTTCTTCTTCTTCTTCTATTTGTCTCTAACTAATCTATCATCATTCAGAAGGTCTCCCCCCGATAGACCCCTTAAGTGACCCAAATGCTGACCTTAAATCCGACCTCAGACCCCTCTACTTCAAGGGAGTCTCAGTCTTTCTCCTTGTGTGTGTGTGTGTATGAGTGCATTGATGTGTGTTTATCAGGCTCTCTGTTTGTGCATCTATCTATTTACATACAGGTAATACAGGTACTAGAGGTAATATAGGTAATATAAGGTGTGTAAACCATTTCGTATTTGCAGTGACTGTGAAAGCCATCTGTAATTGATATATCTGCTATTATGAGCATGTATAAAAGTATGCAGTGCAAATACAGACTTGCTGAAACAATAGTAGGATTAATATGAGAAATATGTGTGGTAAAATCATTTAATTATCCAGTGCTCCTTAAAAATGGGTGCCACGATAATAAATCATAACAGCTCTTAAACAATTCGTCAGTTAACATTAGGTTTATTAATTGTTTGAGTCATTCATACTGAAGACTTGTGAATTACAGCTCTGCCATAACACATTGTTGCTTGATTGCTTGCGATGAGCATTCGCCGTTGACATGTATTGACTAAAACTATAATCAAGACATAAAAACAAGATGATTCAATAATAAAAAATGTTAGCAAATGTTGGATAATAGGTGGTTGTAGTTCAAAATTAATAACCCAATTAGTGCTTTAAATCTACTAAATCTTTTTTATGGAGGAATGAAATGCATTCAACACATATGTTGAAGCTCAAGGATACTCAATGTAAACATAACTTTTGTCTGTTTACAAGAAAACTCCACAGGGTCCCTTTAATTTGTTGCTGTCACAACAGATGATCTCTGGATAGAGTGGCTGCCTCTACAGTCGGTCCAACACGTTAACATTAGCTCTTCCTCTCTCTTCTCTCCTCTTTCTCAGGCTGTTCGGGCCATTCATACAACACATTCAATAACAATTCACATTTTAATTATTTTCATACTTTTTAAATAGCTCACGTTAAGAGCCAACTGTCTCTCACTGATCTCCCACACTTCGGTCACACATTAAAGTTGCCAGGTTTCTACAAAGTATTCAGAGTTACAAATGCACTACTGAGGGGCCACAAAAAGAGATACAGACCCACCTCATGTTGCAGGGGTTGCATACATACATAGAAACACCAACATACAATAATTTTAGGGGGATAAGGCCCAATGCTGGATGTTTTTTTTAGGGCCAACATTTGGGAATTTAACAAATTTGGCAACAACATATTGGCCAATCTTTTACGTACGCACACATGACATACACACTTATTTAAAGAAGTTCCCTTAACTTTTTAATGAATGATGATCAAGACTCTTTATACTTTATACATTTCATAGTCACACTGCAAGTTTTATCAAACAAAAAACATATTCCTGCATAAACTCCTCACACAAATACAAACAACTTTGTGTGGATAAAACTTCACACAACCATCTTCACAGTCACATGGCAGACAGATTCCTCAGGTTTACCACTGAGCCTTCATGTTTCTGCAGCTAATGCTAATGGACCAGATCTCAACACACACAGAGAGAGAGAGAGAGAGAGAGAGAGAGAGAGAGAGAGAGAGAGAGAGAGAGAGAGAGAGAGAGAGAGAGAGAGAGAGAGAGAGAGAGAGAGAGAGAGAGACAGAGACAGAGAGAGACAGAGACAGAGAGAGAGAGACAGAGAGAGAGAGAGAGAGAGACCTTTCGCTTCTGCACGGGTTTTGTGTGACATTCTATTCTGCCACATACCTGTGTTTGTGTTTTCGGTCAATGAGGTAGGAGAAATAAACTTTACTCAGCTGTAAACACAGCTGACAGAAGCCTCTCTATCTCTCTCTCTCTCTCTCTAAATTTAGCTGAGAATGACTTGCTGATTCATGCCTCACACTCACCAGTCTATCTCCCCAGTTTCTTCTATGTTTTACCACCAAGCAGTTGGGAGGTTATGTGGGAGTTAAAAGAGGAGACTGCTTGATGAATGGAGGCTGTGATTGTTCATGGCCTCTATTCACAGAGCACTCACACACACACACTCACACACACACACACACACACACACACACACACACACACACACACACACACACACACACACACAGTTTACCGGGGTGAAAGTAATTTGAATATGATCCAGATTGCTTCATGTGTGAAGAGGAGAAGAGAAGGAGAGGAGTCTAGTGAGGAGACCAGTGAAGGTAAATAAAAAGGCAGAGTTAAAATATGAATCATGCGCTGCTGTTGCTGCTGCTGCTAACACCTCCAGCCCACGAGACTGCTATTTATAGAGAGAGAGAAAGAGAGAGGGAAAGAAAGAGAGCAGAAATGATAGCACAGAGGAAGAGAAGTTGAGAGACAAACGGCATTGCACCGAGAGCAGAAGGCAGGAAGAGGAGTGAAAGATTGAGAAAGAGAACAAGAGACAAAAAAGGAGAGCAAGAGTGGAGAGAAAGAACCCGTTAAAGGGAGAGTAGCAGACAGGAGCGAGAATAAAGAAATGGACGAATGATTGTGCACCAGACTGAGAAAATAGCAGGGTCAAACTGCGGTTGTCTGGAGGATGGATGGAATGACTGACCAAAAATATGGAGAGAGCGGAAGAAGGGAATAGGCTGGGTGACGAGAAAAAAGTCTCAAGGTTTAGGCTGTTCCTGAGAACTGCTCCAATTCCCCTCCTCAGACAGGTGTATGTACCTGTCTCAGGGCTGAGTCAGTGGGAAAAGGCAGGGAGCCAACATAGAACAGAGATAACAAGTTATTTTTGAAATGGAGCTTTCATCAGTCAAGATTCAACCTGTCTGATAACATAATAACATGGAAATGAGGCGAAAAGTAGTGAAAACTGACCAAAGACCAAGTGATGTTAGATTTCATAATCTGTCCAACCAACCATAGAGAAAAAAGACCAAAGAAAAGCAGCAAATTTCACATGAATTTGTCTTTTTGCTTGAAAAATTACAAAATTGAACGATTTTGAAGCTAGTTGCTGAACTTTCTTTGGATTGACTGATCAACTAATCATTGCAGCACTACTTTAGAGTTTCATGCAGAAAGGTATACAGAGTTTGTCCAAAAACTAGCAGTGGACCAATGAATCAGCATTCTATTGAGAGAAGCTGATATAAGCTTATATCTGTATATGTACATAGCATGTTGGCTAGCTATGAATAAACACAATGGGATAAGTGATCCACGCATGCGCAACTCAATCAAGAACAACCACCCACTAAAACGTATTCATACCCTCATTCAGGCACAAATGCCTGACTATTGAAGTATCACACACTTCATAGTTCCTAGTGGCAAGCAAGGCCAAGTTGAGGGTTAACAAAGACAGGTGTGTAGGCGTGTGCATATTGTTTATTCATATAATATAAAAGATGGGATCAAAGACGAGCGAGCGACTATCACTCATTTTCTTTTGTTAACGATTCAGAAATATTTGCTGGCAGGACCTGTTTTGGTTGAGGAGAAAAAAATCTCTAAATAACAATGACATATTTATGAGCAAGAAAAAGGAGAAGGCCATAAATAGATTTGTAAAACAAGAGATGGGAGTCTCCATAAAAAAATACACAACCAAACAAAAAAAAAAAGACAACCTCAGACCAGAGATGACTTTGGCAGATAAAAATATCGAATAATCACAGGCACGTTGAGACAGAACTTCTGATGCCAATGTTTGGTTTGGGTGATGGCCAGTCCCATGGCCAACTGTTACGTGCTCATTCTCACTCACTAACAAATACACATTAGGCTATTGCTCAACATTTAGCCAAACCGTGCAGATGGATTTGTAGGTAATGAGAGTGAAAGAGGGGTAACCCTGGTTTGTCATGCAAGTGTCCACGTATGAATTCTTCCACAGTTGCGGTATTGACGGGCTGTTAAGAACATGGCACACCGCGTCTTTAATCGAGCTTCACAAGTCGTTTCTATGCAATTTCTGGCATCTTCCCCTTCTCTCCGGTCTCCATTCCCCTCCGTTGCCCCCTTTTCACCCCTTTGCCCTTTTGTATCTAATTCTTCTCATCCTCCCCCCCTTGCCCGCTTCAAGCTACTGATCAGAAACAGAGCTAATGTTTGGGCTAATTAAGGACATTCTCCAGCACTGCAGTCAGAGCAGATTTGCTGTTTCACCAAAAAGGAAGCCTTCTAAAGAGTTTAGTGTTAAATCCTCCCTAAATTGCGCTTTTACCAGAAATGCCAGGAGTTCTTAGCCTCTTCATGCTCACAAACCCCCCTGAAAACAAAGCCAAGCTTTGTTGCAAGCATAGATACGCAAGAAGGTAATATTAAACACCGGATGATCTTCTTATGCAGTTTAAGTTTATAAAGAGTTTGAAGAAGCAAAGTAGATGAAAATATTCCTCTTGTCAGCAGAAAAAAACATATTTACCACAAAAATATTAAGAAGAGACACAAATAACAGATTAGTTGATTAGTTTAATCAAAATAATCTTGCAACACTCCCGGACTGAGAGCCAAACATATGTGCCTAATATTCCAGAGAAGCCTCTGACAGCAAACATATTTCACAATAGTAACATATTATGAGCTGTAGTGTTTCTCAAGCAGCGGGTATATCTGCAGTATCTATTCCAATGAAGAGTATCATTCACATCCTCACCAGGCCAAAGGAAATATATCCCTTTACCGTTAAATTTTAATTGAGCCAATTATGGCAAATTAACATAACTAAGGGGTTAACTATGGTCACAGCCTCCTGTCAATCAAGCTGTTGGAAGGAAACAGAGCAGGGTAAAAGTATACCAAAGTAGACAGGTAGCAGATATCTGGTGGCTCACCACAGTATCTGAAATATGTTTCTAAACATACAGAAATAGCACAGTGCAAAGTGTGTGTGTCTGAGCACAAGCAGTGACCACAGTGTGCGGAAGTGCTGTAGGCTGTGGTGTTTAGTGCCACCTGCAACTTAGGCTGCAATGGTGCAAGTGTAGGCAACTCCAAACAAACATTTTTCTCACACAAAGATAAGTGCAAAGCATTGAACAGCAAACACAAAGATACTGTGGTGCACCCTCTTTTAAGGAATTACATATTTATAGAATTCAGGGTATTGAAAAACAAGCAGTTCTTGGTCAGCATTCAGAGATACATCAACACCCTAACCTGTTCTTCTGCAAACTAAGCCACATGGCTATGCATGCATGCATGCATGCATGGCCACCCACACATCAAATACACAAACAGTACACACACACAAAGACTTTGAGGCTCAGTGAGGCATGTCCAATATGAAGTAGAGGCATAATGGCACCTCTCTTCAGTTTATGGGGTTGTAAGAGTAATCCTTGTACTTCACATGGCCTGTTTTTTCTTAATTCCTTGAACTAAACTGTCTAATTGCAACATGCACATTAAACCTAGCGTTTCAAATACTTCCTCTCTGAGCAGAAACTAAACTGCAGCACTACCGTGGATGGCTGTGTGAGTTGCTCTGTGCTCTTGTGCAAAAGCCCCAGGGCTGTGGAGCATCTGGATATTGAATATACAATGGAGCAGACAATGTCTAAAGTACACAGGTTGAATGGGACTACCATCAGACCACAGGGGATCCACAGTCCATTACCTTCTAAAGCTCCCCATTAGCTTTCTGTCTCACTCTCCCTGTCTGCGTCACCCTCACTTACTCTGCCCTCTGTCTGTCTCTCTCTGTCTCTCTCTCACACTGTCTGTATCTCTTTTTTTTATCTCCCTCTCTGTCTGTCTGTCTGCATTTATCTCTGTGAATATCACTCTCTTTTTCTGGGTTGTTTTTCATCAGTCCTTTCTGTCTCTCTGAATTGTCTGACTCTCTCTTCTTGTCTCTTGTCATCATCTCTTACTTGTGCGTAGCTTTTGCTCGTGACTTATCTCTCTGGCTATTTTATTGTCTCGGTTTCTCTCTGTACTGTTTTCATTGAGCTTTTGCTACAGTCGCTGCCTGATATTTCTCTCCCCGTTTCTATATTTGTCTCTCCACCTTTGTTACTGCCCCATCAATGGCTTTTTTTGTCTCATTTTTGGGCTTCTCGGGCTGCATAATCTCTTCCACCGACACCACTCCATAACTGCTAATGGAGGTCAACTGTTTACAGATCCACTTTTGCACTGAATAAAGAACATGTGCAAACACAGCTGAGACAAAAAGCGGAGAAAAAAAACACAAACAAAATGTGCATGTAATAGTGCTGAAATGTATCAAAAGAACTTGTTGGTTCCAGATACTCAAATTAAAGTTTTTACTGCATTCCTCTGTTTTATATAATTATATATTAAATATCCTTGGGTTCTGGGCTGTTGGTCAGAAATAAACTAGCAATATGAATATCATCTTGGGCTCCAAAAGTAGTGATGGACATTTTGCAATATTTTCTGACATTTAATGGACTAAATGATTCATAATGTAAGATATTATCACCATATGTACACACACAACCAATGCACCTTTGAGTGTACCTGCATGGCTGTGTTTACTACGAGCAACTCCATTAGATATAAACTGCACACATGCAATCACACATGCAGACTCGGCACTAGAGGATGAACAAGAGATATTTCCAATCAAATATTGATGGAGTGAGATTGAACGGAGGCTTTCAGATGAGGCCAGACACACACACACACACCCACTCTCTAGAAAGCCCTCAAACAAACCCTATACAAAAGGGCCCAGTCCTGCTCGTTTTAGCGAGACAACAGAGCAGCATAACTCTGCAGCTTCTCTGTCTTTCTTTACATGTCTGCTTCTGTTTCTTTCTTCCTTTCTTGACCTCTCTCTCTTTCTGCAGTTTCTCCGTCTTTCTATTCCTTCCATCTGCGGCTCTCTCTTTCTCCGTGTGCCTAAGCCCGAGTCAACAACAGGGTGACAGAGGTGAGCTGTTTATCACCCATAACACAATGAATAGACAACAAACGCAACACAACCCACACACATTCACACACACAAAGGAAGGACAACAGTAAATAAATAGAGCTGACCTCTCCGTCAACCCTGCTTTGTTATAATTTGTGTGTGCATGTGTGTGGCCGCGTACATGTTTGTATGAGCAGGAAAGACGGGTGGGACACTGTTTGGCTTGTGTGTGCGTTATAGCTATGATAACAAAAATATGAATGTTTTGTGAGATACTGTAGCCATAACAACTCATGACCACTCAACTGTATGACAATAAAATCTCATTTTGCGTTTCCTTTCTCACAATATTCCATATAATAATAATAATAATAATAATAATAATAATAATAAAGTAGCAACCAAAATCACATTTAATACAGGAACGTTGTGCTCTGTGAAATTGTATCCCCTAGCCAAAACCGGTGCAATTCACTTAAGCCATAGCTCAACCAAACTACTAATTTAACATTAATTAAACTCTCTTTCTGTTATAATATATTATGATAAATTGTGATACAGTGAGTTGTGCCAGTAAAGAGTTGGGTTTTGGTGTGTACGCCACACCTGGTGCTGATCAGTCCATAATTGATGGATAAGAGAATGGGTGACAGGTCTTTTTCACTGCAGACATTTTGACTTGTCATAGTAGGAAAAGCACACGTGTTACTAATAACATTAACATTGCCCCTTTGCCTTCACAGTGAGCCAGCATGCACAATTCAGAGACCCGGGAACTAAGGAACGATAATAAAATCCTTAATTTGCTTATTTACACCTATGCTTCTACTGTGATAGGTTAAAATGTCTACCTATTGTCCGCACTATACAAACCTTTGGCAAGCACATTGTGTTTGAGTTGAGTTTTTAAATACAGTAACAAAGGATATTTTTTGTACCAAAAGCATTTTGCTAAGCACCCCTATACTGCAAGAAGTGACTCCCTACTCTATTGGTTATTTTTTGCCAGCAAAATAAGACCAAGGTTACATGGACTTTACCTTAAAATGACACTTTAACGGGGCATAACGTCTGCTGCAAGGATGCAACATCTGACCTTTCGATTCTGAGATAAGACCACTCTGCAATATTCCCACAGCCCATCTTATCTCATCACAGAAACTCATTTCTCAGATAAATGCAACACCACTGCGAGTCAACATAAAACCTGCTATCATCTCAATCTGGCAATCCAGAATCCCATCATCTGAGTGACTTCAACCTTAAACCACACAGCTTATGGCGCTCGTGACAGAAGACTAAGACTATTGCATACATAATACAGGCACATTAACTACAAGAACATTTTCTAACTGTAAGGACTGAAAGGTTTTCGATGGTTTTCACAGATACTTTAACAAGCAAAAAGTTATATTCAAGTATTGTTGGCAAAGTGTGTACTCTGTCTCACAATATCGGGGCTTATTACAAGTTAAAATCATTTGCGGCAGATGACTGTTGCAAATCATGCAGCTGTTCATCCTCACACCCGACCGCAGTATTAAAAAGGACAGAAGGGGCTTTCCCATTCAATTCAAATGCCATTGAGCATTGCATACCATCTATGTGACCTTGCTCTGTGGTGATTACATCATGCAGACTGTGGCTTATGAAGGATTGACTCCTAATCTGGTGGGGAGAACTTCCTACCTCACTGACCACAGTGCGTGAGATTTTGTGTGCGTGTTTATCCTGCACACATTGACTCAGCATTGTGTGAGGCAAACTCTCTCTCTCTAAGTGACCATGAAAGTGACCATTAAGAACTCTAGTTCAAACAACAATGTGGCATTAATGGGAAACAACACATGCAGAGGAGACTCATGTTACCCCTAAAAATGTAAACATCAGGCCAATCTAACTGTGAAGCATCTCAACTGGCAACAAGTGTCAGTGGAGAATTCAGTTATTGCTTCGAGCAAACAATGATCAAACTCTGGTGCACAAGAATAACTTTATCCTAAGAAACATCTTTGCCTTATCAATTTTAAAAAAGTTTTGTTGAACTCAACACCACATTTTCATCTTTATTGCGGGCTGGCGTTTTGTGTCTCAATCACCTTGAGCTGTGGGACATTTTAAAAGGCATTTTCCACTATGTTCTAACATTTCATGAGCAAAATCATTAATTGATTGAGGAAATAATCTCCAGAATGAAAATCGTTAGTTGCAGCCCTATAATCCTCTACAGCACTACTCATCTGTATGTTCAGATACATATACTATATTGGAACCATAAAATGTCAAATACAGCTCAGTAGAGGAGCTGTAAACTACTAAAAACTTCCTTCCTATTCCTTTAATGAAACATCGAAGCTTCAACCCAACATTATGCTAATAGCCCCTAAGACAAATACTACACTATCATTACTCATGAAAAGTATTTCAGATTTGGGGGAGACTGAAACAAGTTGAATAAATATTTCATTAGGCAAATTTAATCACTTGAATCCTTTATTGTCGGTAATGTCTCCTGAAGTTTATTATGACAGTAAAGTAGCATTTTATCCAGTCGCTGCTTCTTAGCTTAAAATCTTTTTTTTTTTTTACGTGAGGAAAGTAGACCCAACACACACAGACACAACAGACGCTGACACACATACAGCATATCCACTTGGACACATGCTGCCACACACAGTCCCCACTCATTTCTGTTCTAGTTATGGCTCAGCAGATGACACTCGGCTGCTCAGCTGCTATTAATAGAACAGATAGGGAGAGAAATGAGAGGGAAAAATCCCATCTCTTCTCGCTCTTTGCTCCCTCTCTCCATCTCTGTCTGTCGCTCCTCTTTCTCTCCCCCTAGAGGCTTTGGTTAAGGTCATGGAGGAGGGAGAGAGAGAGAGAAAGAGAGAGGGGGAGAACCAGATAGTGAGAGAGAGGATGCCAGAGACAGAGAGAGATACAAAATGGGAGGGATAGTGACAGAGAAAGAAAGCGACAAACACAGACACAGACATACACACACAGACACACAGCACACACAGACACACACAGACACACACACAGACACACACACACACACACACACACACACACACACACACACACACACACACACACACACACACACACACACACACACACACACACACACAGTCGCACACAGACAGAGCTCATCAATAAGACACTTTGTTCTTTCTGTCTCTCTGTTCTTCAGTTCTATTTCCAGATGTAAGTGAACCTGTTAAACCCAAAACCGGCTGCTGTTGTATTTTGTATCTTGAGCATCAATTGGTTCTCGCTTAATATAGACCTATCCTATATCAAAGATAAATGATTTGCCTGTCCACCTTTCGGACTGTGTTAGGGTTCACTGCATGAAAGAGTACACATTTTTTTGGTTGGTTGTAATGGTCAAAAGCTGTCTGAGTTTACACTAATAATCCACAATATTTACAGAAAAATGACAACTGATAAAATATGACATTGATTCAACTGATAACTAGGTTTAAGACGGCAACCATGTATTCGCACGTTGCCGGTTTGAGTCTGGTCGAGTCTCACACAACTCATTTCCTGTCCCCTCTCTACTATCAACTATCAGTATAAAGGCAAAATGCCCCCCAAAATTTTCCAATGGGAAGAATGTACCAGTCTCTGAACTTCAAACTTGTTTGCAGACTTGACTATAAAAAGTATTTTATCTTATGTTTATATTTTCTATGTTATTATATTTATAGTGCATTCTGGTATATTCTTTATATTGTGTATTCTATAGATATTCTATCTTATTATGTAGTATTCCAAGGTATTTCTGATGCTCTGTATTGATTTATTTGAATTCATTTTGTTACTTGTTGTTGTGTTGTCTTTTAATTTATACTTCTATTTGCTTATTCATCTACTGATCCTACGAAATTCCTGGATAAATTACTGCTGTAAGAACGTCCCTACTTAGGATCAATAAAGTACATCTATCTATAGTTTAACTGACAAGTGATAGCAGCATTTAGGACAAAAAAAAAAGAATTGAAGGAACTCGTAAAGTAACATCAACAGATAAAAGACCTGAAATGTAAGTCCATAGGGAGCAGAGATCCAGGCTTGTAAGACATTCCAATGTACACATTATGATACACCCCCACCTCATTCCACTAAGGAATGACATCTTATCATTGGAATGTGGGATACGATGAAACCAGGGAGCTGCCCCCTCCCCCCACACACACACACACACACACACACACACACACACACACACACACACACACACACACACACACACACACACACACACACACACACACACACACACACACACACACACACACACACACAGATTTTGGCGAACACAAAGAAAGAAACAGGAGCCCACTTGCACGTGGACACACACACACGCATTCTATACAGTCTGTGCAGAGTCAGTGCTCAGACAAAAGCAAGGGCAGACTAAACACACACATAAAGAGAAGACACACAGTGCTGTAGAGCAAGCAGCCTAAGTGAGCAGCTCAGGTCACTTTACGCTGATGTAGACCGCTGGCTGTTTAGAGACTAGATCTATTTTAGACTGAGGCCACAGTCCCCTATACCGCTTTCATGCAGGAGGTGACCGGTCTGTTGAACATGCGCTCAACCCTGCAGTCACTGATTTGATCCATTGTCATCAGAGCTACTACTCTGCAACTGTTCCTTTCTCTAACTCTTTTTTTTTTTTTTACTAGTCATAGTGTGGCAGTTTTGCTCTGTGAACCGAGCAATTATTGTCAAAATAGCCTATTTATGTCTACTACTCGCATGCATGGAACAAAGAGTCTTAAGCTCAAATTGGAAAGTTTTGGCAGGGCACCAGTTGTCTATCAGCTATAGAACGTTAGTGAGCTTAGCTGGGTTAGTCAAGCTCAATAGGTAGCAATGAGTGTCAAACTGTACACTGACATTGTTCAACTGAAGTCTGATATGTCTGTGAAAATGTCGACATTTTCTCTACGGTAACGAAAACGTAAAGAACCGTGACCCCAAAACCGACGTGCATACGGAACCGTGGATTTTGTGCGCCGTTACACCCCTCCTGTTGACCAAAGCTGAGCAGCATCTGACCCGTGTTCAACCAGGTCAGGAGGACGGTCATGAAGCCAAGTCAAATGATGCACGTTGACCCAGTGATGTGGTTTGGATGTGACAGAGACAGTAATTCAAATTTGCTACAGAGGGCTTTACAATCAATAGCTTATGACACCTACGGTCTTTAGACCCTTCATTTGGATAAGGAAATTCAAAAACACAAGACCAAAAAAAACGTTAGAAACTTCAGGGATAGCAACAGAGGAGAGATCCCTTCTCCAGGACTGACAGTCAGGTAGTAAATGCTTTATGTACTGAGTAGGCAGAAAATAGTGAGTGAAAAAGAGAGAAACTGATGTACTGACAGGGAGATGGAAGTGAAATGGAGGCAGCAGACTGAGAAACAAAGTGGATTCTCTATACTTCACTAATATCGATTGATGACAATATAAATTTTCACACAACTGTCTATACAGTGCTTGGGAACTGAATCTAAATGGCTTACTCTTTGTCTTTACTGATCGATGATTTACTGAATCATCATTACTGCAGCCAGGAGCAAGTCAGCAACAGCCCATATGTTAGCGCTACTGTGGTGATGCCACAAAATCGGACACGACCTGCACTTTTGTTTTTGATTATGCATCTACAGCATCTTCACTGTCATTCAGTCTGGTCTTTCTACAGTTTATGTGCAAAAAATGTGTAATTTAACTTTATTCCAATGGTTACAGATAATGCCCTGTGATTGGAATGCCAAAGGTTTCATTTCAGCCAGAGTAACTTTGAAGCTGTGTGGGAGGACTGGGTGGACTCGTGCTGTTTGATACATGATACATGAAATTCCTACCTATTAAACCAAAGAAAATAAAGTATCGAATGCCTGTACTCTCAATGTAGGTCATTCTGAATAATGTTTCAAATAAGGCTGCAAAAATTGGTCAATTAATTGATTAGTTGTCAACTATTACATTTTGATCACTAATTTTTGTTTGTTTGTATTACTTTATTAATCCCACAACGGGGAAATTCCCTTGTCACAGCAGCAATTACGAGAAATAAATAAATACAGATATAAAAAAAACTATGGTATGGTGGTAATTTGAAAAACAGAAACTACAACATTGATCAGGTGTTGTAGTTGTTGTTAATTAATTGTTAGGGAGTTACTTTTTATGAAACAATCAATAACCATCTGATTTCAGCTTCTCCAATGGTAAATATTTTTTGGTTTATTAAGTCCTCTATGACAGTAAACTGAAAATCTTTCAGTTTGTGGATAGGAAGTCGTGGATAAAACAAGACATTTGAGGACATCAGCTTGGACTTTGGGAAACAATAATAATTTTTTTTACCATTTCTGACATTTTATGGATCAAACAATTAATTAATCAATTGAGTAAATGATCAACAGTTGAATCCATAATGAAAATAATCACTTGTTGCAGCCCCAGTTTCAACCCAAGTAGTAACACTTTCAGTGTATCATATGGTGTCTATGCTGCACTCACTGTAGTTTCAGTCTGTCTGAGGAAGTAGAAGTCATTCATCTGATCCCAGATTTGTCATTTCAGGCTCAAAACAACGTGACCCAATCCCCTGCCACTGATCTGCAGCTGTCAGCCAATCGTGGCTCTGAATTTCCAGGAAGTGATTATTCTTCACAATGTCAGTATTGTTTTACAGTTTCCTGGCAAAAAAATATAAAACGTCAAAAAACAATAACCCTCTTTTCGCTAATCAGGCACGCACTTGCATTTAGTCAAGCTAGTGTGTGTGTGTGTGTGTGTGTGTGTGTGTGTGTGTGTGTGTGTGTGTGTGTGTGTGTGTAGGGCTGAATCTGGGTTGCAGTCAGTCTATCCAAATTCAGGGCTTCCTTGAGGACAATGAAGAATATAATAGTGGTGAAGTAAAGTGTTGTGGGTTCAAATGCAGACCCTGTATTTCTTTCTTCACACACAATATTCTATGTTTCTGTGCGTCTATCTCTCTCAGCAACGTAGTATCCAGCTAGATCAGAGAAGCTCTGATAAAAAAAATCTTCAAAGTGAAGATTACAAAAAGATCAATGACAAAGTGAATGAGTAGTGGAGGATGAATCGGACCAAAAAAAAAGTCACTCCTCCGTTTAACATGTAAAATTTAAGGGAGGGGGAAGAGATTGATGTCAGTGGAAGGGATTAAGATGGAGCGGGAAACCGACGAGAGAAGGGAAATAATGAGAAGAGCAGGAATAGATGGAGATAAAGAGGACGGAGGAGTGGATCTGATTGGAAAGAGCAGAGCTGGGGCGGGAAGAAAAAAAAAGCAAGAACGCGTGAGAGAGAATAGAAAAACAGAGAGAGCATAAGCTATGTCATCATGTCTCACTGTGCAAGTCATCTAACATCTGCCTGATGCATTCACTGTCCCCGACTCACCCCTTCACACAATCCCTACATCAGCTGTAAGCACACATTGCCCTTCCATGAGTCAGTCAGTCAGTCTCACACACACACACACACACTTCCAATCAAGCCCTGTAATTATCATAAAGCACACAGACATGCTTATTAACACATACACGTTCACACCACCCAGACACACACACTCAGCAGTTTCTAAAGCATCTTTCAGTGTGTGTGTGCGCGCGCGTGTGTGTGTGTCTCTCTCTCTCGCTCTCTGCTCTCTTTATTTAGAAGAAGGTGCCAAAACACTTCAGCATCTTCAGCTCCCTGACTTGCACAAACACACAAACACACACACACACACAATCAAAAGTCTAGGTTCAGAACTACACTTGCTTCTTCTTTTTTTTTCTAAATAAACACAGGGAGTCACATGCAACTGTTAGCACACATATCCGAGGCCTCAAAGCCATCAAGTGAGATTTATGTGTGTGTGTGATAAAATGCTTCACTCCCATGGGTGGAAGGTCTAGACTACATGCAGTATTTTTAAACTATATTTGAATGACCCCGCGCTCTGTATGTCACTTTAAAACACCATTTTGTTTATCACTCCACACAACCTGAAACGGCACTTTGGTCATGTGACACTTAAGCCCTTCGCTGAAATCGATACTAATGAAATTCTTTAAGGCAGGGTGGCCCGACCTTACTATTGAACATTAGGGGGAACTCTGGTGAACACACACACACACACACACACACACACACACACACACACACACACACACACACATTACACGGAAGGAAGCACAGGGTTGTTTTGCATATGAGGAAGTGTCAGCTTCTCTGTCACCCTTCCTTTGTTGCTCACAGCTGGTTACTGACACATGACAGAGAGAGCACAAGAGAGAGAGAGAGAGAGCACAAGAGAGAGAGAGCACAAGAGAGAGAGAGAGAGAGAGAGAGAGAGGGAGTGAGTGCAAACTGAAGTGGGACAAAAGACGAAGCAAGAGGAAGACTGAGTGTTACAGTGAGCATAAAATGAATGAAAAGGAGATTTCCTCCGTGCCCTCGTCTTATCCTCAGTTATCTCCAGATTATCCGATATCAGAGATGAACATTGGGCGACCTCAGCCCGCGGCACTTTCCTGTTTTATCACTCATAAATCCAACTGGCTGGGCTTTGGGGTCTTTACGTATCTGAACTGCACATCTTGCTGTGTGTGTTTAAGTACAAGTGTATATAAAACATTCAGCTATAAAAAGGTTACTGCACTCTTACCAAGTCCTAAAAAACCACTTGGATACCCTTCATCCCTTCAGTTTACATGGCAGGACACAAACTTGTTTGTCCATAGTGAATGTTAGATTCCTAAGTTGAGGCGCAACATTTTCCCTTTTTACAGCTGAATTTATTAGAGAAGAATAACAGCTTTATGAGTGATGTTATCAAGATGATGGATGATCTGCACACACCTACAAGCCATTAACCAACAACTGTATAGTGTTTGCTGGTGACTTTCCATTCTGGCTACAGAAGAGAAAACGCTCATTCCAGCTATAACTTCTACTTTCAGGCGGTTCTTAAGCTACTCGGTCGACCAAACCACCGGTCTGTCTATCACATTAAAAATATTCCACAGTTTTTTATTATTAAACAGTTAAGCTCATCTGCAGCTAGGCTCAGCCAAATGAATAAGTTAACAATTCCCGAAGCTAGCTGCAGTATGTGCACACACTCACAGCCACACCCCCTCTGCAGACACACATGAACTCATATACGGACTTACATTTAGATGCACATAGGCATTAGCTTAATTGCTTACAAGGAAATGGAACTGAGCAAATTATTTGTAGACAGCACTTATAACGTTTACAAGAAAATGCTTAAACTGCAAACACAGTTTCCATTCCTTTTTTAGTGTGTGAGTGTGAGTGTGAGTGTGCGTGTGTTTTTGGGGGTGGCTAATACTACTTTATAGCAACTTCAGAATCAATCAGCAGTGAGAACCAGCCTTCGCCAAAGGCTCGACACAGCTGCAGTTTAGCTGTTTTGTCAGGGAAATCCGAACCTCAGGAACTGTTTCACCTCAGCTCTGCTGCCCTGGAGTAATCTGGGGATAGTTATCTTGCAGTAAAATGAACACAGCTTTAACTTTTATCTTTTAAACATGTGTACTAGTGTATATATGTACCCTTACTCTTTTAATGCCTGATAAACAATCTTCCTTCCTCGTACTCTCCCTCATTTTATGCCTACCGACCTCCAACGTGATCTTTTCTCCCTCCGTCTGGCTTTTTACCAACACATGGACAGATTTCAGGCCAGTACCAGGTTAAAATGGGTCACTGCTATAAACAAATTGCCGCAATGCTAAAATTGGACACAGTGAGCCATATTTATTAGCCTTGTTGGATGTGACTCATTTGGTCTATGTCAGGAGACTACAGTGACATGACTTAGCAATGTAATATTTCACTGCAGCACGATATGACAGCAGCAAAAAGTATGAAACTGTAACATAAAACAATAAAATCTACTATTGGAGCAATACTTGTACATGCCAACAGAGCTGTCTGAGCCCAGAGTCCTGTCTTAAGGCACAGATTGAATGACTGGCCCCAAAAGCGCGTGTGTGTCCTTGTATATGTGTGTGTGGGGAGGGGGCTAATCCGCCTTGTGTTGCAGTTGAGAGAGAAATTTCAAGGTCTTTGAGCAGCAGTGGAGCTAGGAGCCTAAGGTCACACACACACACACACACACACACAGAATCGGGGTCCCTCTTCTTTTCGTCCTAGGCTTCTGTGCTCCTCTCCCTCCTCCTCCTCCTCCTCCCTTTTTTTCCATTTCCTTTGTCTTTTCTCTCCCACTTTTTCCTCCCTCCCTCCTCCCAATGTTTCCCATTTCTCGATCATCTCGTTGAACTCCCACCAAGATCACCTCCCTTTTCCTAAAACTCCTGCTCTTTCCCGCTGCCTTCATCCTCTTCCTCCTAATCTCCTCCGACCACCTGTCCTCCCGAAAGTTCTCCAGAGCGGAGCTGTTTCTTTGCAACTTATTCCATCTAATCTGTTTTGATCATTACGTCTCTGTCACACTCGACCCCCACTACCAAAAGGTAGTTGAATACTGGACAGGCTCCTTGTGATTGCTTTGGACACAACAGGGCTGAACTTTGACCTTCACCCCTCCTCCTCCCCTCCATCCTCCGTCCCTGCCCTCTTATAAGACTTCATTTTTCTCCTTTCCCTCCATACTTTCAATGCCTTGTAGTTGACTCACTCTCAACTTTATCTCAATTGCATGGAGAATGTATGTTGTCAGTGGGAGTTGTTTGAACTGTGTGCTCGCTGCTGTCCTCAAGTCCTATTTTTCCCTACGAGCCAGAGTGATGAAATATCTTGTTTTGTCTGACCAACCAGTCCCAGACCCAAAGGTATTCAATTTATAGTGACATACTTCGCAAATGTACAAAAGTTTTTTTCTTTATCTGGGAGAGAAAGGAGTTATTTATGAAGGAAAAATATCAAACAAGAAATTAATACCTTTCATTCACCACTTTCACTCTCTCATGAGCCACAGATACAGACATTACAATACTAATGTTTGGTTATTGACAGACCCAGCATTTTCCCTCCTGACTGAGGGCTTTTGAGTAAATAGTTAACAGATACCATTAACACATTGTGGTTAACACTGTCGTCATTTCAAGCTATGTCTAGCTTTGCAACATCAAGATTCAAACTGATCCTAAACATTTATCCTTCTCCATTTTCTCTCATTCCAGGAGAACTGTGTCAGCCTCTTCTTCCCCATCCATCATCTTCCATTCTGTCTCACAAAGCACCTTAACATAAGCTACTCGGTGACCTTCCTCCTCTTTCTTGCCACTTCGCTGTATGGGTTACTTCACTAAAGCTTAAGCAAACTATCTGCTCCATCTCCCTCCTGCTCTGTTTCCATCCATCTATAGATTCTCCTGCAAACAGATGTTAACCTGCTTTGGATCAGATGCTAAAGAATGTAAAGATACCCCCCGATCTATCTCTGAAACACACACACACACACACACACACACACACACACACACACTAGAATTTAAACAACCTCAGATTCATATTATGCATAAAAGTCAAAGAGATGGAAACACACACATTTGCACATATAGAAAACCGACAAGTTCCAGATCATCCCGACTCCCACAGATCTCCAGTTCCCATGCCCACCCAGTGAGTGAATGTGATTGGTTGTGTGTCTGTGTGTGTGTGTGTGTGTGTGTGTGTGTGTGTGTGTGTGTGTGTGTGTGTGTGTGTGTGTGTGTGTGTGTGTGTGTGTGTAACTTTACTCCCACCATTCTGCCACATGTCAGCAGTTGCTCAGTCATCTTTGACACACACACACACACACACACACACACACACACACACACACAGGATTACAGCCCGGCTCTGTAGAAAAGTACTCGTCTCTGCATGCATATAGCCTAGTCACCACAGGCCCCCCAATACCCTTATATAACACATGCAGTATATAATGTTTAATGGAAAGTTTTATTCCACTAATCCAGGAGAGTATTAAATAAAATACTTGTAGCAAATAATGCATCAGGCAGTTTATTCTGATTATTTAACCAAATTATAACTTTAAAAATCACCATGAAAATCAACCTGAGTTCTGAATTTGACCTGATAAAGACCCCTTGAACTGAGAACATGGCCAATAATCACTAGGTTTCCTTGTTCTGACAAGCAAGAGAAAGAAACAGGCCTGTGTGACAGAGGGAGCGAGCTCAACAGAGGCTAGACGTTTGTTTTCTGATAAACAAACTGGCGTTTCCTAGACGCGAGGCATCAGGCGAAGCTGATTTTAGCTCCTGGGATTCAGGAAGACTCGAGGAGCATCTTGTGATGGAGATGACAGGAAAAACAACCGCGCACTCCCACATGAAATAATCACACGCTGAGAAACATAAACACATGCGGATTTGCAGGGAAAACATTTAATTACGCGGTCTCACCTTGTTTGACTTTTCTGGTTCAGATTCATTCAATTATCAGAGAGTGAAGCAGCATGTTGAAAAGATGGAACAAAAACAAGCCTAGGTAATCCATGCCTTTCAATTCATAATGGAAAAAAAAACCAACACTTTTTCTGCTTGATTTCTGACATGTCACAATTTACTCTTGGTTTGTTGCTAATTATGTCATTCCCTCTCCCTAATATTGCAGAAATCCACAGTATAACAGATAAAAAGTACCATATTTTAATCTTTTATGTTTGTTTCTCTGGCACAGTGGCAAGTGTTTCATTAGGGCAAGTAGTTCCACGTAAATACATGTCACTGTTTTCTGCCTCCGCTCAAACCTCAACTCAGTCAGTGCCCTGAACATCATATGACCAGCTCTGACTGTTATTCTACATCTCTAACTACCGAACGCACCTCTGTCTCTGTGCCTACAACAAGACGAGCTGCAAAGCATTTTTTTTTTCCACTTTCTGTCGGCCTCACATCTCCCGCCAACACACATATACACACATCTCTTCCAACTCCTCTACATGCCTCCTCTTCACACTTTCTGTATGTCTCTCTCCTTCTCGTTCTGACACACACACACACACACACACACACACACACACACTCACTGCAGAAGTTGCATCAGTGAACCATAATGTAGCAAGAGCATCCTGTGGTGAACTGTGTGCCATCCTGTCTCATGTTTCAAACTGTGTACGAGTCGCAGCCTTTTTTTTTTTGTTGACCTTTGTGTATCTGCAGACTGGGAATGGAAGCTGCCCAGTGCAACGTGTCCTGTTATAGCCAAGGAGAAACTATACTGGAGCAGCTAAAAGTAATCTTTTCTGCTCAAGGGCACCATAACCGGGACAAGTAAGAAAGAGATGCAACAGTGTTTCTCATTCACTTTCAATACCCTGAATTTTCCAGACAGTCTGGGGATTTCGACGAGGAAGTCTCTCGCCAATGAGCATACTTTTCTAACCTTTAAAATAATGTCCTAAAAATTCATCCTACATTCTACAGATATCAAGCAGGCAGGTTTATGTGGTTTGATTACTGGCAGATCACAGTATTCAGGTAATAAATCTCACTTGTATATAAGTCTTGATCGCATCCTCTTCCTCATTCAAAACTCATTTGTGCAACTTGTGGTAGCACCACAGCATCCGTTCACAGACATTAAAAAGTAAACCGTTAATACCAGAGTCTGTCGGGATGCAGCAGTGAAAAAACTAATCCATGACTCATAGTAAAACAAGTGGCTCAGCTACTGTGGAAGGCAGGAGTTGCAACATACCTCCTGAGTTTGTCAGATTTTTCTGTCAGTCATGCAAAATCAGAGTAACCAAGGAGAACATTTTGACAAGACCTAATTTTTACGGATGCAAATTTGGCCCAAGGAGCAGCTACGAGTACAGGTCAACATTATAAACATTTTATAACCAACCAAATATTTTTAAAGCAGTACCAGACAACTCATCTTGCAATAAACCAGTCCAAGGAGCTTTTTTCCCCCACCATCATTCATGGGGAAAAGCAACAGTCAAAACACACAACCTAAATGGACCTAAAGGAAATGTGCAAAACACTCGAAAAAACTAATTTCTGAGTATGAACTACCTTCCATGTTGCTGCTTTAAAGAACAAACACCTTGTTGATAGGAAACATCTGAATAAAATGTTTCCCCACGGTTTCACTTGCTGCCTGCCGGGCCCTCAAGACTAGTGATACTTTATCTAAAACTGAGTTCAGCCAGGATGTAATCTACACCCGTATCTCAATCTCAATCAGATTCTTATCTCATTTAGTCACTGTTTATACAGGAAAGCATCTGGGTGAATAGGAAGTTCTCGCATACCAGTAATCTCAAGATAATAACAGTAAAAGAGAGGTTAAATTCAGCACCTGGATTGACTTCAGACACATCAGGGGTGAACACAGCCACAAAATGACATTAAATTAAATACTTGGCCAGATAAAAAGGAAGCGAGAGAGCACAGACGCTGAAGAGGTGACAGTTTTATGAGTCTGGACTCACCTGGAGCTCACACCACGCCACTTCCACAGTAGTCTCTGTATCCAGTCCCTTGTACACAGTCTTAAAGGACCCTCTTCCAATCTCAATGTCAAATTTGAGGAAGCGTCCATCTGGCGATGTCCCTACAGCTTTTGTCTCCACCTCCTCTATATCCTCTTGTACTCGTTTTTCAGCCTCCCTCTGCTCTGCCCGCGCTTTGGCTAGCCCCCTCTCCTCCTCCGTCTCCCTCTCTTTCTCCTCAGTTGGACTACTAACGCTACCCTCGTCCACACGTTCTATCGCTTTTCCATCTTTTGCCACCTGTTCTATGTTCTCTGACCCTCTGGGACGCAATATAACTTCAGGCTGTTGGCCTGCTGTTTTGTCGGAAACATCCAATACTGTCGGACTGGGCTCTTTTACTTCCCCATCTGCACTATGTTGAACGCTGCTACTGGTAGGAACAGCAATCGTAATACTGCCCACATCTAAATTGTCCTCAGGAGTTTGTGCACGCCCCTCAGCGACTGCCCCACCAGGCCCAAGACCAGGCTGAAGGGTCGAGCTCTGCACATAGGGACCTCTTGGGACCTCCCCACCTTCAGCATCCCGTACCCCAGGTCCAGGACCACAGGGCTGTGGAGAAAAGAAGGTGGGCGTCCCTTCACAGTCTGGAGGGGAGGTGAGTATCACGGCTGCTTTGCTGGGCAGGTCCAAAGCTGTGGCATTGGAGTCACAAATGACACTCCGGCGGAAGAAACGGTGCTCGGCTGTTTTGGAGTCTCTATCCATCGTGTGGCGCCGACGTCGGACCTCAGGGTGTCCGCTGAGCTTCTCCACAACGTGCGAGTCTGAACCGGAAGAGCCGTTCACATTTTTGTGGGGGGTCTGGGGTGATGGACAGAGGGAGGTAGAGGGAGGAGGGGGGGCCGGGGCAATGAATTTCACTGCTTTGCTGCTGCTATTGCTTTCAGACATTCCTCCCCGAGGCTCAGACCACAAAAGAGAAATTCTTTAAGTATAAATAAGGACCTATTTCATGTGTAATCAGACCAACCTATGTTTAAAGTAATGATTTCGACTAGCAAGCTTCTTTTTCAAATAAAAAGCTCTCCAATCTCCAATTAAACTCGTGGATAAACAAAGGGGATGGGTTACAGAAAATAAATCAGTCAAATCAATTGAGTGCAGCAATTTTCATTGTGACTTTTTTAGCAAGGGTTTATTAACTCTACTTCCTCTTTGCAACTGTTTCAACAACACAACCTACAGTTCCTACAAGGCCCTTCTGTACAGGGCTCAGGGAAGCCCCAAGAGAGAGGAAGGGGCTTTCGCTTAAAAATTTGGGAGGGAAGGGACGAATGGCAGTCAAAGGAGGGGGGGTGCAAGCAGTGCAATGAGGTGGCAACCGTCAAATTAACACCAGAATCCATCCTGATGCCAACATCCAGAGAGGGACGACCACGACATGGAAGGACTGGTGATCTAACAGACCAGTATGGCCTCCCAAAGGCGGATAAGACAAAATGTAATGGGAATCCAATCCTTTACAGCTTGCCTTGCAGGTTTGTGTAAGAACAGGCTGCCACTGCTTGTTGAAGATAGGATTCCCTGGAGAGGTTGCTGGCCCGTCTGGTAAGGCCAGACAGAAGGCTAGGTAGGCCTAGCCTGGCCTAGCCTGGCCAACCTTGATCTGCTCCGTCCCTTGTCACTGTAAATCAAAAGAGAGAACAAAGAGAGCGGTATGAATAAAATATATTTTCTTTACATATCTGACAAAACCCAGCATCTGCTTTCTCATGACTTCTTGACTGACCCACCCAAACGATACTGAGTGGCTCGTAGAACATTCAAGCTGCCACAGATACCATAACATTTTAACACCATTTGGCCAGTGATGAGTGGTATGAGTGACAGACGCAGGGTGGGAAATGAACACCAGATAAATGCTGCCACAATTGTGGTTGCAGTTGACAAATCTGTCAGCTCCTCCAACCACTAAGCAGAGATCAACCGCTCATTTGGATGTTCTTATCCTAAACAATTAGGTTGGTGCTGATACAGAAAATAGGTCAGCACAAGAAAAAAACCTAGCTTTTCATGCACCAATAAGTCAATATTTGCAGTACTTAAAGCAGTGTCTTCATTAAATAATCATTCCCGATTTGGCTGATAGAGGATTCAGGATTCCTGCACCCTTGGTTTGGGATTCATCAGTGAACATTATTAGACTTGAGTTGATCTTTAATTTCGTCAACAATAAAAAGACCTGCATCCCACCCTCAATCTTTCCCTCCCAATTGCCCCATGTAGTTAATGCAGTGGAGTGTGCGCCTAATTGCTCCACGTTCCAAATTTAGCCCCAAAGTCACCACAGCCTGGCTGACCTCAAGGTTGGGCTACTCTGTGACAATTCAGCAGCTTAGCATGAGTGGGGAGGGGGGGCGATGACCAGAGTTGCAAAAACGAAATACATATCAGAAGGAGGCATGTACAAGTATATTATTCTGCATATTGCATTGCAGAAATCTTGTTAAGAATTTAACATCCTACACATAACTTGTACTCTAGTATTATCATAGTGAAAGTGGCTCAGAGGAAGTGCTATGGTGTGCGACGTTAGAAATCATTCACAGTACATTAATTCATGTTTTAAAACAACACATACGTTTTTACAAGTCTTATCGACAAAGAAACATGAAGGATATTTGTCAATGTTTTGTTGAGTCGTCTATAGAGTTCCTTCAATTAAATCTCTCCCCTGTGAATGAGGAATAAACAGCAAAAACTGTTTATTATAACATATAAACTGCTATTGTTCAGAAAATACTTTTAAGGGTTAAATTTGTCCAGACAGTTTCCTAGTACTGACCATACAGAAGTGAGATTGATCTGGCCCCACAGGCTACTGTATATTGTCCCAATTAAGTGAAGTGAGTGCAGGATTAGTGCTGAGGAGGTCACAGTAGGTATGTGCCTTTAGGCCATCAGGCAGGTCGAAAGCCTGTTTCTTGCCTTTTCTGACATACTTCTTGTCCTGTTCAGGCTGTATGCACTGTTTAAGTGTTGTGTGCAATGATGGGTTATGAACAGGTTTAACATTTTGAATTTACTTTTGCATTCAATGGCACCTGGCTGCCACAGAGGTTAAGAGAAGTCATTTACTCAACCAGATGTCTCAGGCTTCAGGTGTAGACTGTAGTGAACAGCCCATACACGATCAATTAGGTAATAACATTAAGCAATACGTTGACGCCAACGAGGGAGACCAGACTGATGACTTAAGTATGAGACCGCTGTTGTCAGTGAAGTGTATTGCTGGGTGTGCGTCATCTAAATCACAAAGCTATCTCTCCTGTCTAACAATCCCAGTGGACAGCCGGATCCCTCTCCGTCTGTGGCCTGAGACATGACCAGAAAGGTGTATATGACACAACACGCTGCTTATAATGGGTGGGGTGGCACTAAATTCAAACTAGGGTGAATTTAATTCAAGATTACTGTGAAAAACATCTGCCTTTTTTTATATGAGAAGATGTTTTTACAGGGATTTGACAACAGCTAGGGAATGTTGTTAGGGCAGCCAGAAAACTGAAGTAGTCAATTAATTTTTAAATTAAAAATACGTAGTAACAGCAATAACAGAAAGGGTTTTAAGGTAGTGTGCAACATTTATATTTAAATTAACTTAAATATTAACAGACATGATTAGCACTGTCCCTTTCTGGCTGAAATTAGTCTGACAGAGGCTCAAACGTACTGCAACAAAAAATATGTAAGTTTTTATTTGAAGCACACAGTATCAGCAAAATAACCCGTTTTACTGGTATTGTATATTGACTGGTGTCAGGTCCTCTGTTAACAGCCTCCCTGTCAAATAAAATGCGCATATAAACATTCAAGCATGGCCAAAATCTCATGGCCAGACTTTTTTTTCTTTTTTTTTATAAATAGGATCAAAATTATTATTAAAATATTAAAAACGATTTGGTGTCAGTAAAAATCCACACATCACCAGTCCATGTCAAACAATTAACGTTAAATGAATTGAATTCGTTCAGTTCGGCTCATTAAAACCTAATGAACAAAAGATGTTCATCCAGTTAAAATGAGAACAGGAGCAATTAAAACTCCCAGGGAAAGGTTGAGCGGTTGTCTCTGCTGCTTACTGATATAGGCGAAATGCATGTTGTGTGAACATGTGAATCTTGCATGAGTGCAACTGGTCTGGAGTGGGTGCCTGAGTGTCCTGAACAGTCAGCTCTGTGAGTAAGAAATGCAGTGAGGGGTTCACTGCTGCCTGTTGAGGAACTCAACAAAAAAAGAAAAAAAGAAAAGGCAATGCAGCTAACTTTAACCACAGGCAAAAACAAGACACAAGCAACAACCAGTCACGATTTTGGATAAAGCATTATAATAAAGCCAAAAAAATAAAGAAAAAAGAATGCACTGTTACCTATTACATCGGTGTGGGTTGTAGGGGTACAGTAGGAATCTGAAGGTAAAAACTTGATTTAACAGCCTTTTAACTCCTCTGCAGTGGGGGTCCGCTCCGACACAGCGCAAAATGTTAGTACAACGTCAGTGCGTCACATTAAAGCCACAGTTGGTTGCCGAGACACCCCCCTCCTCAAAAAAAAAAAATAAAAAATAAGACGTTATTTACAAAAACATAACTTAGCAACAACCTTAACCTTTAAAAAATAATAATAATAAGGTCCGAGCAACGACGCGGTAAGCGGTATGTGCAGCGAGCCACAGCCGACAGACTGACACCTCCCACAGGGCAGAGAAGCCAAGTTCGCTCGCTGGTGTCGCGGCGGCTCTGGTACTTCTTCTCTCGTCTGTCTCTGTGTTGTCTGTGTCCGGGTCTGCAACCGTGAAACCGAGAAAAAAAAACGCAACAGCCTCCACACTCTAAAGATGCAATATCCACATCCGCAGCGACATCCAGCCCGCTGCCGTGACCGCCGTTTGTGCTCCCTCCTCGGCTTGTGTGGTGCAATAAATCCGCTGTGGTCCACAGTTATTCTCCGTTTTCAAGCCATCGGACGGCGGCTCCGTCTGCTCTCTGCTCTTCTCTGGCGATGACTCGACAAGGCGACGGCAGGGCTTTCACACCGACGTGCCGCGTCAAGAACGGCAGCGTAAACCCGGACGATACAGGAAGAGAGGCGCGCTTTCAAAATAAAACACCCCCAATTTAAAAGAGCTATGGTTGAGTATGTAATCCGATTTTTAGGCTATTTGGGTGTTTGTGCTCCATCCAGCTGTGACTGTCTCCAATCCGGAATGACAGGAAGCATCTCTCATCTTTTTTCTGCTCTTCTGCTTGTATGTTTGGATATTTCACACATACATATATATAATATTGTATTTATTTAGTATATTTTTTCTTTCATTTGTTTGCGCTAATTAGGGGATTTCATCATTTGTTTTCATGTTTAGAGAGATAATCAATGCCATGGCTATTGGTCTAGCAAGTTATTTTCTGCAATAATTAATTGTATTAGCCTAGGTTTTTAAAGTAATTAATTAAATATGTATATGTAAATTATACTTTTGAAATATATACATGATTTACCTAAACATTTTAAGCTAAAAAACGTTTTTAAACACCTTATGAACATATTTAAAATACAATAAGTTATTAGTAACCTATTTATTTATGTATAAAAATCATCCATACTGTCTCACTTACAGCACTTCAACAGTTACCGCTATTATATCCAGCTAAACTCAGCGTACATTCTTCTTAATCAATTAACCAATATGCTGTGTGCAAGTGGAAGCCAAAACAGAGTGAACTTGTGCTCCTGCATAAATAAAAACCAAAATGCTGCAACAGTCAGTAATAAGAATTTTATGTTGACAGGTCAAACCGGAAGCACTATTGTTTATTCTGCCAGTCTTGACTCTAGCAACCAGAGGCAAACTCCAGTATCCCTAGTTAACAGCTGCAGTGAAATCCAGTGCAAGTCGTTCATCATGCTTTTATTTTATGTCTCTTGGTCATGTTTGACGTAGCCATAGTCTGCCTTCCTAATTGATGCTTCTGTTTGTGTGTGTGTGTGTGTGTGTGTGTGTGTGTGTGTGTGTGTGTGTGTGTGTGTGTGTGTGTGTGTAGTGTGCTAAAAATAAAAATAAAAAAGTCCTAAAATGTCGTTTGGAGTTTTTTATTTCTCTGATTAACTACAATTTTAGTACAGTTTATTCAAAAAGGAGGGAATAACCAGAAATGTATAGATAGATCATAATGGGCATATTTATTATTACTTTTTGGTTTGGCTATAAAAGGTTAAATGATGATGACTTTATTGTAAGATCAAGTGTGTTTTTCTTGCATCACAGCTGTCATCACAGAGCAAGAACAAGAAACAAAGATACACTGGCCTATATTAAACATACAAACACAGAAGACAGTCAAGGCCCTTCCACGTGCATTTGATCTCAGTTTAAGCCCCGTATTTAATTTTAGGATTGACTGGTGCACAAAAGAGTGCTTCAGTCTAACCTTGTTAAATCTTGAAAACCTGTATCTTCGGTTGGACGGTAACATTTGTATTCACTTTTTAGGACATACTTCAGCCCAGAGATGATGTTGTTAGTCAACATTAATCTATCATTATGGTAGGCTGATTCATAGAGTTTCTCAAGGGGTTAATTTTAATTTAGTGGAACAGTTTTGACTTTAAAGTACTGGACAAACATTTGTTCAGTAAGTAAAAAGTTTCCCAATCAAAGACCGCACGGCAGAATGTAACCATAGTTAAGAATCTGACATTTTATCCATCAATCAGCTCTACACACCCTGATACTGAGCTGCTTCGCCTCAGGGAAGAATAATCAAAACAGCATAATGGTTTTAACCTGCTCATCAGTCGTGAAACAGGAGGAAGAGTTCCTGTACTATCCAGAATATTTCCCAAACCCTGATGATCACACGCACACTATTGTTCATTTTTTTCTCTGCTGGGTCTTCCTGTTTGTGTTTGACAGCAGGGGTCCAGACTATATACCGCCAAGGCTCTTGAAATGAACACACACCAAAGAGGGATTCCCCTGATTACAGCATTCCTATGATATTTGCTCACTGACGTAACTTTGAATAAATAAAACCATCTCTGTAAAGAGCGACCAGCCTGAGATCCAACTGCCACCTAATCATCAAATGACCTATCAGGCATTCAACTCTTTCACTGTTTCATTTTAAAAAGTTAAACGTTGAACTGTAACTGTATTGACACAGAACCAGAGCTTTTGTTCTCAAAATGTAGGCTTGTAATCCTCCTTTTTGTTCAGAATAATGACATATTTCCTCTGAAATTATGAGGACTTTTACATAAGCACACAAAAGTTACACAATAACCTTTTTTGTTTGACCAAACTTTGTATCTTTAATGATTAAGAAACATACCTCACACTTGTTGATTCCTCCATATACTATTGTGAAAATGCCATAAAAATCACCACTGCCTATCGGCTGCACACCTTACTGACTAATGTATATAGTCATTGCCGTATCTTATCAAATATAGCCCTTATCTAAGCTTCCACTGTTAATAGCCAGATAATTTGCTCAGCATTGCTGCTACGCAATCGGCAAACACTCCTGAAATGATAAAGAGCTGCTATGGATGTTTTAATACCTGCGACTCTCAGATACTCCAGCGTTTGTTAAGAAGCAGGCAAACACACTAACGGGGTCATGGACTTGTTGTTTTGGATCTTCACATGACCACCAGGAGATTAATGTTAGCCTGTGTGTTTCAGAGCAAATCATTCAATTTGGGTCCTGGTGCCTGACCTGAAAAGTAGTACGGTGTGTGTTTGTCTGTGTGTATGTGTGTGTATGTGGGTGGGGGTGCTCCTTTGCTTGTGTGCACACATGCTACACATGTTTATCCTGCACTTTGCCTAAGGCGGTGAAACTGTATGCGAGGTTTCCAGAACAACATGACAGCAAGTCCGAAGTGAAAACACACAATGAAAACATTGAACGCAAGAAACGTACATATAGTATATTTACAACCAACAACAGCTATTGTACGGTTTTACCTTTAATCTGTGTGTGAGATTCTGATCCATAAATACAACCAACCTCTGGCTTATGGATTGGACAACATTTTTTCTTGGACATTTCTTCAGTACACACACACACACACACACACACACACTAGACACGCCTCTACCTCTTCCGTTAGTAAACTGTACAACTGCCCCTAACATGAAATTATGCTGTCAGAATGAATGCTTTATTCTCTACTCTCTCTCTCACTTTGTCCTGACCTGTACCAGAACCTGAGTTGACCCAAAGGCATAGACAGACCCATATTGGGCCCAAAGTTCAATGTACACAGGACTGATAGTGAAACACACAGCAGCCACACCCGAGAGCGACAGCTGTCTATGAAGCTGCAGAACATGAGGCCTCAGTAAGGTGACAAGAGGCCTGAGCTGCACCATGATAAGTCCACATCTCTCTCAGCTCCTGTGGGAGACATCCAGACCTCTCTCTGTTATATTGTGCAACTAATTGTAAAAGAGAATAAACAGGTGAATTTTAAAGGGATAGTTAGACACATGAAGTGCACTTATTTGATTTTTGCTCTCATATCTGTTTGGTGAATATAATGCTGTAGCCTGAGGTCCAGTTAACTTAGCTTAGCACAAAGACTGGAAACAGGAGGAAACAGCTAGTCTGGCTATATCCAAAGGTAATAACATTGTCTTAGTAGCACCTCTAAAGCTCACTAATAAACACCATTTGTCTCTTTTGTTTAACCCGTTCAATAACCAAAGTGTACAGATTCCAGATTTTGTTACACATACAGAACATATCAGTGTGAATAACATTTTTAACACTGTCACACTGAACATTTATATTGAACTGTCTCACCATGCTTGGGTCTTAATGTTATTACCAAAGTGAGACATTTCTGGATTGTATTTAAAATATACATTATAAGCTCCTCATATGTTTCTGTCTTGATTTCATTTATAAAAAAAGAATCACTAAGTCACAGTACTTGGTATGTTCAAGGAAGAAACAGGTTGTGTTTGCTTGTTAGCCTGACTCACGGCACAAACAGCTGTAATTAAATTCATTTCACTCGCTGACTTGATCAGTAACAAAAGTGACATTTTAACTTCTTCCCTTTTTGTTTTTTGGTTTTCCCAGTCACCTAGTTTAATCTTTCTTGCCGTAAAACACGCTGTTATCTAAACTTCAATCAGTTTTTGATGTGTTTAACTTGTTTTTCTACCTTCCACAGAAGTCTCTGATGGAGTTTGAGATTTGTAAGGAAATATGTTTTAGGATGAAAGATAGAACAGAACTTACGTAGACTGTAAGCTATTGTCCGATGAATAGATGACTGAAGTCATGCCAGCACTAATGCCTGCCAACCTTTAGCAGTCATGTTTACATTAACAAGTGGAGTATTATTCTGACTCAAAAACAGGATACCATTCTCTTCTTAAAGCTTATTTAATATCACAAAGACAGCACAGTTTGCAAGGAAGTCGTGAGTAAACTCATAATTTCTTCAAGAAAAAGTTTTAGTTTGCATAATTGCTCCCTGCTTTTCCTCCCTTTGGCTATATTGACTCACTCAAAAAATATGTTATAATATATTATCTTCATGCCTCACTGATAAAAGGCATTTCGAGAACATCTTCTTTTCAAATGTATTTCCACTTTAACCTTTTTCTTGAAGAAACATTATCCTGGATCTAAACACTGTTTATTCATTTGCATTTACACAGGAAGGTTGTTTAAAGTGCTGTAGCGCAGTAGTTCCTCTCTTTACTCACATTATGATACTAAGCGCACTTCCTATGTATTTAAATGGATGTGTGCATGTGGATGTCTGGTTCTGGTCCTGCAAAATAATAAGCTTAGAGAGAAGCATAAGCCAGAATATGTAGAGGGGAAATATGCAAAGACAGCCTGCTGACATGGCAGTGTGTGTGTGTGTATGTTTAAGCGTGTGTGCAGTTCGACCTCTCTCATATCAGTCATGCAATCTTGCAAACTCTTCTCCAGTCCTTCAGCTGTCATCAATCAGCTCCGGATGGGTGAATTTTAATGTTGCACTGAAACAAAACATGTCTATTAAAATTTTTGTATATTTAGATATCTTTCAGTCTATTTGAACTTCCCTGATATCCCCATTATTGCTAAAGGTCACAGTATTACTTCCATTTCTCTGTGTCTCTGTGTGAAAACCTGTCCAACACTCTATGATTGGTTGTCTGTCCCTCTTTTTTCTGCACGTGTGTGCTTGTGTGTGTGTGTGTGTGTGTGTCAGTCAGTGCAGATTAGAAAAGTGACAGATATTCTCTTCTGTTAAAGGACAAAATATGACCTATGTTGACTGAGCTTACTAATGTCAGTGAGAATTTGTCCTTTTTAACGAGTTACAACAGGTTTGAGAATTCAGCTCAGGTAGGGAAATTAGGCCTCTCTCTCTCTTTCCCTCTTCTCTCTCTCTCTTGCTGTGTCTCTCTAAAATGAACACAGAGGTTCTTCTCTTTCAACATCTATCTCTGTTCCAACTCCCTGTCTCTTTTCCTTATCGTCTTTTCATCCATCTTTTCCTTTTTTTTTTACTTTAACCGGACACTATCTGCAATCTATACACTAGTTATCTACCTGAAAATCTAAACCCCGAATGTCAACCACATAATTTATCTTTCAACGCACACATTCTTCTTTGATGTCTTCTCATCATCTCAGCCTGTCATGTGTGGCATGTGATTTTTCGTGCTCCCCTGTCCTACAGAATGCTTTCGAGATTCTGAATTCTGAATCTAAAACAAAAAGGACAAGCTGTGCAGGGCAAGGAGTAAATATATCTAATATACAGAACCTCCCTGGCTTTGTGAGAATTCAGATGCTGGCTGTGGGTGTCTGCAGTGGGAGGGATTCAGCTATTGTTTTCATTATTTGAAAAACAAAAAACAACAAATGGTGATTTAACAATTCAAATTAGCCGGAGAATGATTCAAATCACCTGCTCCTTCTCCTGGATCCTGAATTAAATTTTCCTGCACTCGTTTAAAGCCTAACATTTGACTTATTTCATGGCCTTCTACCTCCGCTTTGCACACAGACAGCTTCTAAATTCAACAAGTGAAGCAGCTGGTTGAGTGCCTTGATACACGATACCTCATCAGAGTTTCCTTGAAGGAGGGAAGAAGTATTAGAGTAGTTTCTTTCTTCTTCTGTACTGCATGCGACAACTTCACTCAAGTCTTGAATTATGACTGGTATGCCAGTAACTCGTGTGTGCTGCGGGTGTCTTCGGATGTGCTTTAAAGGATCTTGTGTTGCAACAATGGACCTGTCATTTCCCCTCTCTGCGATGCTGCATGCAGCTCTCGCTTTGTGCTTCGATGTGAGTGTGTGCTTGTTGAGATGAAAGTGGACAGTCGTGCAGGCACATAATGCGTGAATCTACACAGTGCATTGGAGGATATTCATGCGGATATTTTTGGGTGAAATTTTAGGAAATACCCCCTTGTAGAATTACTGGTACATTTACAGTGAAGGGCATTTCTTCATTTTAAGAATTCTGTTTTCAAGAGAGCAAACCTTTGCTTGTGGCCTTGCTGTTGATGCCGTGGTTTATGCACATGGACATACTGTTTCTAATGAACATTTGAATAGTGTTTTAATTTTGGGTCTTTGCCTCAATATTGCAACAAATATGATGATATATTGGTAGTATTATACAGGAATATGCCCTCAGCAGTGAAGACGGGTCATTCAAAGTAGGTATAATATTATAAAAGAAAGTTAACATATCACATGTTCTTAACAGCTGTGGCATTGTACAGTGTGGAGATCAGTGCCAAAACACTGAGCAGTACATCTTTCTACCAGATAGTGTCACTAAAGAGTCCAGTCTGTCATGCTCAAGTAATGTCAGATTTCACCTGATCTTACAGTAAACTTTCATTATTTCACCTCCTCATTTTCTCCTTGGCTCTGTGGTTCCATATGTCTCCCCACAGACCTGTTAGGAACCCATTATTCTACTTGGGCCAAACAAAATATATCTACACATGTTCTCGCTCCCCCTGGTAACGGTCCAAATTGGAGGCAATTAACGAAAATGAGGGCTCTCTCCCTGCGGGCTGAGGAGTAAGTTAAATATGACATGGTGGTTTGGTTCTGAACTGTAATTATATAAGAAGGGAATGCCTGAGGAGGAGAAGGGGAGGAGAGGAGAGGAGAGGAGAGGAAAGGAGAGACAATTGCGATTAAACAGATTGTGATTAAAGAAAAGAGAAAACCAAAGAAGATAATTACACACTTTGATCTAGTCCCATTAGAAATTGCTTTGTTTGGCCATGTTTCTAACTTGTTCTAAATCTATTTTAATATAATGGCTTGCCTGTGGGACAAAAGATAACCACAAATAATAATTTGCTGTTTGTTTTTACCTTGGAACTCCTTGATGGGTGGGGTTAGATGCATTAGGTTAGCTCAAATAGTCAGGGACATTAGTGGTAATACAAAACTATTATCAAATCGTGAGTATTTGCAAACATTTGATCCCAGAATACAGGAATTTATCCCTAAAAATCCAACAGGATATAACTACAGGAACCCAGCATTATCAGCACGCGTGTGACTGTCTGCACCAGTGTGTGTTGTACCACATTCTGCACACGCCATACAGACCACAAGCGTCATAAATTCTGGCCTACAAATGTAGTTATTATAGTAATAAAATAACACTTTTCAGTCAGCTGCTATTTCTTTATATTACCTCCTATGCTAAAATGTGCAGGTGGGTCAACAAGTGGCTTAACCAGGCATGCATACAATTAAAATTGGAGTGCAAAGGGGCAATGAGTATTTGAATGACAACAGAAAATGAGAGTATGCACCATTTTCTGGTTATCTGTAGTTCCTCTTTAAAATCTAATTTCCTGTTTCCCAGGAAAATAAGTAATGTATTCCTGGGAAGATTTTAAAGCCACAAGAAAACATCCAACCCTGGTGTGATGTGTGTGTGTGTGTGTGTGTGTGTGTGTGTGTGTGTGTGTGTGTGTGTGTGTGTGTGTGTGTGTGTGTGTGTGTGTGTGTGTGTGCGTGTGTGTGTGTTTGTGCGCCCTTAATGGTTGTAAAAAAAAAAAAAAAAAGGGGTCAATTGTCATTTTAGACTGAAATTTTAGTATTTCGAGCACAACAAAAGCAGTTTCACAATATGAAAGAAGCATTTTATTTTCGGGTATCACACGTGCACATCTGTGTAATTGCTGGCAGTCTATCTCTCGCACTGCCTTTTTTTTTATTAAAGCCCTCCTTCAGTGACTAAATCATTCGAATGTCATTTGTAGCACCTTTGGGAACATCCAATCTCCATAAATTGGTGCAACTAGTCCTTATCTTATAAAAGAGTTTAATGGGTGCAGCAGGGGTCCAGCGCAGGGGCACACATTTATTATTAAGAATCAACTGCTGACCCATTTTCCCTCATAACAGTGCTGCTTTCTACCAGCTGTGCGTCAGGACCAGATTCTCTTCAGTGCTTTTCCTTAAAAAGTCTTTCCTTAGTCTTGAATGTGATATTCTTGATGAAGGTATCTGAATTTTACACAGGGGCCCCTGCAAAGTTGTGTAAAAAATAAAGTGAATGTTATAAGATATTAAGCTATCAGTTTTTTCGTATCTGCATTCACAGATTATATTCAAAGGTCCAGTGTGCAGGATTTAGAGGCATCTTTGGTGTAGTTGCAGACTGCAACCATCTCGCCTCACTCTCCCTTCCAAGTGTGTAGGAGAAACTACTACTAAAAACACAAGAGCCCCCATATAGAGCCAGTTTTTGGTTTGTCGGATCTGGGCTAAACATGGAGTGTCAGATGATATGGCCTGGCTTTATGAAGTGGTAAAGAACAGAAGACTCTGTCCCTGCAAAGGAACACACATAACACCCTGTAAAACCAAAACTTGTAGTTATTTTTCAATGTTTGAACAGACAAGATATAACATGTGAACACTGAGCTTTAGAAGTGCTGCTAGGCAGATTTCTTTACCCGCCGAGCTAGTTGTTTCCATTTGTTTTAACTTCTTATTCTAAACTAAGCTAACTGGTTGCAGCTTCATATTTAAGGGACAGATATGAAAGTCTTAAAAAAACAAAAAATGAACATTGGTGTCATTAATTTTCACTAATCAATTCAATTAAAGTCACAAAGAGAACTTAATGTTTCTCTGTTTAGCAGGAGTAGCTTTACATGTCACTCATGTAGAGTAAAGGGATCATTTTACTGAACAGCAATGGAATATGTTGCATGTTTTGGTCCTAGAAAGACACTGGGGAACCTATAAAAAAAGCATCACACACACTGTGCAGGTGAACAACATGAAAGCACATGTGCACCTGCTCGTCTGTCAGTGACAGTAGCACTTTGATCTGTGCTGTTAGTTGCACCCGGATCCCAAGGTACCCTGCTCTTTCGCTTGTGTATATTTGCATGCGAATGTGGGTGTGATCATGTGTGTTTACATATCTGCTAGTGTGTATGTGCAGGCACGTGAGTGTTTGATCTGATAATGTGTGCTGTTATCAGCTGGTATCAGAGGCTTAGATGTGCAAAGTTGCTCTTTTAACTTTAGAGTAGCTGGTGAGTCAGTGTCTGTGTCTGTGTGTGTGTGTGTGTGTGTGTGTGTGTTTGCAGCAGTATGATGAAAATTCTTGGAGCATAAAGGCCCTTTTATCATCCCCAGAATGAGAGACTGGCACTGTCTGGTTAGTGTGCGTTACTATGTGCATGTGTGTATGCAGCCAGAGGTAGAAAGCGAGAGGTAAGCGCAGCCTGGTACTCAACTGCTGAAGCCCCATCTTTGTGTGTGTGAGAGAGAGTGACACACGACCAGAGTACAAATGAACGAGACAAAGACTGATGGCACAACAGAGAGATAGAATGACAAAGACAGACAGAGGATTGTATGTGTCCCTGTCAGTGTCATTACACAAAGTGTCACGTGTCACCACAGCTGATTTCAAGTCCTTTGGAAAAGGTCCAAGTCTCAAGTCGTTCACAACATGTCCAAGGAAAGCCTCAAATCTGTTAGTAAGTCTCAATTGACTGTTTGCTAAGCCCTGCCAGCTATAGTTACTGTTGCTATGCGTGTCAACCTTTATGTTCTCACACCCAGTTTATAAAGATAGATAGAGGCAGATTTACCACTCAAAATACATACTTTTTGAAACAATGAGTCCTAATTTCAAATAGAAGAAGATAAAAGCACTCGGCTAATTTCTAGCCAGGGACCTTTGATTTTGCTGGCTATGAGAAATGCCTCTAACAGATTGTATTAGCTGTAACTAGCAAAGCAATTATGCTAACATTAGTTAAATAACTTGGATGAAAATTCTGTCTAGTTATTTAATGCTTCTAGCTGACTCATTTTAAAATGGGAACCCTGTAAAACAAGTCTGAAATATGACACTCATATGGCTACATAATATTATCATACAAGACCAAGGCTAAAGCTGGAAGGCAAGAAGTTAGCATCCACTGACTGATGATTCGTGTGGAAGACATGGAAACAAAGAAACAGCACTGTTCTTGTATTTCAGAGTATTAAAAGCATTATGGGGGGAAATGTAACAAGTTATTTTGTTCTAACATAACCCTTTGTGGCTGCTTGGCTTATAACACTTTGTTTCATTTTCAGACAGGATGTTCGCAGTTATCATTACAAGAGAAAAGGCTAACACTATCTTGGGTAAAGAGTTAAACCAACTAGCCTAACTCCGATAGCATCCAGGACCGACTTATAAATTCACCATGGATGGGCTTATTGCGAACTAGGCTTTGTTTAAACGTTATCCAACAAATAATGTAGTGAGTGCACACGTCTTAGGCACGTGGACAAATCCAAAGCAACATTACAGTTACATGATTGGGCAACCGCACTTGTGGGGTGAGGTTTTGTTTCATGCTGAAAGTATTTACTGCGATAAAACCTTGTCTCTCTCACATTGCAGCTTGAACTGCTTAATTAAAAGTCTCTTTATCTTTGCAAGGAAAAGATGTTAGCGGCTTACAGGCCTTAATAGTGTTTTTTAAAATAGCATCGCTTTCCCAACAAAGTTAAGACAGTCAGTAAATTTAAAACAGCGATGGTTTTGATTGAGGTCATGCATTTGCACTTATTATATAAACCCCATTATTTCACTTACCTTTCCCCTGCAGCTTGGTGTTCACAAGCGTAAAGTCATTTTTTAATGCATTTAACACATGACCACAGGCAAATCACAACTGAATTCTGCTTGCATGGAGTGCTATTAATAGCTTTTATACACAAATGAAAGTTGCTCCCATTCAGGAGAAAGAATACTGTACATAAAAACCCTGTGTAGCAGGTTTTGTAGTGTTTCGCAACACCCCCCCACAACTTTGTTTTCAGTCGAGCAAAACTGCCACATCAAAAGCAGAAGCGGCACAAATCCCCTAAAGTCAAGTCAAGTCACATTTTATTTATATAGCCCAAAAAATCACAAATCACACATTTGCTGAAGGCTTAATATAGATAAAAAAACATTATTGAGGATTAAACAAATGACAGGCATAGGCTTTATAGCTTTCACATAGGCCTATACATGCTAAAACCTGTCAAGAATACTATTGATGAACTTTTAGGTGTCCTAAAGTACCTGTTCACATACGTGTACAAACCAGAGTAACCTTTTCTTGAGCAGGATGACTCACTTAACCAGCTGTCTGTCAAGACTGCCACAGAGGGAGTTATGTTGTTTTCCTTAACTGTTTAATCTACGAAGCATTTTTTCTTTCTAGGTAAACTATATTTGGAATCAATTAAAGACTCTCTGTTTCAAGGAACCAAAGATTGAAGAGGTTTGGCAGAATAACTAGTTTCTAGTCTAAATTTTGAGTTTCTAGGAACGATTAGGGAAAAAAATCTGTGGGCAGGCCGGTTTGTTTTTAACCTCTCATTTAGAGATCAACTTGGAATCTCTTGCTCAAACAGTCCAGCAATACACGCACGTCAAATGGCCCATTATGTGCCACTGAATAGCTACAAACCCCAAATCCCTGAAAGACGGCAGAAGCGTAATTCTGGAAAGCCACAAAAACAAAATTACTTCTCAGACAGTGTCAGCTGACAGTGGGAGAGTTCCTGGAACCTTGTCCATGCAAATGAAAAAACTAAAAAAGAAGTGAAGGGGGGGGGATGCTTCAGCATTTACAAATTGAAGACAGCAAACACATTATTGGAGAGAACATTGACAACAGCTCAGTCCCTTAAGATGTCTCCCAAATAAATGCCACACACACACACACACACACGTTGTTCTGTACATTTGTGCTTGTGCTTTGTGCCAGAGTTATATAGCCACTATTGGTAATATTTTAGAACATATTAGAGAGGAGGGTGCTTCAAACAGACGTCAGGGATGATGGATATTAATCTTTACAATGCTTATCTCAGGAAATTAATTACAGTGCTGTTCAGTTCTGTCAACAGTTCATGAAACCTGGATGCAATATCATAAAGTGACATAGACGTATAGTGTAAAACTGATTGGAAATATAGGCGATACACCAACTCCCTGCTTACAAAATAGACCGCTCCTTTTTCTCCCCCATTTGACACATGTCTTTACAAAGTGGGGCAAAGGTTTGCTGTGCCGACTGTGTGCGCGATGTTCTGTTCAGGTACACTTAACCTAATGAAATTCCTGCCATTGAGGTGATCTTTTTTTTTTAGGATTATGAGCTTGCAGCAGTGTGTTTGATCACTGTTGACAACCACCCTTCCCTTTTGTATTTGAACAGGAGACAAGCTTTATGTCTTTTCTGCACGTTTGTGCGCATGTTTGTCCGATGTTGGTGGTCTGGTGTGTGTGTGTGTGTGTGTGTGTGTGTGTGTGTGTGTGTGTGTGTGTGTCTGTGTGCGGAGTGTGTGTGTGTGTGTGTGTGTGTGTGCGAGTGTGTGTATGTGCTGCATGAGAAAAAAAACAAAGAGAAACAAAGAATTCATGTATAAATGTGTTTCATTTGTGTATTTGTTTGTGGGGTGTTATTTTTGTGTCCACTTAGAGCCTTTGTAAAGCTTTTTTCTGTCTCTTCTCAGTTCCCCATCTTTCTCTCTTCAAAGTCAACAGCAACACATTCCTGCGTCTCCTCAGTCTCACAAAAGGCCATTCAACCATCTAATCTAATAAACCTTCTTCTTCATTTTAAAACATTTTATTTTTGTAGGCTACTGTGTCCTTTACATTCATTTTCTTATTTTCACATTTTCAGTGCTTCTGGGAAACGTAACTTACATCAGTCTAATCACCGTTTACATTAAAGCGACACTGTGTAACTTTTGAATGAGGAGATAACACATTCTTCCTCTCACACATAACATTTTTTACTCAACTCAGTACACTAAAAGGGGTTTTGCTGATCCAGCCATACTTGGTCTTGGATGGCCAATAGCTTATGGTGGCTAATGTTTGCAAACTTTGGCTAGATACAGCTGTATGGATGGATGTTAAAGGGGCACTTCACTGACTTATTTTTTTATCTGGTTTTCAGATATCTGTCACTGTGCACATGGTAGCTTAGGTCCCCAGTTACAGAGCCCGGGGTCCCCTGGTTTAGCGAGCTGTAAACTCCTAACAGTGGAGCCTCAGTGCTTTTACAAGAAGACATCTGACCTCAGTTAACTTAACAGAAATACAGCAGAATGTTTTTGTTGAGCAAACAAGCACAAATAGACCCAACTTGGTTTGTAGTAGTTGGTCAAATAGAGTCATAGACAGGGACAAGACTAATTTAACACTTTATTTGCCTGGTTTTCAGTACGATGGTTCATTTACAACCGAGATTTGGCACAGAGGGAGAATAGGGAGACAGAACGAGTGCAAAGTGAGAGAGAGAAAGAGAGGGAGCGAGGGAGACCAGGATGGGGGTGAATAAGCCATTTGTTTGTCCCTCCGCTGTCCTCCCTGGCCTTGCCTGGTGCTTGGTGCCTGGCGTCCAGGGTCATTTCCTTTCATAACGACCACTGCCATCCTTGCATTAGCATTTTCACTGCTGTGGGGGCAACACTTGAGTGAGCGAGTGTGTGTGTGTGCTTGGTTGCTTGCTTGTTACGGGCCTTATTATGCAGGGACTTGGGAAGACTGAGAGAGGGGAGCAGGGCCGAGACATCGACCTGACATCGCTGAGATCCACCATGCCAGCCAGCGGGCCCCTACAGGTTAGTGCACCCGAAAAGAAAGAAAGAAATGTGTAAAAAAAAAAAAAAAACAAAGAGGGAGAGAGACAGAGAGGACAGAAATAGAAAGAAAGAAAACAAGATGCATCTTTCTGACTGTTTATGATTCCCCTCTTTATCTTGCCCTCTTCCCTTCACTCCTTCATCTCCCTGTCTCTCAGTCCTGGTCTATCTGAGACTGAATTGCTGTTCTTGTCTTAGCTTTGCCGCAGAGCTGTGGTATGTCCTGTCTATGTGAGAGCTGGGGATCAGAGGGTTGCTGTGCGGCTCTCTGGGTTCGACTGAACTTCTATACTCTATTCTGAGACCAGGTTACGATCGCAACATCCATCAAATATCAATTAGGGCCTGGGTGCAAAGGCTAATAAAGTCCTCTAATGCAGCAGCGGGTCAACAGAGCAGCTACTCACTAATGCCACAAAAAATGGGTGAAGGCAGGGTTGGGGACCTGATGTATTATTTTGGAGAAGGCATTTTTACAAACATCCTTTTTCAAAACATATTTAACCGTAGTTTCTTTTTAAAATATATTTAAATACTCAAATGTTTATTTTAGTTGAATTTTCTTTGGCATTGTTCAAAACATTTTTTTTTTCTTCAAATAATCATCTGACTCATCATTCATTACAGTTATAGGAATGCAGACAGCCTCCCTAACACCAGGGACTCACCAACCCACACAGACACACACACACACACACACACACACACACACACACACACACCCTGATGTCTGTTGCGATTCATCATCTGTATCAGTGTCAGGGCCACCAGTATTCCTGCTCATAAATCAGTTATTGGTATATTTAGCCACACAGTCTCCAAACAAAGTGCTATTACTCAAGGCTCTCTCTCTTTCTCTCTCCGTTTGTGTGTGTGTGAGTGAGTGAGTGAGTGAGTGAGTGAGTGAGTGAGTGAAACATTAACAGATGTGGGAAAAAAGGTGTACAATAGCTGAGTGGGCATATGTATACATGTTAAATCCACAGTAAATACACATAATCACAGTAATCTTTAAAGTGTTGCAGTGGAAATGAAACCCAAACCAAAAACTTCCTGACTTCTTGTCGTCATTTTAAAATTGTATTCATTCTGTATTGCTGCTGTTGATCAAGAAGCAAACTTGAAGATTGTGTATGTGTCTTGTATCTAATGTGTGTTAGATCATTTAACATGATTGTTGTGAGTGTAGCTTCTTGTATCCAAAAGTCCTATATTCAAAGCTCAGTTTCGTTATGAACTTTACCCAATAGCAATGTTGCTCAGTAGAAATCTTTCATCTATAATTTAAATTCCTGTCAGCTGGATTATAGTTGCAACAGTTGCATCTTTTTTATGTAGCGGTGAGGGAAAAAAAGCTTGTTTACCTGCTTTCTAACCACCTCTAAATTTACCACTCATGAATGCTGGTTCTGTTCATTCATTTAACTGAAAGCAGTTTACACTGGAATCACACACTAACACACACATAAACACACACACTTTCAATTCCTGAATTTTCTTCTCCTGTTTGTAGGAGTCACTCTTGCATATGCTGCAATATTACCATTTATGAAAATACAGCGCAATGCACAGTATGTATATCTGTAATGTCGGGGATAATTTGTCATAAAAGAATCTGGTGACAGCCTTTATTGTTGCTAATGTATTCGCTAGTGTTTAGTGTAACCACAGAAAGCTGTTACAGTAGCTGAAGCAGAGACCTGGTGCATATTTTGGCAGATATTACAAAGAATTCAAGTGACTAACGTGGATTGATGGAATGATGACAAAGACCACCATGACTGCTGGCAGAGGTCTTGCTCCCTTGATCGCAGATAAGCTGAGAACGTATATAGCACCATTTGGCCACCATCAGCCACTAGCTGGCTGTACTGATCATATCATGTGGCTCAGAATGTAAATGTTTACAGTCACAGATGCCAAGTCCTTGCCACAACTATTCATTTAAACTTCGACAGCTTAATCATATGTTGACAGATATGAAGAGAGAAATGTGTGATCCCCAGAAAAGCAGAAATGAGTGTCTGTATGTGCACGTGCGTGTGGGTGTTAAAGTAAGCATGTGTGTTTAGGAAATCGCTCTCTCAGCATGATACACATCCTGTAAGTAATGCCCACTCAAGCTAGTGGTTTGTGACTGATGCTATCATCACTACATTATGGATATCTCATATGCCTTTGCCATGTTGTTTTAACAGACAGATGGATGGCCGGTTGCTACTGTACCTAATGGTGTGAAGATGCAGCAGGTGTAGCAGTTCAGTTTATGACACTGATTTTCTCCTTTAGAATACCAGCTATATAATTAGATGTGGTTTTCCTGAATCTGAATATGAGACTTCCACTGGTAATTTATAGCCACTCTTGAACATACGGCTCATTCATATACTTGTATAATACTGCAGCCAGTCTTTAAGCTTGTTGGCATCACATGGGATCTCTTAAAGGACCAGTGTGTAGGATTCAGTGGCAGCTAATGGTGACGTTGCAGGTTGCAACCAACTGAACATCGCTCCATCTATATTTGTATTTCACCTGGGAATGGGAACAGTTTGTGAAGTGTGTAGGAAGAAATACTGTGGCTGCAAAACTAGCGCAAAAACGTCCAACCAGTGTCCACAACGATTCCTATATTCAGATGTTTATCCACAAAACAAAAAACATACCTGTGAATATTATATTTAATTTCAGCCAATAGATCCTCCTAAATGTTACACCCTGGACCTTTAACAGTTTATAGTATGTTTGTAGCAGAAACAACCATTTTGGTTGACAAAAACATGTTTATTCACTCAATAGCTGCTCTGGATTTCCAAGGGTGTCACATAATCTTCTGCAGCAGTTAGAGCTGCCTAGTTGTTTTGCTGTTTCCAAGAACAAGAATGAACTGTTAATCACAACCATGCTGGTGGTTTTTCTTGCCTTTTGGACTGAATGATTTATTACGATTCATGAAGACATTTGTAATAACTTTTTTGGAGCTTTTTATTGCCTTTAATTGATAGAGACAGCTTGAGAGTGACAGGAAAGGGGGGAGAGGGAGGGGATGACAAGCAGGCAAATTCCAGTGTTCACAGCCATCTTGGCAACTTATGATAGTGAAAAGCTGGTTTTGTACTATGTACCATGGCTCAGTACTCATAGTCCACCTTGAATGTCTTGTGGTGCTTAGTATTGTTAGGGTATATATTTTAGTTAGAAATTATCTGGACTTAGCCTTTAAGTTTTATTGGCATATGAGCTGGCTCTGCATAATCTCCTGTGAGATGAAACCTTTGTAGGACCATCACCAAGTATATTTTGATGCTCACAGATTTGTACTTGCTCTGCTTGATTTTCGAACAGGTCACTTAGCCTCTGAGTTTAAGACATCTTCTCAACATCCTGACATAATGCACTCAACATAGCTTCAAATCAAGTCTAAAGGAAAGCGTGAAATTTGCTGCAAATGGATTCATGAGGTTTTCACACAGAGTCTGTGTGAAGCTGCCATGATGAATCTATTTCTATGGTGTGAAGACTTTACACCTCTAAGTCACTCTCTATGTATAGAGCTGAGCAACAGGGCGTGGAGGACTGACACAGAACTAATAGGAATCACACAGCCTTTCTAAGCATTGGAACCATATTCCAGAGCTGAAGACGGTGGTCCCTTAGTGGTTGAATCGTGCTTTACAAAATGAGAACAACACTTATCTGTAATATTTGTTTGCATACAATATCTTTGAGGGTCCTTCTAATAATCAATAATGTGAAATAGCCTGAAAGCGGACACTATAGACCGACATCTGGTGTCTATAATCTTTTCACAGGTTTTGTTGCCAATAATGCAAAATATCACCAGAGTCAACCTTTAACAAATAAAGATAATTTTGATGTAACTGTTCTCCATGCTTTCTGTGTACAGTTTTTAAATCTGTCTTGGATACTGGAGGAAAAACTTTGAGAAGGGGTATGTTGTTGAGTCACTAGAAAACAGTATGATCTTTCACACAGAACATACTCCCTCCACACCCACTCTTCAACTTGTGCAAATGTGTACTCTCATTGAATTCAATTCAAATAGAACTTAAAGTGAAATTCTTATTTTAAAAGCAATGAGAGTCCTTGGAAAGACTTAAAATGGCCATTTTAATTGAAAATATTTATAACAGGATGGTAGCATGTGTAAGTTTTTAACAGTCCTATCTTCTACAGTTGTAGTTGAGACTTCCCTCATATATACAGTTCTTATTAAGCCTTGTTAGCTGCAGCTCCTTAATGCACCCAGCAGTTCTGTAAAGGAACGTGGAATTGATGCCGTAGTGGTGGGGTGCGAAGCACAAAGTAAAAGATGACAGCACAGCTACCCTGCAAACATGGCAGTTATATTTTGGAGAAATCATTTCTTGCATGTGAACAAGCCTGAACTGGCTATTGAATGACTTTGGCAGAGAGATGCCAGAAGGGCAGGGTCACTTTAACACGAGTCTTACATGTCACTCATAATACCCACATATTAATAGATGATCAAAATAATAGGTCTACGTTAGTCATGACAATGGCAACAACTGTATTTAACTGTATTCTCAGGGGTTGCTCTTCCTATATTTTTCTCAAAACAACAACCGGAGGACTTTTTCTTTTATTCATCTGTTTTAGTGTCTGGTGCTGCGTGTCCCTCCGTGACCACTGTCCCTCTCATCTCTTTCCCACTTATCTCACTTCCCAGAATACATTGCTGACTCTCTTTGACATTATGTGTGTGTGTGTGTGTGTGTGTGTGTGTGTGTGTGTGTGTGTGTGTGTGTGTGTGTGTGTGTGTAACCCCGTCTTGCCCCCTACATGGCAAATGCCACATTCTGAGTGTGGGTGTGAAGTACGAAAAAGTGTGTATGTGTGTGTGTGTGTGTGTGTGTGTGTGTGTGTGTGTGTGTGTGTGTGTGATTCCGGGAACCTTCATCCGAGACTCTCTCATCTTTAAATGACAGTTGTTGTGTAATAGGTGTGTAATGTAATATTTGCTTTGTATGCCCAAACTATGGTACACGTGTTTCATGTCTTTTTACGTTTTGACAGAAACCGAATATATAAAGTGAACATATTGACCCAGTTTAGATCTTCTGCGGTACAGTAGCCTATATAATGTCCAGATAACCACATTGTGCCCGGTTGTGAATGGCTGGAATTCACAGTTGGCATCAGAATGTGTTTCAAGTCTGTCCCAACTGAATTGTGATCAGATTTAATTTCACCTGTCATCATTAGCAGATAGAGTTTCCTCTGTTGACATGGAGATGAATCTGTTGACAGGCTAGTTTTAGGACTTCTTGTCCCTGTTGGCCTAAAGGCAAGCATGACATAATCCAGGCTCAAAGTACACTTACTAGCTCGTTTTGAGCTTTCAACCTGATGAACACTGCGTGAAAACTATCTCCAAGGCTGGGAAATTAACTTATTCTTAGAAAAAAAACTCACAAAAATAGGGCCAAACAAATCAGATCTAAATTTTTCTCAAGCTTGAGGCCGATTCATGATTTGAATCATTTGCTTTTGGTTGAAACAGTGTTTTATAAGACTTAATACGCACTTCAGAATCAGCTGTGTTTGGGAGTTAGGTCTTGCCTTACCATCTTATAAAGTTGACAAGGCAGACCTTTAGCGTGATCAGGGAGTCAGAATGTGCCGGCAGAAATCCGATGCCAGTGTGTCCTCGAAGCATTCTAGTAAATTTGTGGCAGAGTTTAGAGCTGTTCACTTTGGATTAGCTCACCCATACACTGTTACACACCTGGAAGGGCCCTTGCTAAAGGGCATCTCAGTTGTGGGAATGGGGAAGATACAAGTGCTGCCCTTTCATCTAATAGCCAAGAGTTATCCTGCTGGTCCAGGAATCTAACCCTTGACCTTTTGGCTCACAAGCCTGCTTCTCTAGCCTGTTGTGCCAAGTGTAAATAGCACCTGTGTGAGGCAATGTCCAGTTTTATACAGATAAATATTAAAACAAGGTGTGAGTGTCTTAACTTGGCTGGCTCAAATTTCCTCTAGGGGGCTCAACAGTGAGGTTGTGGAAGTAAAAATCCCACACATATTCTGAATGGAGGATTTTGATTATTAGCCATATTGTCGTAACCATCCAAGGTAGACTCACCATGGGCTATGAGATTGTGAAATGATGGTGTTTTAAGAAAAACACGTTTTATTGGCAATCTCATGGAGAAGTACTACACTACAACTTCTATTTACACACTTGCAACAGGTTGTGAATTACCGCTACCACTGAATTCTACGATCGATTACCTTATGAGCATCCAGGCATTCCCTTTCTGCCATGCTTCGTTTTTTAGAGAAGTAAAGGTCAGTGTTTGTGAGGGCCAGCTTTTGGGTTCCTTCAGGGCCAGTATAAAGACAAGACTTAAAGCACTGTGGTGAGTTTTGCAGGCTGCCTATTAAAGTAGCTAACATTAGCTAACATGACTCTACAAGAAATTGCATGAGTCACACTAATCATGTTACGTTACACTACACACGCACGCACTACACAAACTACAATTAACAATATAAACACTGTAATGATGACAAAGATTCAATTCAAGAATAAGTGCGCTACTGTCATTAGGCTGGAAGTCACTGGATCATTCTTAGTGGTTTATGGGATGAGTAGTTTCTTCACTCAAAATAAACAAAATAATTATGCAATTTTTTTCTCTTGCTCCGTATCAAATGTTAATGGTCGTGATTCATCTCGTAGTTAGCTGGCTTGGTTCCAGGCTCTTCATACAAAAACTGAAACGAGTGAATGAATGGGAAATGGGCGGTCACTGTTGAACTCAATTATAGTCTTTTTTTAACGGCTCTTGGCAAACAAAGAAATATTACTGCCACCATCTGAGAATAGGTGTGGTTTAATGAAAAGACCTAAACACCAAATTAAACACACCCAATGACATACTTGGATTCCGGGCCTATTCCTTAAATCATTGCTGTTTTTCCTCCCACAGCGGTCTGATAACAGAAGCAGAAACACATGTGAATGCCGACACCTTCATTTTGCAATCTGCTACACTCACACACTGTTTTTTCTCACATTACTGCCAAGCAGAAGCTCGTGTTTCTGTCATTTATTGTGTTTTTAAAAAGTTCTGTTGGTTTTTCCTGGTTTTACTATCTACTTTTGAAAAGTCTGATTTTCAGTGGTAGAAAGATAGATGTGTGTGTCTGTACTACTTTTGAAAGGAACATTTCTAAAGTGGATGTACCCTTTCTTTCTTTCTTTCTTTCTTTCTTTCTTTCTTTCTTTCTTTCTTTCTTTCTTTCTTTCCATCCTCACTCCCACTTTTTCTCTGCTTTGTTTTTTGTTCTATCTCCAACTCTTTCCTTCTTCCTCATACTTTCCTCTTCATCTTCTCTCTTTTTCTTTATTACCCCTTTCCTCTTTCTATTTTTCTCTATTCCTCTCTTTCCTCTTCTTCCCTTGTCTGGTTGGGGGGGGGGGTGTTTTCTTTTCATTTCAGGGGGGAAATGACAGCTGACTCGGTTTGAATCTGAAACAGCTTTACGGGAAAAGAGCTCAGTTCTGCTGCTATTTGTGTGTGCAGAAACGTGAAAAGATTTTCAGAAGGTTTAGCGATTGTGTGTGAAAAGAGCCAAGATGAGTGGTACCAGGCGAAACTTTAGATCCCACCAGATATAAACAATTAGATTATCACACACACACACAGTCCAGTCTGTCTGTCTTCTGTTCTGTCTCTTTCAGAAACCCAAAATTAATGTGTCACAGAGTGAAAGACAGCGGATATATAAAGCACAAATATTCTCATCGCGGATGCACAAATCTGTTCCTTTACTTCCACTTGAGTAGGATTTAAAATCTTGACCCCAAAGTTATTTTTCAACCAGCGAAAGACTCATTTTCAACTGGCCCTGATGTATTTCCTAAAGAGATTATTTGTCAAACTAACTAAGCGATCATCCTTAAAACCTTGAGCTGATTGTTACACATGAAATAAATCACTCGCTGAAGCTTCAGGCCAACAGTGTTGTGTCACACATTTGTTACTCATCCACTTGTTCCAGTCGCATTTGCCAAGAAAGAACAGGAAACCCCCTCTCTTCTGCTGAGGCTCCCCTGCTAGGACACTATAACTCATAACACTATAACTCACAAATGTACACACACACACACACACACACACACACACACACACACATACGCAGACGCACATAAATCACCAATCCACACCAGAATTATAAATCCAAGTTCATCTTTTCGCAGACTTTCCATGTTGCTTTGTAATCACACCTTGCTCATAAAAACTCATGTAGCTGTTTAATGTTTTTTCTCAGAATTCATAAAAATATATTTATTTTCAGAGTGTTGCTCAACTGCACATGTAATCGTAAATGGTAAATGGACCTGTACTTGTACTTTCTAATGCAGCTACATGTAACTGCAGTGGTTTGAGGTGCCACACACTTCATTTAAATCTGTCACTCAGAGGTCTAGTGTACTGTGCACCGTGCTTGGATCACGGCCAAACACATATAGACACAGTTACCCACATGTGGACACACATCTGTGGAAAGTCATACACATAAAAATAGACATAAACATGTACAATCTCATAAACATATACAATGCTTTAGAGGCTGTGTGTGGTGGGGGTATAATGCATCAAGTCTGTGCGTTAAGTTGGAGTCAAGAGTGATATCAATCTTCTGTTAGAAAGCAAATAAGCTTGTTACCCCAAAAGGTTGAACTATTCCTTTAAGAGAGGCAAACAGGAGGGAAGAAAAGACTGTGAATTGAAAGAAAACACAGCAAGAGAGGGGGAAGAAAGAGGTAACTTGGCATGTAGAAATCAAGAGAAAAAAAGGTAATTTGGCTACAAACTGACACACACACACACACACACACACACACACACACACACACACACACACACAGACGCACAGAATCTGACCTCTTGTGTTTGTTGATAAAATGTGTTGCTATGCAGCAGGCTGCTTGCCAGTATGGAGTATGTGTATATGAGTGTGTTTATGTCAATTGAGGGCTGATCTAAGGGTAAATACAGACCTCGCTCTATCTGTGTTTTCCTTTCCTCCAGCACAAGTGTTAGGTCATCGGATAAGACAAAGTGTGTGTGTGTGTGTGGGAAAGGTCCCGGACGTTTATGTTTCTGGCCAGTCCTGTATGTGGGTTCGCAAGCATGTGTATGTATAAACTGTCCAGCTGACGTATGTACAGTGTATGTCTGTGAACATGCAAACATGTGGCTTGTATTGTTGTGTGCTTAGAGGTCAACATGAGTCCTAATGAGATAAAAGTCTTTGTATGTGGTTATCATTAGTTTATTAAGGTAGTTTAATGATATATAATATATAAAGCAATATAAACAATCTAAAAATACAACTTTAAAGCTGCTCTTATCAATGTATTTATATAAACAATGGATCAAGTCAAAAGTCACTCGTACTGACAAACCCACAGAGAATTATTGGGGGCATTTTAGCATCTTTCAGCTGGTTGTTTTGGCTCTACTCTTTTGATTATAGTAAATGTGATTATTCCCGGTGGTTCCAGATGCAGCAGACAGCGTGTGTCCTGCCAAAAATCCCCCAAAACCCTCTGTATGCTACCTGCGCAGCACTAAACAGCAGACAGACACAGTTGAAACAGAGCTGAAAGGACAGTGAATATTGGACTTGTATTCATGAGGTGGCGCCCCATGTGCTGGGGCTGGCCCTTTGGTTCAGAGGCCATATATATATATATATATATATATATATATATTGGCCTAAACAACCTTAAAGGGTGTATAAACATGCATCACAATATAATAACCTATACCTATAACCTATATGAAAATTCCTGTGTTGTATGTACCTATAAAAGGTGTTTTAAGAGACATAAGAGTATCCCTTCAAGCTCTGTGTATAAGCACACTTTACAGCATTATACAACCATTGCATGTTAGTTCAACAGAATCATGAAGCTGCGTGAGGTCATTTGTGTTTTTAAATGTGTTTCAGGAAAAAAAAAAACGAAAAGAAAAAAGTGGGAGCAGGGCAGGAGCAATGAAGGGAAAGAAGGAGTGGGGGAGGTGGGTGAGGTTCTGTCTTACCTCATCCAGTCTCGGTCACTGATGTCCCCCGGTGCCTGTGGGGCTCATGGGACTATTGTTGATTTCAACACAATGAGATCACGCTAAAAGTGAAACAAAGGCACTCTGTTATTAATTGTCCTCTGTGTGAAACCATGAAGGCATCAACAGAGTTTTAAGGGAATACACACTAATGAAAGTTACTTATTAGTGTTCAGTTAAAGCGTGTAACATTTAGTTATAAAAAATAATATATTATTCATAGATTCACCTGAAAATAAGACTCATTGTGTTTTTGTTACCTTAGAATGAGCTGTTTTTATCTACAGAGGGAGCGGGCCCTCTTCTACAGAGTTCACCATGTTGAACTGCCATGTTTCTGCAGTAGCTCAGATCGGACAAACCCGACACTGGCTTTTTTTGCGGGTTTTGTGGCCACTAGTTTCTCCTTCACAGTTAGAACGGGAGGGTGGGGCAAGGAGGTTGTAATCTGCAACTACGCCACTAGATGCCACTAATTTCTAAACACTGGTACGTGAAAATCGTTACATATTAACACACAAATTTAGCAGATCTTCTACCATTATGTTCTAGTAGGCTGTTTCATTATTTACCAAAATGCTATACATGTTTTTGTTTTTAAAAGGCAGTGAGAAAGGAGACAGTGTCAGCTTTTGGTGGGAAATCTTATGACATTTTAAAGCAATGTTGGCTATGAAGTTTTATTAGCGTCTCCATTTTATACTCAACAAATATAATGCAAGCAAATGCTTTGGCTGTTTACTTTTAATTTGTTACTTTGTTTACTTTGGCATGTAGCTCTAATATCACATGTTGTAGCTTGAACTTCCCCATGACCTTAAAAACTGTTTCACAGCATTTTTTCTTAGTATTCTGTCTACAAAAGTTTGCCCTGTGCAAACATTAAACATCATGTTTAAGACCCTCGGAGGACCTAATAAATGCCCTGCCTCAGGGTAAGTCACCTTTAGTGATCCATTGCATTTATGTTTGTGCCTATATGCTTGTGTGAATATCCGTCTGCCCTTTGAGCTCTTGAGTGAAAGTAAACAGCAATAACTTTTCTTAGACAAATAGTCATTCACCTCTTCTCAGTGCCACACAGACCCAATGTCACTGAGGGCCATCTAAAATAATAATATACATGAGATAGTTGAAGATAATAGCAATGCGCCATCCACCCTGAACCAAAATGACATGTTGTCTTTCCATGGCTCCAGACTGAAATAATAATTAGAGATAAGATAGATAGATGAATTGCCATGAGAGTTTGTACAGACATGTATGGTCCCCAGATGATGAATCTTACTAACTTTTGGGAGTCTGCAACCTTTCCTGTAGCGCTACCAACCGGTTAACATTTGTGGTTCAAAGTGAAATATCTTGACAATTACTGACTGGATTGCCTTAAAATTTGTAACAGATATGCAAGGTCCCTAGAGGATAAATTCTAATTATATTTGCATTTAGTGGAAAAAAATTCAGTGTTGATTGAAGGCTTTGACTTGTGGTTTTTGGTGCATGTCTGCTTTGTAGAGTATTCTGGCCCCAAGTGTCGGCTGGATAAATGCATCATAAACACCATCTGCTAACTGCCTGACAGTAAAGAAACCTGAGACTGAATGTAAATGGATTTAAACTGATAGCGAGGATGTGCATCTACTATATGTCTGTGAAAGCAGAAATCTGACGTGGCACTGAATGTTCAGAGGTTTGTCTCAGTGGAAAACTTCCATCATGACGATTAAACACTTTAATTTCCAACGGTGGAAGTATATCACAGTCGTGTGGTTATCTTAAATTACACGAGTGGTTGTTGAAACAGCTTTGATCAGAGAGGTCTTAGATCCATGCTGATCATTACCACATTGCCACAGCAATACAAACCCTCGTGGTAACCAGGGAGTTAGACGGGTTTTCTTCTGTTTCTTTGGCCATACATGTGCTGATAAGTATAAAAGTATAAAATCTGTAGAGGAAGTTCTTCACAGTGAGTTCAATCTTTACCACATTGGTAATAAAGTTATTACAGTGAAGAATATCATCATGGCTTTTATTGTTGTAATACATTTCCTGTATGTGTTCAAAGGCTACTGAGTTGCAGTAGTTACACAGGAGTGTTGTTTAAAATGGGGTAACATGTCATAAAGTCACTGGAACTAACACTGTGTGAATGTGTAAGTGCCTTGAGCCTGTTTCCTGAGCAATGTGGGCAGTTGTGTCATCATGACATGTTTAGAGGTATGTTGTGCAATTAGGAAGCGTGTGCATGTTTGCAAATGTTTGTTTGCATAATACATCGCTGTGTATATGACATATATTGCATAGACTCTCATAATCGTCTTTCAGATCACACACAGTCACGCATCACCTCCTCAGGGTGTGTTTCTATGTAAATCTTTGATACATATACCTGCGGTAAATCTTTTCACACATGACTTACTCGTTTCAAGCGCACTCTGCCTCTTGACTCACTGACAAAATTTGTTTTTTTCTACATGTCAGCACTGGTCCGTATGACTGAAGAAATTACCACTTGTTGCTTTTCTTCACACACATATATTACAATAACTAGATTAGTAAGAAGAACACAAAAACAGCAAAGTCAAGTACAGGTTCAAGTGCAAGTAAACACAGTAAGAATGAGACCATGACCTTGCTGCATGGTTGGTTATACCTGACTGGTTTAGCAGGCATCCAGGAGCAGGTGACTGATGTGTGCAGACGTGTGCGCTCTACTTGTAAAACATTTGGCTTCAGTAGGTTTCCACCTGTCACATCTCCAGTAAATACAATGTTGGCAGGGATGGAAGTGAAAACTGCCAACTTACTGTCGCTTTCTGTTATCAGAGTTTTAACAATGCTCTTTTGAGACTGTGATGGTTACGAAAAATATCTATATGTAACAAACACCATGTCCATTTATGCATGCAAATAGGTAAACTGGAACGGCAGGTAGGGTGGGGGGGGGGATAAATGAGAGTCGAAGACAGAGGGATAAGAGAGGTGGAGGAGTGAGATTAAATGGAGGTAAGTACAAAGGAATCTTACGTTATAACAAGTTTATGTCCATGCCGGACTGTTTACCTATTTATCAGTAATGTAAAACTATTAATAAAATCAGAACTATATTTTGATTTGTCTTAGTTTCAGATTACTTGGCTATCTCACTGGGTATATTGGTACAATTTAGGTGACTTAATGATACATTTCTGTAAAGTTTTGTTATAGTGCCAGACATTTTTTTTACCAAACTCACAGTTGATGTTTTTCAGTAAAATGAATCTTTTAGTACAACTTTTTTCCACACTGTTTTTTGTTTTCAGCGTAGGGTATGTTTTCAATCCTAGGCAGTGTCAGTATCGTTTCGGGATGCTGCCCCGGCACAAAACATCAGCATTCGTGGAACTCAGGAAGCGGTAATGCCCACATACACACAAACACAGAGGAAGGAAGTGTGTGTTGTGGATGGTGATGAAGGCCGAGCCATGAAAGCCAGGAAGCCGCTGGGAGGAATGTCCTGCGATGTCACACATGGCCGAGGCCTCAGAGCTTGTACGCCTGAGGGAGGTTTAAACAGCTTTTGGCTCATCTGTGGAATAACAATGGAAGAAGGAAAGTGACACGACAACGAAAATACTTTAAAATGTCACTCTTCCATCTCAGAAGTTTGCCGTTACACCTGCACGCACCACACCCCGACCCCTAGGGCACAACTCCGAAACATAGCCACATGCACGAAACGGTAAAGCTATTTACAGTACACAGTTTATACACTCACACACACACACACACACACACACACACACACACATCCTGCAGTAGTGTGCCCCTCCCACACTCTTCTTGTCTTGTTTGTTTTGGATACAGGCCCTCCAATATGTAAGTCAAGATTATATTGTGGCAAACTGACTCTTCGGGTCAATGAATCATAATTACGCCAAACAGCAAATACTGTTAGAACACACTGTAATCACTGTGTTTGTTATTCTGCTCTAAGGCTTACATGACTCATATGGCATGATTAAGCTCTTTTAACAAGTTTGTTGCTGTTTTTTGAGGATTTATTGATTTTTGGTTCCATACGTACAGTTTGCCAAATGCATACAACTGAAGTGAATTTTGAATCAGTGCTTTCATCTCCTTGCATCTGGGAACTTGCATTTGCACTTTCCAGCTTTGTTAGTATTTTCAGACAAATGTTTTTTCAGCTTGAGATGGAAATACTAAGACAAAAGATAAGAATGTTTAAAATTTTTGCTGTGGGGCCTGCATAATCCCATAAGAATAGTAATTAAGATACTTAAGATGATGATCATCATATAATACTGAGGTGTGGTGTGTCAGGTATACCACAGTTAAGCAAACCAATGGCTCACATCTTCTCTAGGATGCCTTGAATGGTACCTTACCTTTAAATGCACAACAACAACACATTCTGTACGTTAAACCTTAGTGTACAGTTTAGCATGGCTCATTTGTCATTATGGCAGAACGCAGCACTGCAGCATTGCAGTGATGACCGTTTCACACTAACTGAAAGCTGTTGTAAGAACATTCTTAAATTTTTTTCTGTGAGACCATTAACTATCTCACAGTGCAAACATTGTTTGATGGAGCATTTCTCTTAAAATGACCCGTGTACTGCAGCGGTGTGGTGCCGTGTTTAGAGAAATTCCTATAAAGGGAAGTTCTGCAACCAGCTCTTACAGGAGCAAACATCTGCTCCCCTGAAGAGTTCCCTCATTGTTGACCTCTGATCTTCTGAAAGATGGTGGCAAGCAAAAAAAGTGATTTAACAGCTTGATAACAACATTGTGACATTATTACAGCTCTCACTTATTACCTCAAAATGATTGGCATAGGTCTTTTTTCTGCAACAGTTTCTTTCCGGTATTTGTGATGCTTTTACAGAATGCATACCCTAATGCACCTTTTATGACAGCACTAAGAAACACAAGGAATTCCAGCTATTGCTGCCATCATTGTCCTCACAAAGAGTCTTTGACATCGGTACGTCCACTTTCCAAACATGCCTTCCCTGTAATAAAAACTTCAAGCAAACACTCAACAAAAAAATAGCAAGCTTTACAACTCCACAAATCATCCTGGAGGTGACCGAGGTATTTTTACATACCACTGTGTGAAGTCTATTTCCTCTAGTCATTGTGCGGTGTATGATTTGGTGTGTGCCTACAGTGGGAGGGGTTAGGCATCTGGTGGTAAATAATAGATGTGTATATGGATCAGATCAAAGCTACAGGTACAGAGATCGAATAATGCTCTGACAAGGAACAACAAACCAAGTGAGACTCATTACTCGAAAGTCGAAAAAATGTGTGATCTGTACTGTTATATGGTTAATATCATGTCTGTGGATTCAGCAGAGAGATTGGTCCAAGAAGTGTTCAGCCAAGCTAAGACAGAGGACAGAAAAATAACATTTGGATCTTGAAAACAATGCCAAAAAAATCCTTAAAAGTTGCATATAATTTAAAGTTTAACAAAAAACAAGATATACTATTTCACTGCTATCTTAATTATTGGCTAATAGTACGTTTTGGCATTTGACTCTTTGAAACTGAGATCATTAATTTATAAACTTTTTTCATGTTTTTTTTGGCATTTCACCTTATCTTAGATAGTGACAGTAGAGAGTCGAGGGGCGAGAGAAAGGCGATGACATGCAGCGGATTGGAATGGAACCCGGGCCGCTGTGGTAATGACTCAGACTTGATATGTGGGCGCTCCACTGGGGGTGCCCATTTCATGCATAATTTAATTAGACCATAAAACTTGTTAATGTAATTCTATGATGTTAAGAAAATACAGAATATGATCAAATGAGATATTTAATCAGAAGGGACCTTTTATGCATGCGTAAAGCAGTTGTGGCATGTTTGCTAAACTGTGCTAAAGTGCAATAACACTTGTGTTTTTGTTGGAAGAATATTATATTTGCAAACAGCCATGAAATCCAAGCATGAAGTAAAAAGCTGCAGTTGAAGGTCATCAGTTGAAGCTATTTGTGTAATTATAACTAGACCCGTAGGAAGTCTCCTTCACACCAGTGTGACTGAGCCGTACATTCAAGAGATTCAAATAAGCTATGGAGCAGTGAGGTAACTTTAGGTTGTTCATACTTGTCATTCCTGCTTGTCAACACTGAAGTTAACTGAAGTCGCCACTTCAGAGAAAGCAGCCTCTAAAAAGTACGAACATTTCTGTTTATGTATGTGTGTGTGTGTGTGTGTGTGTGTGTGTGTGTGTGTGTGTGTGTGTGTGTGTGTGTGTGTGTGTGTGTGTGTTTGTAAGTGTTGCTATGACAGCGTGTTGAAGAACATAAGGATGGTGCACACACTACTGGCATGTGACACACACACACATACCCACCTGGCACACACACCTCTGACAGACAGATTAGGACACACACACACACACACACACACACACACACACACATACACACATCTGGCACACATTTCTTCAAGGGTATTTAGCATTCCAAGAGATGTTATAACAGTACGCAACATACGTCAACCTCTTATGCAATAGACTCTTCCAGCATGGCTGACGTTAGAGGAGAACCAGGTGTTTATGGGCTCTTCTTCACACACATACACACACACACACACACACACACACACACACACGCACGCACACTGCTCACACATTTACAAGTTCTGACCTGCACCTATAGCCACTGTCAAAGTCTGCCTCGTGGTATAAACAGCTGTTTCCTAGTGCTCCATTTTTGGGTATTTCAACTCAAAGCCCCAAAACAAGCTTTAATCACTCACTTTTTCTGTTAAAGGATAGTTTAACACATACTTTATCACATCTTGGACCTAATCTTAATAGTTTCACCATCATTTCTATTGATATAACATCAAACCTTTATTTTCTTCTCCAGACGTTTAAAGCATGTGTAATTGTCTGGACTGGTGATTACAATCCTACTGTATTAGTACTGCAATGATGGCCAAAACCACAAAATAATAATAATCTTATAAACCAAAATTACCCTTTAAATAAATAGAGAAAAGTAACCATGATCCCCCCCCCAAAAAAAATCCATGCCTGCAATAAAGCAAAAGGTCATTGGTTTTCTTTTGATTGACCATAAGTGTGGCAGGCAATATAGCAAATCTGTCAGTTGTAAGTGCGACCCTTTGTAAGGTTTCTGTAGGATGCCCCTGCAGGGCTGGAGGGGCCAGCAGGCTGAGTCATTGATATCGGAAACTGTGTTACATCATGTGGTTATGGTTAGGAATGCAGAGAGTCAACTGATCACTGCCACTCTTTCTCTCCTACTCTCAGATGACAGATGGAAGTCCAAATGCAGACACACACTCACAGAAACACATAAATGCACACACGTGTCCCAGTGTAGCAGTTACTCGGTCTCTGTATGTGTCATAATAAATCTTATTTTTAATCCTATTTTTGCCTGTGGGTGATATGTGGCACTGTGTGTGGGCGAGTCACATCACTGGGGGTGAGGGATCAAAGGTTAAAGGTCACTGAAGTTGTGTGGATTGATAACTTCCCAGTGTTGCTATCTCTTACACACAAATAAATCTACTTTTTTTAAAAATAAATAGTAAAGAAATATTTATTAAATATGAAAAGAAAAACACAAGGTATAAAGGTCAGGGTCTGTATATATTATATATGTATAATATATATAATTATATAAGTACAGAGGAAGACATAGAGGTATTGTCAGCAAAATATAGTTAAATAAGAAGTATTAGAAATAAAAGTACTCATTATGTAGCAGTTATATTGTTAAACATTATCATAATGCATAAATGTGTAAGACGTGTGGCGCTAATTTTCTAACTACTTTTATTTATTGTTGGGGAGTTTAATCTGTAACAATAAATCATATTTTATACACTGATCATATGTTTTGAATGTCAATTCGTAATGTGTATAGTAACGTATAAAAAGTATAATATTTTCCTATGAAATGTAGTGGAGTAGAACTATATAGTAGCAGAAAACAGAGTAAATGTACCAAGTTACTTTTCACACTCATTACTACTGTTCTGAAGCATACAGTGTGTTTCTCTTTGCTTTTGACTATTTTATTACTAAACTGAAGGTACTCAGACACACACATGTTTATACTTGTAAGGACTCTCACTGACTGCATTCCCTAACCCCTAACCCTAACCTTAACCATCACAGCCGTATGCCTATCCCTGACCCTCAGCATAAACTTATCCTACATTATACAAAACACTGCAAGTCTCTCAAGCAGAGCTTTGAAGAAATGAGGAACAGACAAATTGTCCTCACTGTTCAAAGATGAGGACAAGCTCAAGTTCTAAATTTAAAATTGGGTCTCACAAAGCACACTCTCTCTCTCTCTCTCTCTCTCTCTCACACACACACACACACACACACACACACTAATGGACTAATTGGTGTTCTTTCTACATCCTGCCCAGCAATCACTGAGACATCCGTCCTGCTGTGTAACAGCTCGCCCTCCAAAGGATAATAGGAGGATGACACTTTGATCATCACAGAGAGGCAGGAGAGGACAAGAGGTTCAGCACATAAACGGATGTAAGAAGGAGAGAGAGAGAGAACATAGTTAACAGGCTGGTGGTTAAAGATGGGAATAATTACTCTTGACTATTTTATTTTTTATTTTATTTATTCTATTTTGTTGTTAGTACCAGTGCAATGTGGTTTTGATATTGATGTTGTCATGTTTTTTAAAGCAGTGCTAGTTTGGGAAATACTTTTGCAAAAGAGTAGGAAACATGATTATAATTAGACCTGTTTACTTTAATTGAAAACAGAACAAGTTTTGAAAGTACTTTAATCAGAGTATTGTGTAATACACACAAATTCCCACCAGTAATTGGTATCCCCTATTTAAATGTTATTTTGTTCTATCAATGCATGGTTTTTGTGTCTCTCTTTAAGCCTTTCTGTTTGATTATCAAAGCAGAAATGCAGTAAGTGGAGTCAAAGAAGAAAGCGATGGTTTATGTGATAGTAAATAAGGGAGGAAGAGTGGGAAAGCAGCATGAAGGAGAGGATCAAAAAGGATAAAGAGGTGTGTTGAAATGACATGTGGGTTCACTCAGTTGTGACAGCAGGAAACAGGTTTGTTTGAGTATTGCTCACAACAACGTAACCTGCAACATTTGGATTTTTGGTTTTGCGTATTTACTTGAAACTGTGGAAAGACAGTTCCAACCAAAACATTAAGACCAGCATCATCTTTAGATTATTAATGAATAAAAAGACACACACTGACACACACATAAGTTTAAGGTTGTTTTCTCATGCTAGCATTGCTAATTACCTGCCAGGCAGCAGAGGGATCATTGGCCATGGGGCAGAGATCAAGGGTCACTGGCGAAGCTACTGCATGTGTGCGAGGGTGACAGAAACTGTGTGTGTGTGTAGATAACAGCCTCCTCCCTGGTTCTTTCCATGTCAAAGTTCACCTAATAAGTGTCTTGACTCTAACTTACTTTTTTTTGTTTCGTGCATGTGTTTAGTTTTGTCCACTGTCTGTTTCCCTCTCAACATAATGAGGCTATTCACTGACATACCTGCTACCCCCACCTATCATCAGCACACACATATACAGACAAACAAATAACTTGAAATGCAGCATTTCACGTGCTGACCCGTGTCCCCCAAAACAAACAAACACAGAGAATGTCAAGAGGTGATGTTTGGCTGGTCAGTTCAATTCTAGGTGATTGTTTTAGCTTTGGAGTCTGAAAGAAAGTTATAGAATAGTGGGTAACTTTGAAGTTTAAGTGTTTGGTGGTGTCACAACAGGCAAATCCATCAGTATTCCTACCATTAAGGCCTCTAATAACATCTTGAAAGAAAGTGGAAACACCTTTGGTTTTTTTTAATAATAATATGACCTTATAAAGTTGTTATGGCAAACTTGTTAACCAACAGTTGCTAATTTACACATTCAGTACACACAGAGTAACATTTGCGGTCGTGTTTCTGGCCACATGATGCATGTAAGCCCAATAATACCGCATGTTTTTGTCTCCAACAAGTTCTGCAGGATATATCTGGCTCTTTAGCTGGTAAATGCTCCACTATGTTCACCAGCTAGTATTTAACTTTGTTTGTCTGCCATTTGGTGCTGGAAGTCTAGTGGTTTTCAAGCTCTCTGGTTAAACACAGCTGTCTGCTGGAACACAGCATAAGAGAGTGGTGAGACAGAATGGTAAAGTTGTGGGCAGTGAAATCAAAACAATGAGCTGAAAGGTGCTAAAACACACAATAGAGCTGAGTGTACTGAACACTGGGGGCAGCAAACATACCCAGTGCAGAGAAGAGTAACTGGTGTATATTTTCAATTCAGCTGTGGGCTACAAAAATATTCCTCGCATGCAAGCAATTGTTTTAATTAAGAACACTGAAGATGACAGTTAGCAATGTCATCCAACATAACATGACATCTAGTATATATGCACTGAATTTCACAGAAAGGCGGACTCCGCCATTAACATGAGAACTACTGTACAGAGAAGCAGTTACACAACACAAATATGTATAAAACTGGGAGTTGACATAATGTTATCTTAAGGATTATAACTTTAAACAGGTGGTATCAAGTCTGCTTAGGGAGATTGGCCAACTGACCTGTGATCTGTCCTTTGAAAATCCTTTCAAAATAGACATTGGGCATTTACGGCAAACCATGGATCTTAGCTACTAAAATAAAAAACTTCATGTGAAAAGTTTTTTCACAGGCCTGCTTCTAGTTTTACAGAAAAACTGAGGCATGTGCCAAAATCATTCTAGTAAGTAGTAACTCAGACAATGTTCTTCTGCCAGCAAGAGAAAACACAACTCATCGCTTTGTCACTGCCTCTATTCTTCCCGTCATGCTGACTCCTTTTCTTTGTGTCACTATCTGTTTCTCTTCATCTGCTTTTCTGCTTTCGTCCTACTCCCTCACCCTAAATGGCAGTTACATAAAAACCAAACAGAAAGATGATGCCTTCAGGCACAGAGAGCCTTGGAAAAATGCTGAGGAAAAAAAAATAGACCAGCACTGGGACTGACATTCAAAGCGATGAGAGACAGACGGACAGCAAAAATAAGATACGAAAAGAAAACCAGAGCTCCACTCCTTGTTGGGCTTCCATTCCTATTGGCTATTATGGCAACCAATAGGAGTCCAGGGGAGGAGCACTTCCTGTGAGGTCGAGGGGGGGCCTCCCATGTGGTCTGGTGTGTGTGTGTGTGTGTGTGTGTGTGTGTGTGTGTGTGTGTGTGTGTGTGTGTGTGTGTGAGTAGAGATGTGCAGTTGTGCAAGTATGCTTTTGTGTATTTTGGTGCCACTTGTGCGTACCTGTTGATTGGGAACGACATGTTCCATGTGTGCCTCATGCAGGTTTACATAATGTCTGTTTCATGCATGTGTATGTATAGGGCTGGTGTGTTTGGGCGTTGGTATGTGTACATTTTGTGATATGGCCCTGTGCCCAGGGTTGTGGAGCAGTGAATTTCAGGAATTAAAGTTTTACAAGGATTCTGGGTTTCTAGGAACAGTTTACTATATAAATACCATACATCCACAAAAAGAGAACTTCTGTGTACAGAAATACATTTTTACTAACTCAGCTCAATATTGTGTAGGGAGTTCTATTATTTATAATATTATTATTAATATTTTATACTGTTAGCCTTAGATGCAAGATAATGTTTCTGTGTTTTTAGCCAATTTAGTGGCTTGGCTATAGGGATTCCAATATCGGTCTGTCAGTCACTTCACCACCGTGATCCAGACCAATCCATTTGTACAAACACTCATGGTCCCCAAAGGATGCACCCTAAAGACAGATAGATATTTATTCATTGTATTGAGAGGATGAATCCTAATGACTTTGGCGCTCCTCTGACTTTGTGTCTAGGGCTATCATGAGGTTGACATTTTTGGCTTTAAGTGAAATATCTCAACTACTTTTGGATGGATTGCCATGAAATTCATGTCTCCCTCAGGATGAATTGTAATTTGGTGATCCCTTGACATCAGATTCAAATTTTAATTTGTCAAATATTTCGATTTATGGCCTGCAAAACAAGTGACATTCCCATCTCCCTCAAATGTACTTTATGTTTAGTGCTAATTAGCAAATGTTAGTTGCGAAACCAGTGTGTTCCCTACATGTTAAAAATAAGAGGTAGGAATTCCCCTTGTTACTCTGGAGACAATCAAGTCAATCAATACACTGGTGTACACTAAACTAGTGTAAAGTGTGTGACATTTTGTTATATTTACATAAATATTGAGCACATAATAACATATTATTAGGGTAATGGTTAAGTAGCCTTATATTTTCTAGTCATAGCAAACTAATATATCTGTAGATCCTCGATATTCATTCTTTTATTTGGTGTTTTTCAGCAGGGAAATGATATTCCAATAATGAATATCCTTGTTTCAGTAGTAGGTCAGAGTCCAACCACGAGACTGAGGTGAATTTAAAAACAGTGTGAATAATGTCTATTATTCCTTCCAATCTCATGATGCATACGCACATCCATAAATTCTTTGCAGGTGTTGTAACAGTTTCTTGTTCCCAATTCATCTTTTACTGCATGTGGACAGGATTGTGCAGGAGCAGTATTTTTAATCTTTCAGAAATAAGCAATGAAAACACATTTTTATAGTAGTTTTATAGACTGCTGCTAAGTATCAGTCCTCAGAGGGAAACTTTCAATTCTGTTGGCAGGGATTGGACAATACCCAGTGAACCCAGAATATTGAGACACTTATATGCTGTAGCTACTTAATAACAAAGGCAGCTGTTGAATCATTAGAAAAAAGAAAAGTTGGAACTGATGGTTTCTCACAGACAAGGTAGGAGAACAGGAAAAAGATGTTCTTTTTCCTCAAAAGCAAAAACTGAGCCAGGTAGTCAACCCTAGACATTCCTGATGGAGGAGCCCTGAGGCCAACTGGTTGTAATTCACAGCTTCTGAAGGTAAATGTGTGTAACCCTGCTGACCTCCTGCAACCACTGCAGCTGTAAATAAGTATCTGTCCCTCCTCTACCTGCCCGGGGAAACAAAGGGTCAAATAATAATTCATGCACATATTTTAATAAATCAAGATAAGTGCAGATTAAGTGTCATAAAAGCACAGTCAGTGCATTTAGAGACATCCCACTAAGTGAACACACATGGCACGTAAAACTGTATGTAGGCCATTCCAATGTTTTGATTGTGATGTGTGTGGGAGGGTGTGTGTGTGTGTGTGTGTGTGTGTGTGTGTGTGTGTGTGTGTGTGTGTGTTTTGGCGACCTGCCCAAGGCTGATGTTGATAAAGTGTGACCACATGAGTTCCCAAAAGAGAAAAAGTTGGAAGCAGGCCGGAGTATATACATACGTTTTCTCTCACTCTCTCCCCTTTTCTCTATATCTGTCTTTTTAATGTCACTTCCTCACCCCCCACCCCCCTCTCTGTCTTTCTTCCTCTTTTCACCCTCTTTCTCTCTTTTCCCTCACTAGTTCTCTCTCGCTACCCGTCACACACACTCAGAAAAACATACAAAGGGCCATGGTACATGTGTTCATAGTGTTTTGACAGTCTTACAGTTCTAGGAATTGCTTCATACTTTCTTGGAGATTAACTAGGTCTGGATCAAACTGCACTGTAACACAGGCTGTATGGGGGATGAAATCAAGATTTCCAGGACAAAAATATCTCCCATGTACTGGTCTGATTGGGATCACAGCATCACGACAGGTAAATTGTTGTCCACAGAAAGATGATTAATTAGATGTAAAATTAAACCCTGGGATTGGAAAACATTTGGATAAACTGCGAGGTGCAGGTTATCCGAAAATACCCCAAAAAACATACTTTTCCTCTTACACAGAGTTTGAGTTTGTTTTGGTTTTGGTTTGTGGCACATGAAGAGTCCAAAACCCACATCCAAAAATGTCAAGATCAACATCTTGTCCCAGAAATCATGGCACAGTTATGATAAGACCTCAAGATGAACACTGTCAATGAAAACTATTTGTTACCAAATTGCACTCTCCAAATCGCTGTCTCTCCGCAGAAGGAAGTCTGCCAGTAGTCATGGGCAAGATGTAAACACACTGGCTGATCTGTACGGTAGTTTTGTGGTGTTATTGGTTATCGCCGTTGGTTAGCTGCATATGAGTTTGCAAAGGATAGCATTGTCAGGGTATTGGGGGAAACCAAAGCCACATGATCTCAGCCCACTAGAACACTGTTTCCTTGTGTGCACATTTAGCAACTGAAAACATAGTAGCAGTGTTGACCGTTAAGGGTTCAGCATGCTTCAAATGAGTGTCGTGTCGTCCAAATAATTCTAGAGGTGAAGTGGGTACATGTGGCCACATTCAAAGGCAAGGAGATAAGCCTACAAATCCAACCATCCACTTTGGAAGCATGCTGAGACCTTTGCACTACTCTAGCATGTCACATTTTTGTACCATGGCAGCAAACTACAATATTTATATATAATCTAAAGCATACTGGGAAGGAGAATGACATCTTATAATCATGGCACAGTGTTTGAATCTTGGCTAGCATAATGGTATTTGCATGTACCAGAATAAAACAAAGAAATGCCATCCATCACATCCACAATAACTATGCTCACTTGAGGATATTTTGCTGTGCTATATACCAATTAGGACTTGAGTAATTACTTCCTGAAACCATCTTTGTTTTGTCGCTCCAGAAATAGTGAAAAGCATACTCATAGTTATCTTGCAGCCTTTTATTTCATCTTTCTTTTCCTCCTCTTGGCTTTCTCCATCAATGTCCTGTATGGTCTCTTTGCCACCGTGGAGTCCACTGAGGCAGGTAACATTGCCCCTTTGCCAGCCTCCGGTTCTGGTGCTTTAACACAGTAGGCCTATCCTATAAAAACAGAGGCAGCACACACACAGAAAGGGCTACAGTGTTAAACAACTACTGTACATGTACAGTGTTGACATTCTGTTTGTTTTGGAGCATTGAAGCACATTATAGAAGAGTGAGGTCATAAAGCACAATGTGTCCCCAGTGTGCACATGACTTCATATATGTGATCAATGGCTTCCTTAAACACATCTCAGGTTCTGTGCAGCCTTAAGAAAAACAGCCGGCACTTATTCAGACTGCAATGACACAGCCTCGGGTAAAATGATCCATTTGTGGACAGAATACCTTATATCTATAGCCTGGTGTTAAGTATTCCAATATGTGCATCTGCAGTCCATGCACTATAGCAGAAAAATAATTCAATCTAAAAAATGTTAGTCCTTGACATGTGCTATTATTTAAATAATTATGTTAAAGATTTTCTTCTTATCTTGGCTATGCACACAAAAAACAATTCTGCCCTTTCTATTCACCTGTTATTTCCTGCTTCTCTATCAAAGGATTGTCTTGTGGAAATACTTACTTTAGCACATGCACATGCATATGCACACACACACAGTCAATTTGGTAAAATCTCTCGTGTGCAACAAAGTGCGACTCTTTATCATTCTAAAAACAACTACTTCCAACCGCTGGAAAATGAGCTGCAGTTTGAGCTCTCATGATAAATGAACCGAGGGAAACATTTGGAATTGAATGTTTTCGAACCACCAAAATAAAAGAAACACTTCTTTCGTCCCTCCTGGAATACAGTGGAGTGACACTACATTGACATTTTGTATGATGAAAAAAACCAATTACAGTGATGTATGATCAATTATGTCAGATGGAATCAGTATCTTGTTGACTTTGACATTGACTCTCTCATTAATTACATTTCTGGCTTGCATTTGGTTGCAAGAATAAATAAATAAAATAATGAACACATATATTATATCATCTGACAGTTTTTTTTTCCTGGCGCTATCCTGTGGTAATATTCTTGGTCATTGCTGCCCTCTCCTGGTCAGTCAGAGGTAAAGCTTGAACCAAAGGGAGGGGAGGCTCACTACAAATCTGTATCTGACTCTTTTTCAGGGAGGTTCAGCCTCTAATCTGAACATGAACCTGTATGCCACTAAGAAGACCGCAGCGGAGGGCATGTTGGACATTGCTCTGTTCCTGGCTAACATCACACACATGAAGACTGTCATCGAACAGGGAGCTGGATACAGGTACAGCATGTTTGTGTGAGAGGACAAACCATTAGATTTAGTGTGTTTCCACAAAAAATAAAAATAAAAAATCAGTGAAAGGTAGAAAGGGCTTTTTGTCAAGGAGAAAACATATATGAGTTAACGAACATTCTACCCTCATACACTTAATATTATAGAGTTTTATCAGAATTCAAGCTTCTAAATTATCACATTTACTGTTACTCTCTGGTGAAGAGGAAGCCAGCGACCACTTTACACTTGCCATTTTTGCACATTTGAAAGTGTGACTTTAAATTATACTATATATATATATTCTTCATATATATATATATGTCTATTTCATATGTAGTATGTAACAAAAGTAATTTCCCCCTGGGATTATTAAAGTATGTCTGATTCTGATCTGTCTGATTCTGAATATTTAAATAAATAAATATTGCATCACTTCTTCCCCTCTCCTCCTCAGGTACTACATTGCTGTCCTGACCCTCATCTCTTTCTCCCTGGCTCTCCAGATAGTGGCTGGAGTCCTGATCATCATCATTGGTGAGCCAATCACATCGCAGGCGTTAGTCGACCTCCTTCAGACATCCATCCTTCATGTTTTTAACCAATCATATTAACATACTAACATACACTGACACATCGATTTATTATGCAGGCAGTTAAGTCCAGTCACTGTCTCATATATATTATGTAACATTAAAAAACAACAACAATGAATGAATATAAAAGGATGATGAAAGTAAATATATATAGTGGAATACTTTCCTGCCCCCTTTTTTTTTGTTGTTGTTATTTTTGGTGTGTGTGTGTGTGTACACGTGTGTGCTTGTTGCAGCCCGGCGAGATGTCAGCGAAGAGAGCAACCAGAAGCGCCTGGACGGTCTGAACAACACCACAACCATCATCATCTTCCTCATCTTCGTCACCAACATCTTCATCTCTGTCTTCGGGATGGAGCGCACCGGCCTCTTTGCCAGGATGCATTTCTGACTTACTGACGTAGGGAATGACTCTCATGTGTGGATCTGTTTGGAAAGTAGGGAAAGACTTCAACACACTGACACATTCAACACAGAATCTGTAAACACACACACACACACACACACACACACACACACACACACACACACACACACACACACACACACACAGAACTTATTCAGACTTATTGTTCTACTTAAAGTACTAATCAACTACAGTATTACTGTACTCTGATGTCTTTATATGATTTTATTCAGTATGAATGGACTGGGCCAAAGGACCAACTAGGTGTGTGTGTGTGTGTGTGTGTGTGTGTGTGTGTGTTCTGTCTGTGTGTGTGTGTGTGTGTGTGTGTGTGTGTGTTTGTGTGTGTGTGCTTGTTGTCTGTGTGTAATGTGTGTTCTGTGTGTATGTGCGTGTGTGCAGCTCGCTGTGAGCTGACCCTCTTCCCTTCTTATCAGCGGTTGTTAAACTTCCTGAACAATCTTACCACCGGCATCATCTTCGTCACCCTCATCGTCAACATCATCAAAGCTGCCTTCGGCACACAACGCAGCTGGCTGCTGGGATGGCTGTTTCAGCGTTTCATTCTGTGAAAAACCCCTATCAGGCACATTCACACACTGTATGTGCATTCATACACAAAAATTTTGCATAAACCTACATGTTTAAAGTAGAAACAGGTGAAAAGCTGCATGCATTGCTATGTTTGAAACTACCACTAGATGGCGCCAAGTGCAGACATTTGAAACCCTGCACATACAGTAGCGGCTTTAATCTTCAACAAAATGCTGTTTATTACCATAGCATGACACACCTTTACATACATGAATCTACCACCAGCAGCCTGTTAGCTTAGCTCAAAGACTGGAAACCAACTTAATTTTTACTATACAGACATGACAGTGGTAACAATTTTCTCATTTAACTTTCGGCAAGAAAGTGTATAGTATTTCCCAAAATTTTGAACCATTCCTTTAAGATGCTGAACCACAATTGGCTGCTTGATATCAGCTTCAGTCTGAAAACACCTTTAGGAAAAGTGTGGTAGCTGCTTTTTTGTACCAGCTCTCCAGGCTCAAAATGTGTGCTTTGTGACACAAAAACTAAACATAATGGTTCAAAATGTCACTTCAGAAGAGTACAGAACAGACACCATGTCCACATTTATTTGAGTCTACAAGATGTTCTCAGTGTTGGACTGGAACAGCTGGGGGTTCTTGGCTTGCCCCCAAAATTCCCCAAACTTCCAAATTCCACCGGTGGAAGGGCAGCATTAGATTGTATCTGTTGAGCCTTTTTTGTTGCATCTCTATTGTGAAGGTTTTTAAAATACAAATTAGGTTGGAGGGCGAGTGACTGAAGTACATGCTGTTTGTATGGGTGCATTACTGTTTGTATGGGGTGGTCATTGTGAGTGTATGTAAGTGTAAGTATGACTGCATCAATTGTACGTGTGCATGTGGGTGGATGTGTTTGAAACGTTTGAAATTGTGTGTTTGTGTGTCTGTTTGTGTGTGTGTGTGTCTTTGTGTGTGTGTGTGTGTGATGTAGCCCGCAGGGACCTGAACGTGGTGTCCAATCAGAAACGACTCGACTACCTGAACAACCTCGCTACAGGCGTCATCTTCGTCACCACGGTGATCAACTTCTTCGTCAGCTTCTTCGGATCCAAGAGGACTGGTTTCTTCCGCTGGCTGCTGGCTCGACTCCACTTCTGACACACACACAAAAGCACACATACACCCATATATCAAATACATTTACACACGTGCACACACTCACACACCAACTGCATCCACACACACACTTAGACATATTGATTAAAAGTAGAATTTAAGCTAAAAATGAATGTGCACCTGTACATTCATTTTATAAAGTTGAGACAAACAATTCACAGATGTTTAAGCATTACATCTTATTTATTATTTAGGCTATGAAAAATGACTCATACTGTAACCCAACTAAAATATTTTCACTTTAACCAACTGCATATCTGTGTAAATATGCATTGTTTTATTTGCTGCAATAATGTTTGTGCAAAAAAAAATTGCATTTGTTCCATTGTGTGTATTTCAAACTGTTTTACACTTCACTGAAAATGAATATAGAAAAAGATTCTGAGGTTCAATACCAGACAAAAAACAGGGTAATATAAATGAGACATCCCTCTAATATATACGTTCTCGTCCAGAATAAATGTAGTGATTTAACAGAAGCCTATGCTATGCTTATTGTATTTTTTGCTGAGGAGTGAATGCAAAGTATGGTGGAAATGAATTGGCCGATAGTGTGTGTGAGTGTGTCCATGCATGTGAAGATGTCAACGTTTGAAGGGGAGAATTAAAGCAGCCTCTGTTATTGTGTCCATTCATTTTAAGGGAATCAAAATGTACACCATCCTGGCCAAACTTGAAGTCTCTCTCAGTGAATCAAGTGTAGTTTGAACCCTCTCTGTCTCTACTGTGTGTGTGTGTTTGTGTGTGTGTGTGTGTGTGTGTGTGTGTGTGTGTGTGTGTGTGTGTGTGTGTGTGTTTGTGTGTGTCACAGGCCGTCGGGACCTGAATAACAGCGCCCTGCAGAAACGTCTGGACTACCTGAACAACGTAACAACCATCATAGTCTTCATCACCACAGTCCTCAACTTCTTCATCAGTACATTCGGCATGCAGCGCACTGGACACTTCCCATGGCTTATGATGCGCATTCACTGACACACCCACACACATACACACCTCTGCTGACTATTATACCTTTAGACTGCACTACCATACAGACACACTCGCCATATCTTGTAATATTCTTACATACAGTGGACATTCTGTCTTAACAACTGATGTCTAATTTAACTATACAACAATCTGTTTTTACCAGTTCAGTTTAAGATGTTAACACAAGCTTATTTTATGATTAAATAACTTAATAGATTCAAAATTATAATAAAAAAAAAACTTTATCTGAGTTCATTCTATTAAGCAAATGCATAATATGACCTGGAAAGTCCTGAGTGCCCTCCTTTTACATGCTTTTATCAGGTAATGGTGACATCTAGTGTCCGAAATAAGCCAGGATCATAAAAGCATCCCTCATCAACATCAGCCTCATCTAATAGCTCCTCACATCAGCAAACAAAACGATCAAATAAAACACGTTTAAAAAAGGAAGAAGCATGAAATATTTTTGTTATGATTCTGAATGTTTGGTACCTTTTTTATGCAATAATGAAGAAGATCCTTGCCCCATCACAGTAAGGTCAGAAGTCGAGGTTTAGAGCAACCTGCTCATCTACCATGTTGGCTGACTTTACATCAAACATATTTTAGGACAAATAAGATAAAAAACACTATAGGCTATAGTAATAAAGAGTAATGGCTTGCTTGTTTTTGTCTGTCTTTTGCAATGGTAATAGGTATAAGTAGCTGTTTTAGGAGGAAAACTTTTTATTTGTGCATATATTGTTGAAGATTAATGATTAAAACTGACTAATAAATAATAAAGAAAATGTTCCAAAAATTGTGTCTGAGGGAAATGCGCAGTGCTGCTAGAGTCGGATTTAGTAACTTTTTCCAGGGAGAGGAGGGGAAGAGGAGGGAGGGATTGAGTGTCATTCCCAGGAAATGAAACTACACGCCTAAAAGGAAACTTTTCCCGAACGTTAACTTCCACAGACAAGACTAACATCTCTGCAGGTAAAGTTCAAATGCTTTGATTCCTTTTCTGATCTGACATTTCCTGTTTTCATATAATCAGAGAAGGTTGTAGGGGCTACATAAATGTTGAGTCCTGGTGAAAAATGCTAAAATCTCCAGTATCTCTCCAGTATCTCTCCAGTATTTGCCTCTGAGAAGTAGAAGTATAAAGTTGCATAAATACAGTATACAGTACTTACTCATACAGACTATAGACCATCACACCGATGTTCTTAGTTGTGATGAAGTGCCATTTAGGTCTGATTGACTGCAGCCATTTTAGCTGGTTATTTTCCACAGGAAATTCTCACTGTGTTACTGTTTTCATCAGTGGAAAATGGTGAGCTTTGAAAGATTAACTCACTGTGATTTTATTGTAGGTCAAAATGTTTGAGGGCACAACATTAATTGTTCACTGTCTATACTGTAGTTGTTTGTCGGTGTACACTGCACATGTTTACGATATACATGATATATGATACGATACCCATATGTCTGATTAATATATGGGTCAGACTCTACTCTCTGCCCTCATTTCATGTCAACTCTCTACTGTCAGTTCTTGAATAAAGTCATAACATGCCACAAAAAATAGAAATAAATAACTAAAAGTGAGTCATCTAGTGAAGCTCCTTGCTGGTTTGTTAGAGTTCAAGTTCAGTGGCATACACTAAAACAACAACGTGCAAAAACTGCACATTGAATCCTGCCTACAGTATATCTACAACTTGATTTAATGCTATATTTCATGCTATTGTTGGATGCTATTAGCAAGTGGACAGATTCAATAAGAATTTTGAACACCGAAAAAACCCAACCTCCTACTTGATTTACAATCTTGATCTCCAATGATTTACATTTTAAAATCCTATTCCTCCATCCTTTCCTCTTGTCTAGACATGGCCTCAGCCAGCAGCCTCCCATGTGAAGAGCAGCTCCTGTGTTCAATCTGTCTTGATGTGTTCTCTGAGCCTGTCTCTACTCCATGTGGACACAACTACTGCAAGACTTGTATCACAGGGTATTGGGCCAGCACTGACCTGATACAGTGTCCCCTCTGTAAGAAGACGTTCCTCGGTAGACCACAGCTTCAGGTCAACACAGGGTTTAGAGATATGGTTGAGCACTTCAACAACATGACGGCTGAAGATGGCATCCTTGCCAAGCCAGGGGAGGTGCCCTGTGACATCTGCCGTGGGCAAAAGCTCAAGGCCCAGAAGACGTGCCTGGTGTGTTTGGCCTCGTACTGCCAGTCTCACCTGGAGCCTCATCAGAGAGTCACAACCCTTAGGAAGCACCAGCTTATTGATCCTGTGTTAAACCTGGAAGACAGGGTGTGTCAGAGGCACGACAAGATGTTTGAGTTTTTCTGTCACAGGGACCAGACGTGTGTTTGTTTCATGTGCTTGAAAGACAATCATGCAACCCATGAAGCTGTCCCATTAGAGCAAGAGTTCAGAGAGAAGAAAGCCTGGCTGGTCGATGTGATGTCAGAGATAAAAATGACGGAAAACGCTAAATCCAGGAGTATGAAGAAAATCAAATACTCTGCTGAAAAGAGCAAGAAAGAGTCAGAGAAAGAGATAGCAGACATTGTTGAGGCTTTCACTGCTCTGGTGGTCTCTCTGCAAAGAAGCCAGGCTGAGCTAATTGAGTTGATCCAGGCGAAGCAGAAAGCAGCAGAGAAGCAGGTCAAAGACCACATGACACAGCTGGAGCAAGAACTCGCTGAGCTGAGGAGGAGAAGATCCGAAATGGAGGAACTTTTACAAACTGAGGACCACCTACGCCTCCTGCAGAGCTGTCCAGCTCTCCTCTCTCCTCCACGCACTGGGGAGCTATTCGACCCTCTGTCCCACTCCAGCCCTCCATCTACACTACACCTCTCACTAGACATCAGTCGACAGAGTTATGTGGGGATGGTGAAAAAAGCAGTGGCTCAGATGGAGAAGACACTCACTAATGAGATGGAGATGCTTATTCATGAGGTCAGGTTGTCTGACGGCTGTGAGGCAGCTACACAACCTGATGCAGCTGAAAACCCGATGACAGATAAGTTTATTACAGAAGTGTGGAATATGCCTCAGGACAAGCTGATGATGATCCAGCAGTGTGATGCGGTGAATGTGACTCTGGACGCGTACACAGCCAAGTCCAGACTCAAGGTGTCTGAGGATGGGAAACAACTGAGATTTAATGATGGACTGCTGTCTTTTCCCAATTTGTTTGGGAGAAGATTTGAATATCAACCCTTTGTCCTTGGGAAAGATGGTTTTTCCTCAGGCAGGTTTTACTATGAGGTTCGGGTCAGTGGGAGTAAATCCTGGCTCTTGGGAGTGGTTAAAGAGTCCATTAACAGGGAGACAACGTTAATTCCAACCCCTGAAGAGGGAGCATGGACATTTTATAAACTGTCCTGCGAATTCGGAGAAGTTTATCATGCCTATATTACTCCCTTTGGACACCTGAACCTTGGGAAATGGCTTGATACAGTTGGTGTGTTTGTCGATTATGAGAAGGGAGAGGTCTCCTTCTATGATGTAGAGGCCAGGACTCTGATCTTCTCGTACTCAGGATGTACCTTCACAGAGACCGCACCAGCACTAAAAGCTTTTCTCTATTCTATGGCCGGTGCTAACTTAAGCAGACCCAAACTCTACCCCATTTTTGGTGTCCTTGAACATGATTCTAACAGCGTGCTCGAAATCACTCCTGTGGTCCCCCCAAGCTCAGTGTAAATTCAAATTTATAAATAACCTCCTACCTACCTTACAGTTAGTGATGAGGTTCAATTCAAATTGGGAATAAAGGTAGAAGAAGGTAGTTAAGTCACATACCATATTTACATACATATTGCAATACCTGTATCTGACCAGGAGATGGAACCATTGTTCAACCAGTGTTCTGGTCTGTTTCTCAGCAAGCAGCAGATTGGACAGTGGCATCAGGAACTCAGTTTCATCTCTGGCACTTATATATGTTATATTTTTCTCAGGCTTATATGATAGCAAACTAAATATTTCTTGGTTTTGAAGCATTGGTGGAACAAAACAAGTAACTTAAATTAGTTAATTTGGCACCATTTTCTTTTTTTAAAAACATTTTATAGTTCAGACGATGAATCAAAAAAATAATCAGCAGATTAATCAATAATGAAAATAATTGTTGGTCACAGGCCTAACAGGTTTAACAACAGGCTCCGAGTTTATAGCTGACATTAATGAACACCTACTTTTTTTTTTTTTAAGTATCAATAACCTTGTTCATCAGTCACTTATCTTGCATGCATGTATAATACACGATATGTATTAAAAAGTAAAAGTGTAAATTTCTTAAAAATTGCTTCTCAGATCTCTGTCTTCTGTCTGTTTCCTCCGATTACATTGATGGAGTTTTTGTTTGGGGTGTCAAGTGCCTTGCACATGGGCAGTGGGTTTTGTTATGATTGGAAGTCTTTCTTTACAATGATAAAATACATAAAAGCCACTAGTAAAAGTTTTCACATTTCAGAAGGGAGCGCTGGTCCACCGTTCCTGGAGTGCTTCTCTCAAGGGAAACTTTAGCCAGCAGACTATTTATACCTCAGCTGTCTGACTGACTGGCGCCCTGGGAACTGGGACACTGTGTGTGTGCGTGTGTGTGTGTGTGTGTGTGTGTGTGTGTGTGTGTGTGTACGTGTGTTGGTCTTTGGTCATTGTCTAGCTGGAAAGATTTCTTTAGGATGATGTGTAATTGTGTGTGAGAGACACAGACAGAGAACGAGACCTGGGTGACCAGCTATGAAATATGCCACATACTCAGTTACTGTATGTAGGTCATTCACTCATCAAACAGACTCTCAAGTATCAACATGCCATAAGTCCAATGCATGGATGCAGAAAGAACACTAAAGCATCACACTAAAAAGAGACTGAGTAACTTATATAAACAAGGATGAATTATTTAATAATACATTTAATGTTACAAATCAAATGTATTGATTGTGACACAGGCTTGTGGATAAAAATGACTCAACTTGAGGGACATTTTATTGACCCATACAAATTCATACAGCTTCTACTGATGCACATAGCTCACTGTCCCTGATATAGGACCCCCAGTGTGTCTACTTAGTTACTTTACAAATTAAGATATTACACACAAAATATACAATGAGCTTATGAAAATTATACATCGTTATAGATTAAATGAGCCAAGAGGAAATAAATCAGCTCCATCACAACTAACTAACTAACATTAAAATGCTACTTACACATTAATCCATTAGACGCAATAATCTAATATATAACAGTATAACAGTCAAAGGGGACATTTTTTACTTTTGAAACCTAAAGTTAATTTTGCTAAATATATATGCACTTTGGTGTAAGTAACATTTTACATGCAGGACTTTTTCTGATAGCTGATGGAGTAGGCTAATGTTACCATGTGGTATTACTGCTTTTAATATATAAGTAAAGAAACCGAATACAAGCTCCGCCACTGAAAGCTACTAAATCATTAAATCTGAGCTGCGAACATATTGTTGTCCCGGATGTGAAAATACATTGTAAAATATGACAAAATGATAAATGGGCAATGTAATATTAATATGAAAAAATAAAAATTAAAAAAACGTTCTCTCTCACTTTATTTACGAGTTTAATAAATATGGATTATCATGCACGCGCCTCAGCAAGGATATACGTGGGGGGGGGTTGCTACGTCTCGGGGGCGCGCACTCCACCGCTCCACCGTCCTGACGTCACGGGAGCGCCCGAGCAGTCGGGGAAGCCACCAGTGGTAGAGCTGGCACCGACGGGAAAGGAGGGAAAGATAGACAGAAGAGATAGACAGGAGGCACGGAGAGAGACAGCCACAAGGCGAAGCGAAGAAGAGGGCAGGGAAAGACAGCCCCTCGAGAAGAGAGTGTCTCACCTCGGCTGACCGTCTGTTACGTTATGAAACGTCAGTTTTTGAGGGTTTTTGACAGCAACCAGAACAACTGAAGAGGATATGTGACTGGCCTTATTTTTTTTTCTCCTTCCTTCCTTAGCTTATTTCACAACCGAGGGGAAGCAACGTAAACACAGCCGCAGTGAGTACTGGAACTTAGCTGGCAGCCGGAGTGTGTGCGTGTACACATGCATGTTTTATTACAAGGGCCTATATATATATGTATATATATATATATATGTATATATGTGTGTGTGTGTGTGTGTGTGTGTGTGTGTGTGTTGTGTGCCGCTTCACGGTCCAAACCTCACATGTCTGGCGTTTTGTGTGACTCTGAGAATAAAAGGAAGGAGCCCCGGCGTTAATTAAAATTGGATGTGTGCTCCGAGGTGCAGCAGTCTCAGGGTCAGCTGGAGATCCACTAACAGTCGGGCTCTGTTAGATTATTCCGCCGCCGGAGGGGAGAGCACTAACGTAGCCAGTCTGTCCCCTCATGATACATTTTTTTGTGTTTTTTTTTTACAGGCGACAAACGACAATGCGAGCCCATTCAACAATGCTTCTAACCCCCTTTTTGTCCAATAAACCATTTGTAGCTGCACAGCCAGAGGCTTTCATCCGAATAACGGGCTAATAACACTATGTCTCGTCTTTGTACCTCTAAATGCGATTATCAATCTGTTCGCTGTGTTGCAGGCGGCAGGAGTGCTGCTGACAGCCCTTTGTAGTTTCTCAAAGCCACACAATTGCTATTACATCCCCTTTTTAATATTCGTTTACAGCCCCAGTTTAGTGGCCTTATTGTACTTTATGGTGGGTTTATCTCCGGTGGTAGCGCTAATATTCCCACAGGGGCTTAAAGTGGTAGTCAGTATTAAGTTCACTCTCACGCCATAATATATTCCCAAGGAGACTTGTAGTTGTGATGTTTCTAATAGTCTCTCACAATGGCTTTAACGCCGGTTCTGAACTCTTACTTTTAAAATTAGTTGTTTTTTTAATGCTGCCATTGTTGTTGTTGACTGTCAAGCATGCAAAGACACACTAAGCAACATGTGTGAGACTTGGGTAACAACATCTTTGCAAAGCAAATCAGTGCGAGCAAAACATAGGTCAGATATGATCGTGTTGATGAAGTAAGGGGAGGTGAAGTTTGCTGCGTGTGTTTTGCAGTGCCCCAGGGGAGGGGGGGGGTCTCGAAGAGGGGACGCCGTGATTTCCTCCGTGTTCCGCCCACAGCTCCATTTCTCTGCACCGCCCCTCCTCCGGGAACACCGAGTCAGGGAACTGAGCTGCTTCCTTCCACTGAGATTAATGTCAACACTGGACAATTTTTAAATGCCCATGCTCTGCACGCCCCAGGGCAGCTTGGGTAAAAGTGGGGTTTTCTTTTATTTAATCATGATTTCTAAAACTTTGCATGGTCCCCCGGCCCCTTTATGGTTGTATCTCTCTGAACTTTTGGCTCCTGATGAACCTTTGTGCACAGCCTGAGAGCCCCGACTCCTCTGTCTCCAGGCTCAACATCAAAAGGTGAAAAAAAACAAAACTTTTGCCTTAAGGGCTCAACACTTTGCAACAACACGAGGAACTTAGCCTGACGAAGACAGTTAGCTCTTTCAGACCTCGTCCAAGAACTCACTTTTATCATAAGACCAAAATCTTGGCCGCCTTGTCTGTTATTCATTCATTCAAGTTGTTTTATCACTTTGCCAGGGTTTAGATTTATTTCTATCACCTTATATAGATAGATGAATAGATGGATAGATAGATAGATAGATAGATAGATAGATAGATAGATAGATAGATAGGCTTTCGGGGGGTGTTCGGGTCACCTTCTCAACTCCCTTCATCTTTATTTAACTTGGCAAGTTGACTGTACGAGCACATTCCTCTTTACAGGAGGAGCCTTGGGGAGTTCCTCTCTCACTTTCTCTTCAATTAACTACTACACACTCCCGAATTAGTTTGGTGCCTCCCTGCCTTTGTGTTAATTGTCAAGTCTCAACGGTACATATTTTTCCATATTTGTAATGTAGGCAGCAGCCGAGATTAGATAAGTGTGCGCTCTGTGTTTGCACCTATGTATCTGTGCGTTTATGTACATGGATGTGTGTGTGTGTGTGACTCATGGTGTGTGTGTGTGTGTGTGTGTGTGTGTGTGTGTGCGAAACTGATTGTTTTGCGCATTTTGTGATGCCCAGCCTACATCTAGGATTAATTTCCTGTGGCACACAATAGACTGGAGCTGATGCTATCGGTCCCCTTATCAGTGTTGTGCTTTCCAGAGTCTGAGCCATATTATATGTCTTATCGCTGATAGGACTGGTGACACAGAGTGAGGTTACAAGTAGCTCAGTCACTCTGGTGAGACAAAAATGTGTATCTTGCCCAGACATCTTCTGCCTAATATTTTCTTCCCAGGTGTTATTGGGCTGTTCAGTTAATTGAAAAAGCTCCTCTTGCAGTTTTGGCTATTCCAGTATCCTGAGTGCAGGATTAATTGATTTTTCCTCCTTGCGGGGAAGGGGTTGCACAAGGTCTGAAAAAGACCAAACTCTCTTGACTACAAGTAGATATATAGTATAGTAGATAGATATAGTATTTGATGGTGAAATTCCATGTTAAATGCATTATATGTTTTTACTCTTCTATACATTTCCACACAAATCCTGTCGTCGTGTTGCAATTCAGTTTAAAATGCATAAATCAGCACAATGACTTCGCATCAATATCATTCCGTGACATGGAGACAATATCCTGTGTTTCTATGTGGAACTAAGCTAAACCACTAATGGTACGTTACTTAAAACCAAACGGCAGCCCTGCATGAACTACAGTATGTGTTGCACAGCAGTGCTAAATGAGTCCTAGTAAGCCCAAATACATAATAAAGTGCTGAGAAACTGCCTGTATTTATCAAACAGTTAAATGGGAAATTATGGACGTTTGGTTGTGAGAGATAAAAGTAAAAAATCCTTCACTCGCAAATGCTCCTAAATATAATATAGCCCCAGTGGTCTGTGACGTTGGTTAAGAGTAGATGACCGCAGAACAGAAACAGGTGAACATACACCTTCTGAGACATGTTTTGGAGTGATTGCACTAAATAATTGACATGATGAAAAGCAGCGGAAGCACAATGTATAATTCAGGATTGGGTAGTGAAGCCTATTATTTGCATATGATATGAGCTACGCAACTATTTTTATCAGGGTTGCAAACAGCAGTCACTTTCCATGCATCTTCATTGTCTGCACTTGTCACTTAATTCTCCCTATGATTTCTCTGATGTACCGCGAATAGTAGTAGAATTGTCATTAATATATCCCTATGTATGTTTATGTGTTAGATATGACATTGTTGTCAGTTTAACATGGTAGTTGCCACTGGAGCTGTTAAGGATTTCACACCAATGAAATTAATTTCTTTAAACACAATAAATCACTAAGTGGATTTGCAGAAAAACATATTCCATATTAATTCTTTAGTGAACAATATGGCAGACGGGGGGTAAATCCTTGTCTCTGATTTGCTATTCCTGCTCGGTGCATACATGATTAATCATGGGATTACTTTAGAGTTGCCCTCAAAAGTTACTCTTACACTTCACTATAAGTACCTTGATAAATGTGTATTATTGCTCACTCTCAGCGAAGAAGTTGTCTTTTTCTTAAATTGTATTTACTCTTAATTAAAAGTATTAATAATTCACTTCACCTTTTCACTCTTTAGACAAATAGCCATCTGGTTTTCAGAGGGGTTATGTTATTGTCGTCATGATAAAGCAGCTGTGAGGGTTAAAAAAAGCTGACTCTGGTGAACGGCGGGTCATCCCCTTAAATCTTCAGACAGATTAGGTGCAGAGCGAGTACGACTCTTCCCTTCAGCAGACCTGTCGAGTTGACTTTCAGGAAGACGTGTAACCCCAGACAGCACCAGCGAGTCCTTTCCAGCCACATCATATCACAACGAGCCTGACAGGAACAGAGAGTAATGGAGAATGATAATATTCAGGTTGAGTATAATGTGTTTTTATGAGCCCCGATCCCGAGGCGAGAGACGAACTTCGTCAAATTCGGCTCCCACGCTGAAACACCAGTGGGCTAAGTATAGGTTGAGTGGTGTGTGTGTGTGTGTGTGTGTATGTATGTGTGTGTTGCATTGTGCGGTGTGACAGATGAATGTGGGTTTGTCACATAAATAGAACATGCTGAACACCTTCAGGAATGCTGATGGAGAAAGAGAGAGGCAGAGACAGGAAGTGAAAGCATCAGGGAGACAAGTAAGAGTCAGAGAGGAAAAAGAGGGATTAGAGGTAGAAGAAAGAGTGATGGGAAAATTAATAACAAACAGGTGTTACATTCAAACATCACCCTCTTATGTTAGATAAGTAAAAAACTCCCTATCATGTCTGCTTGGGTCTGTCACTGTGTAGTAACATTTGGGCCAAAGGTGATGTTGATCTAAAGCCACTGTAATCAATATTTATTGACAATGGATCACATTACAATCTTGTGACAAACCAGAGAGGCATCACCCAGCTCTGCAGTTACTTTTTGTTTAGTTTTGTTTCACTCACAGTGTCGTTTTCAGCTGCTGCAGGCCACGGTTTTCAGCAAAATCTGTTAATGTGTTTCAGTTCTTGAGAGGCTTGTTTGGAAAATGACTACAAATTTGAAAACTGTTCTCTGCTGTTCTGGCACATACTGGTTATCTGCCCAAGTACAGTACTTTGTGTTCAACCACGGAGACTTTCTTGGTAGCCTAGTGTGATATTCTAGGATTTTATGAGGCCTAAGACAACACTGAGTGTGTGGAGGAAAGATGAGACGTGCAGAATGGCTGTTAGTAACAGTACAGGGAGGCCGAGGATGAAACACAGAACGTTGTATGTATTGGTCTTTCCTGTGGAGTGTTTTGTGGACATAAAGGGGATGAGGTTATTTTGTTTCTCAGGTTTACTCCTGGGCCTGTTTCAGGATCTGTTAGTGGTATGTGGTTGTAGCATGTTATTGTGTGGTTGGACATTTAGAGTACAGCCAATTATAAAAAGGCAGCTAAGTTGTAATTACAATTATATATGCACCATTCAGATTCTGGCTAGCAATCTTGATTTTGCAACAGTAGAATTAGTCTGATTATTGATCTGATTAGAGCTGGAACGATTATTTAATTAGTAGATTGACATAAAATTAATAAGTAACAATTTTGACTTTTTTAAAGCAAACATTCACTGGGTCCAGCTTCTCTCAAATGTGAATATTTTCTGCTTTTTACAGACTTTTATTATAATAACTTAATATTTTAGTTGGTCGGACATCACAAAATATTTGAGGGCGACACCTTGGACTCTTGAGTTTTTGGATAAAAAGATTAATTAAGAAAATAATCTTAATCAGTAATGAAAATAGGCATTGTTAGCAGCACTACAGTAGATATGATCACAACAACCATAACATATCCTATGCAAAGTGGGACAACACATAAGCAAGCAACTTGAATTTGACAAAAACAGCTAAATTAAACATCCACTTGTTAGCTTTTTTCAGGGCCTTCAACTACAACAAACTCCAGCTACTGTTAAAAGCCAAGAATGAACTTTCATGAACCCTCAGTGTTTAACAGATGTTTCTTAAGGCAGCACCACATTGCTTTTTCCACACTGGTGTGAGAGGGCGAGATGGATGGTAAGCATGTTGACAGATATGCTTGGACAGTCATATGCTCGTGTTTTCTCGACCTTGTGATGCCTACTGCGTCACGGGTGCGTTTGTTTGTGTGCTGGTTTCCAGTGGCGTTGGTGTTTCTGCATTTGTTGTTTCTCCTTTTCATAAGTCTTCTTGGAAATTCAGTTAAAATTGGAGATTCATTAAAATGTTCACAGTGGTAGCTTCATGAGAGATCATAAGCTTGAGGTTATTATTGCTTTCATCTGACTCTCGTTGCTGTTTGCAGTCCCTCATTCTTAGTCCTAAAAGCGCCACGAATGAATTCCCAACCTGTGGGACGTACTGGTGGTTTATTCATGTGACCCTTAAACTTGAACTGTAGAACACACAACATGGTGTGTGTTGTGGTTTCCATGAGGTCCTCAAGCCAATAAAAATAAAAAGAAGTGTGTGTGCATGTGTGTTTAGCCTTGTGATAGATTCATGGCCTGTCCAGCCTGTACAGTACCCCGCCTCTTGCCCAGTGCATGCTGGGAGAGGCTCCAGCTCCCTGTGACCCTCAACAAGATAAGTAGTTCAGTAGTGGAAGGATATGTGTATTTATTGTCTCGTACTAATCAAACTAAAGCAATGACCCAGGATTGATAATGTTATCACTAAGTTGTGATACTTTGATTGTTTCTGCTGTGCAGTTGGACGACTGCAGCAGAGATGCCTTTGAACAAGGCTCTTAACCCTCCGAACACTCACATTTACAAGCAGAGGCAAGTCACGGCTGAAAAAGAGCCATGTATGTGTGCAATAATTGCTCAAAAAAGGCTCAAAGAGAAGCTAGACATACTGAAGATTTTTCTGCGTCATAGGGAGAATTGGGACATGAGCATATACATTATCTACAGGTCAGCAGGTCCAGAGGGGAGGAGGAGGAAAGCCCTGAACACACAAACACACACACACACCCTCTCTCTGTCCCTGCGGTCTCAAATGAAGCAATAGATGTGTGTGCATTGTTAGTGCCATGATAACTCACGGCCACTGAGCTGATATGCACATGTGCTCATCTATGAGTCTGTCATCTACTCAAATGTGCATTTGTGGATTGATAAACCTCCGTGTCGATCTGCTCATGTGCACAGTTTTTTTTTGTTCTGTGTGTGTGTTTGTGTAAGAGCGTATACTGTATGTGAGTGTGTGTGCCTGTGCTAGAGGCAGGGTCTTGGCCTGTTTCTGTCCAGGTGTGTGTTTTTGGCCTGAAGGGAGACAGAGCAGATGTTTGCTTTTGAGTGTGTGTGGCTGTGACTGACTGGTTGTCAGTAACATCTCCCTTGCCAGAGATCTTTACCTAGCAGAACATCAGCTGGAGAGATGCACTACTGCAGGGCTGTTAAAGGCCTGCACTGGGTTATTGAAATATCCTAACAGTAGATTAGGTCTCTATACTGGGTCACTGTGTTACCAAATGGCATGTAGTTCATGAATAATGATGCTGTGTGGCAAAAAATGCTGCTAAAAGCTGTTTGACCATTAATAAGTATAATTATGTGACAGTGTATGATTTACACCTACCCTAGGGGCATGTGTAACTATTCAGTTGTTACTTATAGTTACGTTGGAACTTATCTCTGTGGTGGTGGTGTGGTATCTTGGTAATGCACAAATCACAACTTAGTAATAATTCATGGTATACCTATGCTATGTTTGAACTTACACACAGCTGGTTTAACAGGCTGCTGGGTTGGGACCCAAAGTAGGGACTGAACAAAGGGCTGCTCAGTCAATCAGACATGCATGTTAACTTTTGTAGTGAGCAATTTGCAAGAGGCGGCATGTAGAGGGGGACGATATATCAGACAAACTACCCAAAAAGAAAAGTGTAGAGTCTCTGCCATACTGTACAATCAAAGTACTAGTTTTAATTAAAATATTCACTTTATTGTAAAACTAAGCTTATTCTATCATTGTTTATGTGTATGTTGAACTTTTGTTAGTAATGACTCTTTTGCGATATCAGAATTTAGAATACTTAAAATTAGATTGTTTTCATTTTTGTGTTCAGCAGTGGTTTAGTTCACATTAGGTCATTCTGGTAAGGGGAAAGTGTGGATCATATAACCTGTGTGTGTGTGTGTGTGTGTGTGTGTGTGTGTGTGTGTGTGTGTGTGTGTGTGTGTGTGTGTGTGTGTGTGTGTGTGTGTGTGTGTGTGTGTGTGTCTGTCTGTCTGTCCAATCAATGGGTCATGTGTCCACTGACCTGACATCACTGTCCCCAAGGATACCCAAATGACTGAATGATGACTGTTTACCAGATGGCCATCGATTTGAAATGTGTAAATATCCAGTACTGTCTTTATCCGATGCAGTAATTAACTCTAGAGGTAACACCTACAGCCTTTCAAATGCTGAACTGAATAGCGCAGGTAGTTCAGGGGGCTTGGGGAAAATTGGAGCAGCCTCTCAAACATTTATTAGCAACATTGTAAGCCTGTGCACATAAAATGTATTATTTTTACACTGTTAATTACAAGGTTTCTTTGACCTGATTGACTTAATCAGCTTTAATATTTAAGGTATTTATTTTAAACACACACAAACACACACACTATTATATATTAGGATATTACCATACAGTGAAAGTATGACAAAACACTATTTGATAGCAGTTGACATGTTTGGCATCTACTATCTACGTATTTATTAATGTAGCCCATAAAATGTCCCTCCAGTGTGACTCATATATGATTATCAGGACTAGGAGAGATGAACATTTATTTATATTTTGTAGTTTTATGTTTTCTTTCCACATTATTGCAAAATAAAATGGATTAATAACAAGATTTAATTGACTGAATAAAAAAAAAGGATTATTCTATTTTAGTGCATGTAACTCATCCAGCAGGATAATGAAGTAATCGTCTGTATGAATATTAAATCAGTTGATTGAATGTTATCTGCTGTCACCCAGTTTAATACGGCTGCAGGACAGTAACTTTGATGTGATGACTAGAGGGGTAAGGACATAGTGTGATCTTAAGAAGGTGTAATGGGAGGCTGAGGGATAAAGCAGCCTGTGTGATCAGATGAGCCGACACATCGGCTGATGCTTGCGCCTGTGGCAGAGTTTGTGGATTAAACCAAAGCTTTTTGACTGTGTGGAGTGTATCAGCCTCACATATCTCTCACTTACTGTGTATGTGTGTACATGTCACTGAGGTGGCAGAAAAAGAGTTCTAAGCATCTTTGATGAGTGATTATATGTAAAGAGGGCAGAGAGAGCGTAGCGCTATTGTGATTAGTCCACCTATGAGGATAGTATTATTAATGTTTTTTATTATAAGGTAGTTGTAGCACTAGAGATTGCAGTGTCGGTCCACCACTTTGGTCCAGACTGAAATATCTCAACAAACAATGTCCAGAGGATAATTCCTACTGACTTTGGTGATCCTCAAACTCTTATTTTGGACTCAGGCAGGTTCAAATGTTCACTTATCCAGTTCCCCAGACGGTGGCATCTACTTACTTTGGTGATCCCCTTACTTTTCCTCTAGCTTCATCAGCAGGTTGGCACAAGTTCAGAGTAAAATGGCTCAACAACTATCACGGATCATCAAGCAGTTTGGTGGAGATACTCATGGTCTCTGTGAACGCCTGACTTTACAAGGAGCATTGCAGCCTTGCAGAGCCCATAGCATTGCTGTAGACCCATTTTATACCTTGGAAATGACATTGCCATATGATGTGATACTATAAGAAATGCATCAATAACATGGAACATACTGGCCAGTTATATGTTTATTTAACCTGATGTTAATGTATACATTTGGGGCAGTTGCTTAGCATGCATTGAGGCTTTTCTTACTTTTATAAATTAAGAAAAATAATTTTAATTTAGTCTAGTGCTCATTACAAGTTAACAGATGAAACTGTATTTTTTCAGACAAAATATCCAATATCCCGGTAGAAAGTGTATTCCTTTGTACCTTAAGTGCAGTATATTTTTGTTCCACTGATCACTAAGTCCTCGTCTCTTTCTCTCTTTCTCTCTTTCTCTTTAGGTGAACCCATCATCCCTGGCCTTGTGGATTAACTTGCTGCCTTTATCTAAAGGGATGTGCTATTGATTACTGCTTTCTAACAAAGCCCACTGATTACAGTGAGGGTGTTGGAAAGGCCTTGATCACAGCTATGACAACACTGCATCAGAATATTTCAAGTCACGAAGGACAGTAGACCGACGGGAGTTTGTGTTTTCAGCTGTTACATTCAGTATTTCATATATTTTGGGACATACATTTTTTGCTTTTTGATCCGAGTTTTCGCGTAATTTTGAGCATGCGTTTTGTTTCACTTGATTTATTCATTTGAATCAGACACTCTTTCGTTCCTACAGTACACACCATATTCTCTTACCATGTACGGTAGCTCCCGTTCCGTCTCAAAGCTGGATGTCGTTGGATCCAATGGTAACGGGTCTGTGTCTGGGAGTCCTGGTCGCTCCCCACGGCTCCCTCGCTCCCCACGCCTTGGACACCGGAGAAACAGCAGCAGCAGCTCCGCCGGCGGACTTACCGGCTCCGGTAAAACCCTGTCCATGGAGAATATTCAGTCTCTGAATGCTGCCTACGCTACGGGCGGCCCTATGTACTTCACTGACACAGTTGAAGACCCAGTCGGCATTGGGAGCCTGGGCAGTGGGTTGAACCCCTCACTGCCCAAAAGCACCATGACTCTGGGCCGGGCTGGGGCCAGGATCCCTTATGGAGTCAGGGCGGCCATCATGGGGAGCAGTCCTAATATAAACACTGGAGGTGGAGGGGTCATGCCCAGTGATGCCATAGCATTTGGGGGGGAGATGCAAAACCAGCCTCCACAGGCGGCTACAGTGCCCCACTCCATGAGACAGGTGAGGCATCGGAGTGTTTTCTTCTTTTATTGCTGCAAACACAATGTCAGCATTTTGTGGACTAAACGATGAAGTTAGTGCCAACAAAATTTGAAAATTTGTCATTTTGTTCCTCTGTGTAGAGTCTATTTACTTTTTGTCTTCAAATCTTTATTCCCTAAATGTTTGACTAATGCTTCAAGAACAAACATTTAAAAAGCTGCTGTGTTTGAGACACAAAATAACTTTTTGGGGGTTTTGTTTCTGGAAGTTACCCAGATGAAAGGAATAATTCAACATTTTGGGAAATATAGCTACAGTTAAACACTTTCTTGCAGGGAGTTAGATAAGAAGATCAATACCATTCTCATATCTGTTCATTCAATATGAAGCCGGGACCTCTAAAAGCGCTGAGTAACATGTTAAAAACCAAAGTAATGTATGAAATATGTGGTTTTATATAGGGGTTTATGTGCTTAATTAACTGGAGAAGTAACTTCCTTGTGTCTCTGCTGGTTGCCTGGCAACCTCATGATGACGACAAGACTCTAGGAGGTCACTGCTTCTGGTCAAAAAATCCAGCTCATAACCCTCCATAAAACTGCCGCTTTTTACTCTTGTGTTTTTTGTTTTACCTTTAAACAGAGCCAGGCGACTGTTTCCAGTATTTATGCTAAGCTAAGCTAACTATCTCCTGGTTTCAGCTTCACATCAAACAAGCAGATACATCACAGTTTGTTTTCTGTGCACAAAAAACATGAATCCTCAGCCATATTGCATTGTTATCCTTAAAGAAAATTGCTCTAAAGTGGCAGACAAAACAGTTCAGATGAAGTTTAGAACAAACAGACGAGGAATGTGTGGATGAAATTGATTTAGGGTGTCGATAATCTTTGTCTCACCTCTGAGCGAAAGAGTCTGAACATAAAAAGATAAAAGATAAAAATCTGTTGCACTTAGAAAACAAAGTGTTTTGTCATAGATGAATTATCCTCCTGTTCGATGTGGGTAGGGACGTGGGTGGTTCTAGGCATTTACGCTAAATTCAGATAACTGTTTAAAGGTTAATATTTTCTTCTCAAATCATGCTTCAACCAAATAAAATAAGGGCTGTGTGGGTATTCATACAGTATGTTTAAATAGACTAAGGTCTGCCCTTCTACCACCTCTGCAACATTAGTCATAACCTGAAAGCTCATCCCCCCAAGGTGTATCTCTCCTTCCTCTCCTATACCTCCCTCGTCCACTTGTTTCTAATTATTTCATAAACACAAAAGACTTTCTTCATCTCTCTTCAACTCTCTGAAGCTTTCTTGTGCTATATGTTACGTTTATTGTGAGGATAAATGTTCAACCTGTGTTCACTTGCAGAGCTGTAAGACTCTCTCTGCACAAACATCAGCCGAATACCTTAATGTTTTTAAAAACCAAAACAGGATGTGTTTGTTGTTTAAAAATGCATCAAAGATGTTTTAAATTCTTTAAATGTCACCATGAATTAAACATTTTTATGTGGAGCGTTATCGCATTAAAGTCAAGTGTGTACTATATGAAGGAAATGTGTATACAAATGTCCAATTTATCTTGAAAAAGTGTTTCTGTTGGTAAATCCTATCCTGAATAGTCCGCCTATAGAGTATAAGTTGAGATTCACCAACCATTTCCTGATACTACACCACTGTGGTTAAGGTTTGGTTAGGTTTAGGCACAAAAACTGTTCAACAGCTACAGACAATGCCAGAATATGTATATGTATATAAAGTGAAACAACGTTAAAAATACTATCTAACTACTATGCAAATATATTGCTACTGATTTCTTGTACTTGTCTATGGTAGATTTTATTGCTCCAACAAAGGCTTCACTTCACTTCACTTCACTCTCAGTCATGCTGTCCTGGGGTCTGCTATTGCTATCTCTTAGTAGTGACAGCTGCAAATATGCAAAATGTTAATGTATGATGTGGACAAAATTGATGATCTTGTGTTTGTCAAACATTTTAAACTCACACTGTCTGTTACCAGGTGAGAGACGGTGCAATGTCAGACCTACAGACACAGTTAAGAGAAGTGCTGAGGGAGAACGAACTATTACGCAGAGAGGTAAGCAATCCATTTGTTTTACCATTGATGATATCTTATTTATTTTGTGTTCTGCCTTTCTCAATTTAAAATAAAGATTATACCTAGAAGGACAAACTATAAACCAGTAAATAAGTAACGTGCGGCAAGTAACCAAGAAGAAACATTTATTAAAACAAAGTTTGATGTTCATTTCTTTTAGTTGGAGGCTAAAGAGTCCAAGTTGAGCTCCTCCATGAACTCCATTAAGACGTTTTGGAGTCCGGAGCTGAAGAAAGAGAGGGCGCTGAGGAAGGACGAAGTCACGAAGATGGCCGTGTGGAAGGAGCAGTACCGAGTGGTCCAAGAGGAAACACAGGTAGGAAAAAAAGTGTGTTCGACTCTGTGTGAACCAAAACAGTAAAGTTGAGTCAACAGATCAATGCATCAACAACAATATCTCGACCAGGGTTGAGTTAATGTCATTGTCCCTAGAGCTAATCCAGGTAGAAAATGTCCTTTAGCCCGACATTTAGTTTTTTACTTTGGATAAGGTCCATCCTTTACTAGCTGTGATATAGTTGTTGTACTTAGTTTAGTCGAATGTAAAAATGAATGGACCGACACAAAGGGGAGCGTACCCTGATAGATGTGCCAACTGTTCTGGTGGATTTGTCTCGCTGCTGTAAAAACCTTGAAGACGGGTAAGCAGATGAAGCGCGCTGCCTGGATAGGGGGACTCCCAGCTGTCTGTTGGTTGAGAAGCCATCTGGATGAGACTGAGACGCAGCTAGTCTGGCGGGAGGCCGGGATATTATACAAGAAATGACTTGCAGTCAGTTGCTGCCACGCAGTGACTCATTTCACACGCTGTCATCTTGCAGAAAGTGCTCAGTCCTCGCCACATTTACTCTCAATTTAAGAAAATAGGCACATTTACATTTTAGTCATTAGCTGGTGCTCTTATCTCTGCATATGTGTGTGTGTGTGTTGGCGGTCTTCAGGTTGTGAAATTGCATCACCAGATATTAAATCACTCTTAAGAAAATTTACAACCAGTTTGGTGTGTGTGTATGTGAACATGTGCAGCATGCCTGTGTGTTTGAGTGCCTCCATAAATCTAAATGTGAGTCTTGTGTGTGCGCGCTTATTCACGCCATGTGCAAGAGAACAAAGGAACAGATCATAAATCTATCATATATTTGACCTCCTGCCACCACTAGAAAAATCCTCCGTTGCCTTCACACTTACACACACTCTGCTCTTTGGGAATGTGCTGTTATAGCGGGTGAATACACATGTTGAGACATGTAAGAGTATTTTCTGATTTTCTAATGTGGGGAAATGTTGATACACTCTCTCTTTCTTGACCTCTTTCACTTTGATTCCCTTTCTTTCCTCCAGACAAATCACACCCTTTTAACCAAAGGCATCCTTTTCATTTCCTGCTCTCATTATCCCGTCACGTTCCCTCTCTTCACTTTTCTGTTTTTTTTTCTCCGTCCCCTTGTTGCTTTTTTCCTTCTTCTTTCTCATTCCCCTTCTCTCCTTCTATTTCTGTCAGCACATGGTGAGTCAGCTCTCGCTTTCCTCCCTCCCTCCTACCTTCCCTCCTCTCCCTCCCTGTCTTTGCCATCATCTTTGTGTTAGAAATTGAATTAAGTTACATCCCAGCACAGGCACACACACATGCACGCTGTGTCACGCCCCTGCTGAGGAATGCACATCTCATCTCCACCCTCCGTTCTTCCTCCCTCCCTCCCTCCCTCCCGCCCTTCTTGCCTCCACACTTCCTCACTTATTCACCTCCTCCTTTCGTGCTCGGCCCACTATCTTCACCTCTCTTCCGTCCGCCTCTGTCTTTATCTCTTCCTCTCCTCCTGTCTGCACTCCCTCTGCATGAATCCTTTCCTCTCATATTCATACAATGTGTCACCATTGATTCAAAACCAGCATAAAAAAGACAGATCTTTGTAAACGAGATTCAAAATAGTTGACAATGTTGTCATACTTAAAAATGTCTTGTTTTCTCTATTTTCATAAATATATGTATATTTTGTTTGATGTTGTTTGATTATTCCTTAGGAAAGAAATCAACAGGAATTACAACAATTACAACAATTGATCGCTTATTCATTTAAATGATTTATTAAACAAAATTGCCAAAAATTTGTTCTAAAAATTGAAGGATTTGCTGCTTTTCTTTGTCTTATATAGTTAGAAGTCAAATATCTTTTTGTTTTGACTCTTCTATTTGAAAATGTCACGCCTGACCCGGGAACTTTATGGTTATTTTTATTACTATTGTCTTCAGTTGTCATTTAATAGACCAATAAATTAATAGATTGATTCTAAGAAAAAATCTGGAGATTAGTCAGAAGTTAAAGTGGGCTGTGAATAAGATTTGCAAACATTGGAAAAGATTAATTTTATTAACTTGATACATTTCTACTTTTATTATATCTTTCTTTGTCTTAATGAACGGCAGCAGAACTGCCCGTGAACAAAACACTGACATATAATCACCATCTAAAGTTGATACAGCGATTGTGCAAACAGTTGCCTATTTACACATCCAGCAGACACAGAGCAACATTAGCATTTGTTAGAAGTCATGTGTATGGTCATCTGACAAGTCCAGCATTCACTCTCCTTTTGCACCATTTAGGGTCTCCACTAACATCTAAAGAAATTATTAGTGGACAAATGCGTTCCATAATGTTCACCAGCTGGTTGCTAACTTGGTGCTGAGCAGGTACAGTGGATTTATCAGAGATTTTTTTGTTGAGAAAGCTGCTTGAAAATAATGCTAAGAGAGCAATAAGAGTGAAGCAGTACAAGTTGTGGACAAGAAAACCAAAACATTCAGCTGAAAGATGCTAAAAGGCTCCATAGAGCTGGTGTTCTTAGGTTGAGCTGAGACATTTTGGAGATTGGCAGCTCGTACAGACAGTGAGAGCACTGAATACAAACAGCACTGTGTTATGTGACATCAGGAAAGCAAATTCTGCAGGTTCATGTCAGCCAACCTGGTGGATGTGTGATGTTTTTTACTAAAATATACCAAAGTGACAAGAGGGAAGAGGCTATAACCTTTTTCCAGGATGGAGTGCTTGCTCACAGCTGTTGGGGAGAAAGATTGTATTTTGTTTTACATTATTACTTTCTGTCTGCAGAAAAGTGAATTAAAACCAACAACATTTTTCATTTCTCACTCGGATTAGATGGGAGGCTCTTTTTTTTGTTGCTTCCCGACTGAGCTTTAAAATATTATTCTCTCACTCTATACTGCAAGTTGCTTTCTCTTCTTTGGTTTCCCACATGCAGCAATTTCCGCTTACCAAACCTTCCACTCATTGTCACCACACGCTCCATCTCCATCTCCTTCTCACTGTTCTCTCTGTCTCACCATTTCACTCCCACTTCGGACACCCTCTCTTTCACAGGCCCCTGTCCTTCCCTTCCTACTCCTCGCTCTCCATCTGGGCCTGTGGAGCAGTTACGCTGCAGAACTCAATTCAATAGAGCGGACACACCCTGGTCTAATAAAATCTATTGATCTGAACACGGATGTATGCTGCTGTATTTAGCCATATTGTAGTCAGTGTTGTCTGTCTCCTTTTGTCCCTTTTAGTGCACCGCTTTGCTTTGGTTTCTGTTGTATGTGAGTGTGTGTGTGAGTGAGTGAGTTCACCCAATTGGTTCCACCTCTTTGATCACAGCAGGTACGTACAAAGCAGAAAGAAAGAGAAGCACCGAAAAAAAAAAAAAAAAAAGATGAGGGAATGATTGGAATGCTAAAGAAAAGCTTTACTTTCTTTTTTCTGTCCTCCTTTCCTCGTTAGTTTCTTTCTTTCTTACATAAAACACGCACACATTTTGTCTCTTTCTGTCTTTATTTTTCTCATTTACCCTCTACAATCTTAACAGCTGCCAGTTTGCAATGAATAAACATGCACTCTCAAGCAGAAGGCAAGCAGCATTCGCAATTGTAGCCATGACATCCAGGGTTCAACTCAGCATCACTGTTTCCATTCTGTTTCCATACTCTCTTGAAAACAACTCCACGTACCTAAAAGGGATCTTCATGCTGCAATGACACATTGCTAATTATTTTTTAAACTTATGATCACAATAAGGTGTGATGTGATGTACATATTGAGCTAAACACCTTAATTAATGCGTTTACCGAAATTAATTTAGCTTCTTCTTGCTCTCTGTTCTACGTGGTTTTGTCACAGCGCTGAATCATACCAGCTGAACAATAACCACTCTGTCTATCTGTTTCTGGGGCTGCTAGATCCAATCTATCATCTACTGTACTCCAGGCGAGCCACGTGACGTCAGCACCGGCGTGTGTGTGTGTGTGTGTGTGTGAGAGAAAGAGAGAGACAATCTATATGTTGGAGAAAGGGGGCTTTATGGTGGCTGTAGGTTGTGTCTCATACATGTTTGTGGTGTGTTTGAGACTGGACATGAGCGTGTGTTTGTGAACATATACTGTAGTGTTTGACTGATCATTTCTTTTCTTAGAGGAAGCAGTTGCCAGCTGTGTTTGTGTGTGATAGAGAGAAAGCCACAGAGGGTGTACTGTACCAGGAGGCAATCTTTGTCCTTTGTTGGCAGGCTTACGTGTGTGTCAGGACAATTGAGCTTTTTGTATACACAAATGTGTGTGTGTATGTCTGCGGAGGTGCAAATTGCTCAGTTGCCTGCATGTTTATAATTATGTATTTGTATTTGCATGTGTGTGTGTTAGTGTGTTAATACGGTATGTGCACATGGAAACGGACATGCATGTATCTTTCTGTGCATGTGCTGCCCCGCATCTACCATTTTCTATTTTTATCAAGCGTGTATGTTTTTGTACGCTGGCAACAGTTTGTGCGTGTTTTATTGAAGTGGACGGAAGCTGTATGATGTCAGAAGTTGTGTATATATGTGTGTGTGTGTGTGTGTCGGAGAAAGTGGCTGTTGTACTTTCACTGCTGCTCTTTTTTCATTCTCTTCAATTATTTAACCTAATACCCAAGGTGCTGGTTGGGAATAGAGGTTTGTGTGCGTCTGCTAGAGAGGGAGAAAACATTTCTAGTCTATAATAATACATAAATCTCCATGTGATTGTATTCAGTTGGTTAGCAGAGACACCGGTTCAGTAAGTTCATATCATCGTATTGTTGGAGGATAGATTTATTCAAAGAAACTAAATTGTCAAAATAATGGAACGTGTGTTGGTCTGTCTTCAGCCCAGAGGTCCTGTTTTGTTTTTGGGTAGAATTGAAGTGGCAAACCTACTACCTACTGATGCCAGTGGGCAAAAGGTCTGTGGGTTTGTCAGTTCTTTTTCTCAGTGTGTGTGTGTGTGTGTGTGTGTGTGTGTGTGTGTGTGTGTGTGTGTGTGTGTGTGAGAGAGAGAGAGAGAGAGAGAGAGAGAGAGAGAGAGAGAGAGAGAGAGAAAGAGGAGGTTAATCCAAACAGGCAGGTGAACACAGTGCCCGTTACACCTGGGCGGCACTTTGCCTTCAGGTCGATGGCGGGATGACAGAGATAGAAAGATGAGACAGAGAAGGAGAGGTTTTCTTTCCTCTCTTCTCCATACTTCTTCTTTCCTGCCTCTCTTTTTCTTTCGCTCAGAGCGAGAAAGTTAGAGAGATCAGAGAAAATGAGACACAGGCTGGCACTTGAGTGTGTTTTCCACTCTATGAACAAGGCAGTGAATAAGGCCTTCAGGTTAATGTGTAAAGGGATGGTGCCACCATTTCCATGGAAATGCTTAAACCATCTGAAACAAGTTAGATAATTACAACAAAAGTTCTTTATTCACTTTTCTAAGAGCACACTAAATAAAGGATGGACTACAGTTCAAAATTAAAGAGACAGCAGGTAGTGATAAATTACACAACAGATATTTTACTGTAAATATACTGTAAATGCACCTTGGATCGGTTTGTGTGCTGACTGAGTAAAGACTTATAATCAGCACTTAATGTTATTACACCTGGATTTGAACTGAGCATCTTGCATTTCTAATTCCATTACTCCAAACTGGCATTGAGCTCGTCCTCATGGGTTCAGATTAGTTCAAATCCAATAGAAATGGACAGCGCCAAGTATTTCCTGTGTGAGATTTCCATTTACTGTACTGCAAAAAAAAAAAAATGTTGCCAACAAGAGTTTCTGTGCCAGCTGGCTGCAAAAAATGCTTTGCCTGGCGATCTGTATACCAGCACAGACCTTACAGAAAGAGAGAGGGAGCGTGGGTGGATGGAGAGGGATGGATCACGAAGATGAATTGAGATGTAAAGATGTGTAAAATGTAGACCGGAAGAAGGAGGAAATTAGGAAAGTGGATGAGAAGGATAGATCAAACTGGAGCGCTGGGGACAAGGGCCAGGAGGAGGGAGGAAAGGAGGAGAGATGAATGGATGGCACGGAAGAATTGAGCTGAAAACAGCAGATGCAATATGGAGGAATGGAAAGACTGATGGATGTTGATGTGACGGGAGAGAAATGAAGGAAAGGAGGGTGGATGGAAAGATAGAAGTGATAGATTGACTTATAGAGAGGCATTAGGTATGGAGAAAGGGGGAGAGAGGATATGGGGGAATTGATAATAATGCTCATTTCCCTTTCTGTAGGGATTTTATCTGAGTCTTAGCCATAATAGGTGAGCAGGTATCACAGAGGATTTGATGATATTCAGAGATTAACGTTTAATCTGAACTGAATTGTATTTTTTTTTTTTTTGACGAGATGACTGCTGGGTTTTCTTGTTAAAAAGTGAGACTTGGATGAATCTCTCGGATGGGAGTTAGAGGAAGGGGAGGAGTAGGATTTATGGATAGAGAGTCAAAGAGAAAAGGCTTAACATGCACATAAACACGCATTCTAACACACACACACACACACACACACATACACACTCTCACAAGGATTCTGCAAACATTTTGTGCATTCCTCAGGGGTCACGCTTCTCGACTGCAGATCTACAACCGCGGTCTCGGCTGTCCCTCCTCTGTTCTATGATGAAGTCGGTCAGGTGACCTGGTCGTTTGTGTCATCTTAATTTACATCCCATGAGAAAGATGTTACCAAAATCAGCTTTGTTTCTGTGTCTGGTGGTTTTTGGGTAATGTGACCAAATAGCCCAGTGTAGTTGTAACCACCATTTGTCCGTCTGACATTCCTGTCTCATATAAAAACTATTACCAAGACAGCATTTTTTCCTCTTAGTAATATCGCTACAATCTGAGCTATTCTATCATTACTTGACGCCGCAGACTTGATTATAGTAATTCCCTCTTCTCTGGTCTTCCTAGTTGTGCTACTAGAAGTCTTCAGCTGGTTCAGAATGCTGCAATCTTCTGGTTCACATTCCCCAAAATATAAAATAAGGATGTTTTGTGCCCACCAGACAGAGACACAAAGCTAATTTTGGAACCCATCTTTTCATGAGCTGTGTGTGAGTTTCTTTCTTTAAACGCTGGCTGTTCTGCAGTCACCGGTGGAGGGACTGAAGCAGGACCGGGCAGATCTGAGTGTGAATGTGTTTTGACTGTGTGAATATGGTGCAGGACAGTCCTGGAGAAGACAGCATGCGGGCTCAGCGATATATAAAAAGTCGTTTTCCCCCCCCCCTCCAACCTGCTTTTGATGCATGATACCACGTTCTTTAAAATACAATGACAATCATCTCTCCGGCTCTCTCTGTCCACCCTGTCTTCCTCCTTCTGTTGCCTGCAGTCTGCACCTCTTTCCATCCTCTGCTCATCAACCCATGACTCATTATTCCTCTCTTGTGTATGTGTGTGTCTGTGTGTGTGTGTGTTAGCTCATGCCAGCATACTGTACGTGTGTGCGTGTCCCAAATTACACGTATCTTACCTAAAATATTTAAACCTCCGAAATAGTTCATTTATCACAGCTATTATCTCTGCGTTCGATTGTGTGTGTGTGCGTTTGTGTTTATATGTTGGGTGTGTTTTGTGTGTGTGTTTTTCACGCATGAACGCTCATCAGTAACAGATGGTCCTCAAACCTGTGTGTTTATTTAGTCAGGATGAAGAGATAGGTGAGAAAGAGAAAGAGAGAGAGGGATGGAGAGGAGCAAGGTAAATACAGGGAATGATGGCGGGGGAGAAAAAGGCAGATGGACCGAGGGAGGGAGGGAGGCAGGGGAGGGGAGTAGCGATGAATGGACGAGAAAGACTTGTGGAGAGAATTTAACTGAAAAACAGAGGACGAGGGACAGAAAAAAGGAGGAGCCTTCTACGCTCAGGAGTCTTATAAAACTTTAACTTTAATGCAGGGGGGGGGGGAATTGCACTCTTTTCCTCTGCTTTTCGTTTACAAAGACACACTGTTCATTTTATAGTGGAAAGAAATGGAGAGATTAGAAATTGAAAGTAAAGAGAGGGTCAGCTCCCCCTCTTTTCCTACAAGGCTGTGATTTTGTGAGTTTTCGTTCTCACTTTCTCCACTTTCTCTCCCTCTGTGTGTGTGTGTGTGTGTGTGTGTGTGTGTGTGTGTGTAGGCCTGTGGTAGCCATGTCTTTCCTTATAAGGAGTGGGTTTGGGAAGAGTTGGTGAGGAATGAACAGAATTACGGTGCAGTCACTCCCCTTTTTCTGCTGCTGCTTTTTTCTCCTCTGCATCTGCATATACCATTCTATCTGTCTGTCTATCTGTCCGTTATGTGTTCACGTGAAATAAATGTGACAACTGCAATGTTTCTTCTCTTCTCTCGTCTCTCTTCCCGCTCTTTAAACCCACTACTGACCCTGGTGTTGCATCACAAAGTGACTGATAAGGGTCAACATTTCAGTCTTACATTTTGCCCCCCACCTTGGCTACTTGTTCTTTCCCTCATTTAATCTCTTGCCTCTGCTTCCCTTTTAATCCACACTTATTCTTGTCTTTCCTCCTTTTATTTTCATACATTTATGTACAATCTGATGCTATTTTTTTCCATCAGCTTGCTCTCCTTCTTTTGGAAAATGAGGGATTTTCTTGTGTTTCTTCCTCTCATTCCTCCTCTTCATTATGTTCTTCATCCTCCACCTTTATCCCCAGAGAAAGAAGAGAGTGTGTGTGTTAATCTGCATGTTGTCTGATTCCTGAGTGGGCGATGCTTTCAAACTGCTCACGGTCATTACACACACACACACACGCACGCACAAACAGCATGACCACTGCCTCTAACATTGTGCGCGTGTGGGCATTATCGCGCACTTGCTGTGTGTGTGTTTGTCACAGTGTGTGTCTGTTTGTGAGGGGGGGGGAGCGTGACTCACCCGGCGAGCGCAGAAAAAGCGAGGGATATGAGACAGAGGAGTAATAACGGAGAGATGGTTAATAGCAAACGACAGATGAGCAGTGGCCGGAAGGGGGGACGATGAGCGGTTGGAAAAATTGTCACCATATTCACGGACGGATTTTCTCTTCTCAGCTCTTGTTTTCTCTCCTCTTTTTCCTCTAAATATGTATTGGAATTATGTAGACTGCTCATTAGAAAACAAAGCATCATTAATTTGTTTTTCTAACGATTATTTTTCTGTTTCCAAAGACACTTAACACATCCAATATGTTAAATTTCAACTACAATGTTAGTTGTAAACCCTCTTTTGTTGAAGCCATTTTTAATCCTTCTAGTCAGGTGAATTTGGGGGTATACTCGGTGTAGAAAAGTCATGATCAGGTCAAGTTGAGTCCTACATTTGCAACCTCTGTGCGACTGAAAACTGGATCTCAGTTGAGTCGTGAAACTTTGCTTTAGGCTGTACTGTGATGCAATGATCCCCTCCAACCTATTATAGGTTCTACCACGAGCCTTGTGGTCATGAAGCGTCCCAGAAGCGTGTTGTTTAAAAGTTCTAGTGGTGTAAAAAAGAGAAGGCTGCACAGTTGATGGTGGCGTGTTATTGTTGTATGGATCATTTTATGCCTCTGGCTACTTTTGCTTCTGATATCGGCTAAACTGAAAACACAGACCAACATACAGATGGAGGCTGATGAAGCCTCTTATTAGCAGCTTGTTGGAGGAGCTCGTCACATCTTGTATTTGCATTTATTGATTTCACAACCAGAGTGGCCGCTAACGTTGTAATTTGCAAGTGATAGATTGCTTAAGAGAACAAAACGTCTGCAGTCTGTTCAACAAACAGTAATTTTTTCTATTGACAGCAGGGTGCGGAAGCATTAAATTGATGTCTTCCTGCAGGTTTGCTTAAGCAATGTCGTTGCCCTTTTTTAAGGAGTAATCTCTGCTTTTTGAGTAACCTTGGTTGCTCATCTGCATGTAAACACAGTGGTGGTGTTTTCTACAGATAGTGTTTACAGTCAACATGAAATCTGAGGAGCTGATGGACCGTCTTGTGCTCATACAGTACACATGTCCTTTCAGTCCACTGTGCTTCAGTGTGTATATGTAAATGCATTCCACCATGTACATAGCCGGTATGCCACAAGGTTTCCAAATGTTCCTACGAAGACAGTAAGAGAACTTTTCAATCGAACTCACAAAGTTTTGATTTGTTGAACATCACTGCGATCAAGACAATCTCCCATCTTGCACTTGTTTACATCAGCTTGATGAATTTATTCCTCCCTCCCTTAGACATCTGATGGAGAGATTCGTCATCTTGATTTGTCTGCTTGTTTGTGTGTTTGTCACATTTGTACACAGTTTAAATTTGTCTCTCTCTTTCATGCTAGTTTATCATTTGAATGTGAAAATAAACTGAAAACTGCCATGTAAAGTAAACATAGTGATCAGTAGTTAGGGAATAAAATGGGAAAGGACCTGTTTGGTTTTACATGTTGTTGTACAGTGTTGTTGTGTAGTCTGACTCACAGTGTGGTCTCAACATGTGAATGTGTACGGTACATGTGTGCATGTTTCTGGAGGCACATGTGTTTGCAGTCCTGTCTCTGTTTTTGAGTGGTGGCTGACCCTCTCGGTCCCATGTGCACTGTAGTGTTTGACAGGGTCAAAGGTGAAGGAGCCAAACACGACTCAGCAGAAACTGAGAAGAAAAACAAAACTTGTATTCTGAGTCTCTCTCCTTCTCTCTATCTCTCTCTTTCTCTCCTCTCTTTCATCCCTTGTTCCATTTCTGCTGGACACAGTTAACGCACTGTTTTCTCTAACTGCTCCCTTCTCCTTATCTCCCTCTCTGTTTTTGTTTCCTTTTGCTTGCTTCCTTTTTATATTTCACTCCCTTTTTTCCCTCTCTCTCTTGTGGTCTGGCATTTCTCCGCTCTACATTCCAGCTGTGTGTGGGGTGAGGGGGGGAGTTACTGGCACATGCCCTTGTGTGTGTGTGTGTGTGTGTGTGTGTGTGTGTGTGTGTGTGTGTGATTCTGAATTCTCTATATGTAACCTTTTGATGTTGTGTGTGTGTTTATACTGTATTTGCTTGACTTCATACAGAAACGCACTGATTTGCGTTTCTGTGTCGGCTTTGTGTTCGTGTGTTTGCACATTCATTTCTGCAACTCTGACATACTTTGGGATGCTTGATGTGTGTGTGTGTATATGTGTGTTTTCCTGACTGATTATTACAGTATATAATGAATGGTGCAGGAAATGGCATGCATGTGCATTTCTTTAATACCTACATATCACATGAAATATATTATATCCTATACATATTACTGTAATGAGCATGAATATGTGTGTGTGTGTGTCTGTCTGTCTGTCTGTCTGTCTGTCCTTTCGGCACATATACTGTGCAGCTACCTTTTTTCTGTGTACATACTGTTTATATTAATAGCTATGGCTGCAACCAATTATTAATTCCACTATTGATTTCATTGATTTTTACAGTTAATCAATTCATAGCTTAAAGGCAAAAGATAAAGGCAAACTTATTTATGTAGTTAAAATCCATGCGTGTGGTGCTTTACAGTTTTAAACTTCCAAAGGAAATGGAAACAAACTTTAAACGACTGAATAAAAGAAAGTGTGAACATGTATAAAAATTTAGACATAAGTAAATTAAAGCTATAAACATTAGAAGGCAGCAGAAATAACAGGTTTTTGAATTTGTTATTTGGGGCACATCTTAGATCCTCTGGTAATTTATATTTATTAAAGTGTCAGAAATGAGGACAAAAGCCAATTCCAAGTTTCTAGAGGCCAAGTGGATGTCTTTCAGTTGCTTAGTTTGTCTTAGCAACAGTCAAAACCCCCCAAAACATTATTTTTACAATGAGATAAGATAAAGAAAAGCTGCAGATTCTCACACTGGGTACAGCAGAATCCATACATATTTCTTTTGATAAAGTGCTTAAGACAAATAATAAAAAAATACTTTAAAACTGTTTTCAGTTAATATTCTGTCGATTCAGAATAAGATCAACTTCGTGTTAAGCCCTTTTAAAAAACAATTGAGATTTTGTGCAAACTCTTGCACATTTTCATCGTTTGGGTGGGTCAGTGTTTGCGTGTCTGAGGGAGGAATCATAGTTGGAATGGAAACAGAGAGATAAACCACAGAGGCAATATTAAAGAGAGGAGAAGGATGCTTCTTCTTCAGGGAAGTCCTATCAATGTCAGAGTCAGTCATCAACACGTGTGTACGTGTGTACTGTGTGTGTGTGTGTGTGTGTGTGTGTGTGTATGTATGTGTGCGTGTGTGTGTGCACGTGTGCGTGTGTGTGAGAGGAGCTATTGTATGAGTCAGCAGACCAACCCACTCACCCACACAAACACACAGTGATACAATAAGGAGAGATGAGGATCAAACTTAAAAATGTTAACTGTATTTTGCTGCAATATTCTGTACATTTGTCTCAATAGAGATAGAAAATGAACAGAACTGGACAAGGCCAAGCAGGAGATGCACTGCCCTGCCTGCCCTGCAACATTAAGCTGAGCTATCATGAAAGACTTGGATATTATTTAATTATCTGTCATCCTGTTCTTTTTAGTGTGTCTGTTTGTGCGACCATTCAGTGTATGTGTGATCACAGTCTGATGCTTCTACTTTCTCTCTTCTCCTCCTCAATATCTTAGAGTTGTTTTTCTTTGCCTCCCTGCTCATTCGTCTCTTTCCTTTTCCCTTTAATCCTATTCTTTCCCTCGTCAGTGTTGATTAACGATAGCTGCGAGGGAGCGATAGCATCTCTGCCTTTTTTTAACCTCTTCACTTTCTTTGTCTTCTCTCTTTTTCTTTTTTAATCTCCTGGTTACTTCTGCTCTCATTCATGCACTTTCTTTCTCAGCACTTTGCTACCTGTATTATTTTATCTCTGGAAATACTTCATGACTCACGGTGCCGGTGATGACCTGGCTGTTGTTCAGCGTATGTGTGACGCATTTTAAAGAAGCCTGGGGGACATCACTGTAACAACACACACACACACACACACACACACACACACACACACACACACACACACACATGCTGTTTAAACTTTTGTCTGACTCAGGGGTAGTCATGTCACGTTGTCCTCAGCTACGATGGTAGTGATACTAACCTGCCAACACACTCACTCAAGATGACATACGCATGTTGTCTCTGCTGGTCACTCACACACACATTGTTTAAGATCTGCTGTGATCTATTTTACGGATTGGGCAAATCAATCAAACTCAATCAAGTCTCAGTCAAGTGATGTTTATTTGCATAGCTCTGCGTGCTTTACGGTTCCACATCAATAACTCAGGGTATCTCTAAATATTGAATGTTGGTATTTATATCTCACTTTGTGGAATGCATTGGGATTATTTTTAGAAGGTAACAAGAGGCCAGGGTTTACCATGGCATTAATAACTGAATACCGGCATTTCGGATTTGTGTATTCCTACAAATAATTCCAGACCAAGCCCAAGATCTCCAAGAAGAAGAGAAAAACCTCTGCAAAAGGCAATGGTCCATTGTCTGTTTTAACTTGCCATTGTTGCCACTTGCCATTTTACAATGGGCTACCCCACCACCCTGTCCAACCATCCATCCATCCATCCATTCCTTTTCAAGTTGCTTATCCTTATCAAGTTTACAGTGACAACAGTGTGAGCACAGCAAGCCACATGCCCTTTTGCCCTGTAGCTTACATCAGCTCCTTCCAGTGATCCCCAAGTGCTCGCAGGTCACCTGGGAGATATAATCTCCCCTGCATGCTCTGGGTCCACCCTGGGTTGTTTTCTTTGTGGGACTTGGCCATAACACCTAAAAAAAAAAAAAAAGGAGGTGGAAAAAGGCGCCCTTGCAAAGCCAGCATTACTGCAGCAGACCAATTTCCAATTTCACAGTATGTTTTTACCATCAAATTACCACAGTTGACACACATTGAATTGGTTTGGAGATCAGGCGCCTGAGTTGTTGGGCAGTTTTTTTTTTTTTTTTTTACTGCTTGGCCCCTAACCTAGCCTTCATGTGGACCATAAGTTTGGAAAGCCCAAAATCTGAGTTTAATAAAGATTAAGTGGATAGCACAGATTAACAACCTCTGCTAATATTTTATAGTCCTGTTGTGCAATGGAACAGTAAAAATCTTACTTGGTACTCTATTAACTATATTAATCTTCTCAGCAGCTTCGCCACAACGTCCAACTCCTGTTAATCTCTTACATTTATAACTCTAAATTAAACTTCTTTCTCTCCCTCCAGCATTTTCAGTGCACCATCCAGGCTTTACAAGATGAGCTCAGAATCCAGCGGGATCTCAACCAGCTCTTGCAGTCCGATTACTCAGAGTCCGGTCTCCTCGGAAATCAGTCCATCTCCCCTCAGGATATGACAGAGGAGAACTTCCTGCGTCTCCATGGCGAGTATGAGCGACAGGTCAAAGAGCTCTTCCTCCTGAGGAAGACTGTGGAAGAGATGGAGCTGAGGATAGATACACAGAAACACACGCTAACTGCCAGGTAAAGATAAAAAGCATTGTGAACTTGACTCAAGTCACGTGATTTCAGGGACCTCCTGCTGCCATTTTAGGCTATTAAATCGATTCTTTTCTAACAGGGATGAATCCATAAAGAAGTTACTGGAAATGTTGCAGAGTAAAGGCCTGTCGTCCCGGGCAACCGAGGAAGACCATGAACGCACGAGGCGTCTGGCTGATGCTGAGATGACCATCCACCAACTAGAGGGCCTGCTGGAGCAAAAAGACAAGGAGATGCTACAACTCAGAGAGGTGTGTGTGTGTGTGTGTGTGTGTGTGTGTGTGTGTGTGTGTGTGTGTTGTCTGTGTGTGTGACTGGTGAAGAAGAAACAAAGTGCATTCAAGCATTCCCATGTGTGAGGGTGTGTGTCTTTGTGTGCAGCCAGATGTGAGTGTGTGCAAATCAAACCATGTGATTTCCAGGAAAGGCCCTTGGCTGCTTTCACTCTTGGCTCTTAATTCATATTTTAATACAAAACAGAAATATCAACACACAAATACACGGGAATACACACTTTATCCTATTGTGTCTTCTCTCTCCTGCTCACTTTGTCTCTTTTCTTACTTTAACTCTCCTTTCATCAACGTGTTTGTTGTTTTATACAACAGCTCCCTCTAGTGGTAACATGTTGGTAATGAACAACAAGAGATCAAAGATGGACATTTCAGCTTTTTCAGTAGAAAAAAACATTTATTTTAGTGTACAGAATACCTAAATAAATAATTATGATGCTTTGTGATACATCTTTCCTGGACACATTCCAGCAGTAACTCACAAATTAGTTATGTCTCACATTTCAATATAACTAATAAACAGACCTAAATAATTTGAAAATTGACTGAAGTACAGGGTAACAGACAGAGAATGTATCAAAATGAGATATTTATTAATTAATGATAGATAAATAGCCTTTATTGTCCCAGGAGGGAACTATTTTTACCTGCTCCTTACTCACAAGAAAGATTTACAGTGACACAATATTCATCTTCAACCTGTCAAAGAGCCACCAGGCTGACAACAGTTTCAGTTACACTGCAAAATATACAAAACAACTGATCTCAAGCCAGCCTTTTATGACCAGCTCCAAATGCACCATGAGCCACAGCTGTGAGGGTGAAATACACATAAACACACACACACACAAGAGCAAGTGATGCATCATTGAATGTATCATAGGCAGCAAATGACTGAGAAAGAAAGTCAGGAAGCAAAATGTTTTTAGTTTTTTCAGAAAGGGTTTAATGGCCCGTGTTGCCTCACATTGCATCAGTGTGCTGTACAGAGTTTCGTTTTTTTTTTTTTTGACAGTATTTGACAACAGACATTGTTAATTGCAAAGCAGAAAACCCCTCAGGAGAACCGGAATCATAGTACGCAATATCTGAAAGATAGTTTCAGTATAGGTTAAACTAAAAATTACAGTAGTAAATAGTGTAGAAGTGTCTATTGTGCATTTGTCTTGCAGACTTCCTGCTTCACTGCTGACACTTCTCTTTAGGACATTGTTAATTTCACCAATTAACGGGCCAGTTCTCGCAAACTCCCTAAAGCTAAAAAGAGAGCAATATTTTCATATCTTCAAAAATGTCCCTAGTGGGGTTGGAGCTGAGGCTCAGCAGTAAAAAGACGTCTGTGTGGGAGCAAAGAAAAGCTGTAAGGATTTGAATCTAAGCTATTGAATACCTAATTTTAAAATGGAGTCACTTCAAATTATTAGACCATCATATATATATATATATATATATAGCTCTGAAATATTTTATTACAAGAAAACTGGATTCATAGAAGTAAGTCATATTAGTGACCTTTCTTTCCCTGGCTCCACACTTTTACAATGTCTACATTAGTTCTAATCTTACCTGTAACAATCTCCAGGAAGTGATAACCAAACAAGAAATCTTTTTTTAGGGAATATCTGAGTGTGTGTATGAGTATGTGTGTGTGTGCCTGTGTGGTCATGAGCATTCATAGCATTCATATAAGCGCCTTAAGCCATGGCACCCCACCATCCCTTTCACATATGTGTGTTTTTGTGCTTCCTGGCTCATGCATTAGCTTTCTTTGTTAGCCTCTAAGTGTGTTGCCTCCAAAGAAAAGCAGTGATGCGTACACTGCTATGTCCTCCCCTCTGCTTTCATTCCCTCCCTCTCTCTGACTCTTTCTGCCCGTCCTTTCTGTCTCTTTTTTTGTGCCTTTACATCTGCCACTACACTCCCTCTTCTTCTTTCTCTCCCTTCCCTTTGCTCTCATCTTTGCTCATCTTCATTTGACTAGTGAGTTGTGATGTGGTAACAACAGCCAGACAGATAGGATTTGCGTTGCATGTAGCTCCGTGGATTAGTGTATTTAAAATTTTGACTTTAGATAATTTTATGAGAATTTTAGGAAGATAAATCATGTGATATGATGCTGCTGTATGAGATTGAAACTGGCATTCTGTAGTTAGAGTTTCAAGCATTTGAAGCCGTAAGACTGGATCTTTTCTTTTTTTTTTTTTTTACTTGGACTTTTTTATATTCTACACCACTTTAGATTTCATTTGAACCTGAAGGCTTCAAAGCTGGGAGCTAATTAATTAAATTAGAATCATTTCAGGCTGTCAGATTTGATCTGAAACGGTGTCAGCTCAGACAGTGGCGTTCCTCATAGTTTGAAAGATGTGGGATGGACGGATCGACCCAAGGAGGCTAAAAGCCAGCTCCTACGCAAGAGGAAAACAACTCCTTCCCGCCTCCCCCTCCATCCCCATCTCTCCCTCTTTTCCTGTTTCTCCCTCCATCCCTATTCCACCTCCTTTCCACGTGTCTCCTCCCTTCCAACCCTCTCCTCATTTCTCCCCCTCGCGCCATCACCCACTGTGCTCCTCTCCCTCTTTCCCCGCACCTTCCCCTCCTTCCCATCGGCACTCCATCCATCCTGTGGTCTTCCCCTCCTCCTGTCCTCCCCACTATCCCTCTTTCGTCGTCGCCTCCTCGGTCCATCCTTCCCTCCAGCGCTCGCCGTCCTTCCCTGCTCCCGCTCCACGGCCTACACCCTCCATTCAGCCAACGCTCCATCCCTTTCCATCAGTTGCTATCGCCTCCTGTTCTGGCCAACGACCTCCTCTTCCCTCACTCCATCCCTCACTCCTTCCCTCACAACATCCCTCACTCCATCCCTCACTCCATCCCTCACACCATCCCTCACTCCATCCCTCTGTGTCTCTCTCTCTGTCGTCTCCTGACCATCGTGGTGTCTGTGTCCCTCAGGAGCTGCACAGGAGATACGAAGCAGCTCCAGAATCAACCAAGACCAAGGCCTTGCAGACAGTCATTGAAATGAAGGTAAACATGTTGATTATTTTGTGTACTATCAGCCGATATATTGACTTAAGGTTTTTTAAACACTCAAATATTGATATCAGGTATCAGCCTCAAATAACTTTTATCAAATATTATATCAATTATCCCATCCAGTATTTTACAGGATTTTTTCAAAAACAGTTGAAAACTTGAAACTGAAAATCACCTAATTTCATGGTGCACTTCATATTGAACACATAAATATGGAAATTATATCACAGTTGGCTTTTTACAGCTTTTTACATCTTTTTACAGTTGGTGTTTGCTTTTTGTATCATAAAGCCTCAGTTTCTCCTGTTTCACTTTCCTTGACCCTGAATAAATATGAAAATATAAATATCATGCATATTTTCTTGCCTTCATCAGTTGTTTGTGGAGATGAACTGCCTTTGATGTCCAGCCTCAGTCTGATGTTTTTCCCCGTTATGTTGCAAACATATTTGCTGTTTCATTAAACAATATTTTCTATATTTATTATTATCATATGTAATAAGATGCTAATCACAAACAAGTTTCCTAATGATACGAAAACAATTATCAAAGCTAACAGTATAACTCAAATAGCTCCCTCTGGTGGACGTACCTTCATAGCTTGTCACAGATTTTCAAACCTGCAAAATTTAAATTATTAACAGAAAATAGGTGTTTGTGGAGACCTCCTAAATGTTGTTGACGGGTGCATAATGCAAACATGTTCACATCAGTACAGTTATTGTTCATTGTCAGCTACTTCATATTGTTCATATTTAAACTACATCTCTAAACCACCCAGTTTGTTGCTAATGCTGAAGATCAAGGCTATAAATTCTATTAGTAACTCAGTGCCTTTTTCTGTCTCAATTTCTTAGTCCAGCTGATATAACCTTTCATATGGACTTTCTTTGACTGAATTTCCAGCTCTGCTCATCTGTCAGAAATATCAAAGGAATATATTTCATTTTGTGATAATATTTATGGCCCAGGTACGGTAAATCACTGGTCTTTCCTCTTAACATGAACATGTTGATGTCCTGCCAGGATGCGAAGATCAGCTCGATGGAGCGCGGCATTAGAGAGCTGGAGGAGGAGGTGAACATGCTCAAGTCCAACGGGGCTCTGAGCAGCGAGGAGAGGGAGGAAGAGATCAAACAGATGGAGGTCTACAGATCCCACTCCAAGTTCATGAAGAACAAGGTGCCACACACACACCTTATGTGCTTGTCTAACCATTTTTTCTTTCCGTGTTTTGAAAGATTGCAGGATTTTGCTGGAAAAAAAAACGTCTTTACACTTGACGCATGCAGCTGTAGTTTCAAGAACAAAAGGGGGTTACTGTGTGAGCCACGCTCATTAAAACAAACCAATACTTCTGTCATGTGAGGAAATGAGACAGTTTGGGAATTCAGAAGATATTTTTTTCTCTGTCTTGCAAGTTGAAAGTGTTTGTTTTTGTATGTCACATGTGAAAAGAAGAAATGTATACCTCTTACTTTACAGTACCTTTTCATAATTTTTAGCATGCATTCTTAGATGTTTATAGTAATACTCCAAATGCCTTACATCCTTGTTTTAGAAATACAGACTTCATCAGCATATTTACAGTCTTTAAATGTGTTCAGGACCAGGCAAAGGCCTGAATCAACCACAAACCCCCATATGATTTGTTAATTTAGAGGCACTATGAACCAAGATCACTACTCCCAGGCTCAAGTGAGATTTCTTCATTAGACAAGCCACTGTGAAACAATATTTGGCCTGTTTATTAGTGCATAAGGAAGCTATAAAAACTGAATTCAGATTAAAACTACAATATCCTAAATTTTGTGTTTGGGTAAGGATTCCCTTATTTTATGTGTTCAAGTTTTTAGGGTTGTTTATGTGAGAATTATTATATATATGACCTTTCGTTTCTGGACACCAAGAAATTAAGTATACATATATATACATATGTACATATGAGAATTTATATACCTTGTCTATGAGAACCTAAACTGTATTGTGTTTTCATGTCATGGTCTTCCTTATCATAAAGTTTGAAATGGAGGACATTAAAACTGTTACACACTGACACACACTCCAATACCAGTGCATGATGGTAGGACATATCCAGTTTAGGATGTACAGTAGGTGGTTTTCATGTATTATTTCAGCATGTGAGGTGTTTAGATATGCCGCATGTGGTCAGAGTGGTCAGCGACTGTGGCGGCTGATTTGTTGTGGTCATGGTGACACCCTCCTCTCCTGCCAGGTTGAGCAGCTAAAGGAAGAGCTAACGCACAGCCAATCAGAGAAGGAGGAGCTAAGGCAACGAGCCAATGAGCTTCAGCGGGAGGTGTCTGCAGTAAGAGACACACCTCTGTGCTCTTTCTCTCTTTCTTAGTTGCTTTCTTCATCTTTCTGCCTCCCAGGTTGACTAATGGCTAATGGCTGCTGCTTGAGTAGAATCCCAGTAGATTCTCAGTAGCGTGTCTGTGTGTTCAGACAACAGGGAGCAACTATAACTCTCAAATGCTTTTGCACTCTAAGCAGCTGACACCAAACACTAATTTTGAGGAGGAGAACATCTATTCATACACTTAATTGAAGTACACTTTGTCATTCGGTCACAAGCTATCATCACTTTATTTTTATGTATGCTATTTTGTTAGGAGGTCCTCCTACTCTGTTTATGATCAGTGGCTGTTGACAGTAATAGTTGTTTCTAGCAGTCTGAACTGTACAATTACAGACTTCAAGCTGAGAATCCAGCTCTGCTCTGCTACAGTATGTGTGTCTCTAACCTGCTTCTCTTTCTTCTTGCATGAGGTTTCTCATGAACTAGTGGCTTGGATTAGTATGCTGACGTTTTTATACTGTGCCCTGACAGATTTTCCTGTGTGGTTTGGGTCCTTTCTTTTTATGTGTTACATTCACTCCCAGTCACCTCATTGATATTAGACAGTTCACTTCCTGCGTTCTGGTGACTTTTTATGCATGTAAATAGCCACAAACCTACCTAACAGCAAATCTACTTGGGGCGTAATTGTCTTTTAAAAACTGAACACAAAATAAATGTAGGCGCCAGACAACAGTGTCATTTACTGGGGAGGATAAGTACAGGTCCCAATAATCCGATCCTAAACTCTGAAATGCTGAAATATTTAATATTTAGCTTTGTCAGCTAATGCTAGTTAGCTGAAGTTACCTAGCTAACTAATAATAATTGAATATATTATTAAAACGGTAGACAGACAGAGGAACAGTCAAACGTTAGCTAACGTGCTGAATCGTGAGTGATACCATGAAGTACCATACAACTCGTGTGGTGTTGTTAGTCACATTAATGTTTTGTGCTGTCAAAGATCATACAGGGGCACTTTAGGGAACATTGACATTTCTACTGGGACCAATGCCCCTGTGATCCTGGCCCTGGATCCCTCCATGTGCTAAAGCGACTTTAACTATGTCACTTATGGAGATTAAACCGTTTCCATGCTTTTTTCCTTTCAAATCATTTTGGGATATCAGAGAATCAACCCTGACCTCTCGTACAGTACAAAAAAGCAGCTGGGAAGTATAATATATGTTAATAGGTGTCTAATACTGCACATACTTTGCTGAGATGTATATCTAATTGTTGTTTGCTTTCCAGGACAGAAATCAGAACCAAAACTAGTTTTTCTTTGTATGAAAAAAGTCTTAAATGTGTTCAGGTTACACTTATAGATCAAACTCACGGCTTTCTGGCGATAAACTAACACAGTAGACCTTGTAGACGGCCACCTTGTAGTGCCTACACCGAGTGCTCACTTAATAAAGCTTGTAATGGATTTGAATACATTTTAATCTTTTCAAGCCGTGTGTGTTACTCAGGTGGAACAAGCAAAGCAGGACCTGAGTCGTAAGGATAGCGAGCTGTTGGCTTTCAGGACCAAACTGGAAACTCTCAACAATCAGTTTTCTGACAGTAAACAACACGTGGACGTACTCAAGGAGTCACTCACTGCCAAGGAACAGAGAGCCGCCATACTACAGACTGAGGTACAGTTATTCTTCTACCAGTACTTGTTGCTCTTTGTAATGGTACCATTACTTATCACAAGAAAATGGATCTTTGGTTTATGAATATTTATTTCAACTGGCTTTTAATTGTGTGTGTATGCACAGGTGGATGCTCTTCGTCTGCGTTTAGAGGAAAAGGAATCTCTCCTCTCTAAAAAGAGTCAACAGATATCAGAGTTGACAGAAGAGAAAAGCACTCAGCATGGAGAGATCAGCGACCTCAAAGACATGCTGGACGTCAAGGAACGCAAAGTTATTGTACTGCAGAAGAAGGTAAGAAAACTGATGGAACACATACACAAAATGCAAAGTTGAAATATTTGCGATCCTGTAAAATGTTTGGAGCACAGCAGTCATTGCTGTTGCACTGCACTTCCTACAGATTGCAATTAAACATTGAGAGCTCTACTGTCATGTCATCCAAATTGGATTTTCTGATTGCAACATTTTAGCTTCCATAGATGGCACTATTTTTGTTGCCATGGTGGCTGTTGCTGCTCATGCTACCTAGTGCTACTTCCTCTTTTTTTTTAAACAGAAACAGTGTCACTAACTCAGAAATCTTCATTCAGTTCAGCTAAGTTATTTCTCCTGGGACTTTGATGCGACTGATTATGAGATATAATTTTGTAGATGAATATGTTGTGGATGACACATGCAATTTGCTCTGCAGATGAAATCTGCAAGTAATAAGAATATAATGTTGTCATGTAATACTACAGCCACTAGATGGGGCTGTAAGACAGTGTGTAGTGTGGGAGCTGAACCAGACAGACAGGTGAGCAGGCAGACAGGAGGACAAACAGACAGGCAGGTATAGAGGCAGCCAGAGTTACAGATGCTTTCTGCATATTTTTGGCCACTTTTCAATGTGTTTGTGTGTGTGTGTCTCTATGGAAATGCTGTCAGTTAGATGGATGGGTAATAGTGACCCCCTGTACATAGACACATACACACACACACTGGTTTTAGATGGATGGGAGAATGAAGGGTAAGGACAGGTTCAGACAATTGTTTAGACAGAAATTAAATCCAGTATACAGCCAAACTCACCCATTACCAACCTTTTGCATCTCTCGCCATAAAAAAAAAAATCAACCTCGTCCCCTTTTTTTCCCTCCCCATCCCTCGGTTGTCACTTGTGGGAAAAAAATGTTGAGTGTGAGCAGATAATTGATAGAGACAATCAAGCAGACAGACATAAAACAGTACAGGGAGGGGGAGGAGAGCGACTGAGTGTGTTTGAAATCAGATGCATACTAATGAGTTCCTCCTGTTCAATAAATGATGACCTCTGCCGTCTTCAAATAGAATACAGTCCAGTGTCTGAGAGGGAGACAGAAATGCTGCTGACTCCTCGTTTATCTAATCTGCACTTATCATTTCCTCATTTCTCCTCTTTTTGCATGTGGAAAATTTAAGAATACCATCTTTCCACTTTCTCCTCCTCCTCCCCATTCTCCTCCTCCTCCTCCTCCTCCGACGCCTTTCCCTCTTAATGTTTTTACCTGTCATTACATGTTAGCAGTGAAGGAAATTACCTCGAGTCCATAGAATTCAGTATTCTTCTGATGTCCCATCATCCCCGTCTCTTTGTTGTTGAATGTAATTTTCTGTTATATGTAGAGAAACCTAATGACAAAGATGAAGAGGAGCATCATCCAGTTATTGTTTAGTTAATTATCACAGACAATTTTGAGACTAAAATAGGCAGACATTGAGTGTGTGTGTGTGTGTGGGTTTGTAAATACTGTATATGTGTGTGTATTCCGAGCATCCAGCAGTTGTCAGTTTCAGGAAGTGCAGACGGGATCAAAGAGTCTCCCTGCCTCTCAATGTCATGTGTGTGTGTGTGTGTGTGTGTGTGTGTGTGTGTGACGAGGAGGTGTCAGTCAAGCTGTCAGGTGAACAGTTGATTAATGAGGTGCTGGAAATGTTTTACTGTATGAACACACACACATCTCCACGGTACTGTAAATGTGTGCGTCTCACCTGCAGTGGAGTCATAGGTTACATACCAATCTGACTTTTCTCCTTTTTTTTGGGGTGACGGGTTGTCAATCGCTTGATTTCCTTTCTCTCTGGCAAAGCAGAGGAAGGAGAGACAGAAAAAGAGGGAGAGAGAAATTGTGTTATTTTACAGCCCAAGTTCACTCTCACCACCACATTACATAAGCTTTCCATCTCTCTCTTCTGTCCTCAATTCATTATTTCTGTTCAACCTTTTGTTCCATCCATTTTTTAATGAATACCACAAAGTTGACATAACTCCTTATCTTTGTCTCTGATCTCTCTCTCTCTCTCTCTCTCTCTCTCACACACACACACACACACATATATATGCGCACACAGATACATACACTCATTGCGGGCTCAGGGAAAGAGCGAGTCCTCCAGTTATTTCTGCTGATTTTATGTTTTAACAGAAAATTAATCTGCTACTAAATCACTGTGAGAGGAAACAGGAGGAGGCAGAGAGAAAGAGGTGGAGGTAAAGAGAGTGTACGTTTGGAGTAAGGGTTAAAGGTAGCAGAGCTTAAGGAGAAAGTTTGTGTTTGACAGCGCAGCAACGCTCAGTTTTTCTTTATAGGTTGAAAATCTACAGATAGAATCACAGGACCACGATGTAAATACAGCTTTCAGTTTCATCCTTAGTGATTTTTGAATGCATCTTGCTGTTTGTGTGTATGTTTACTGACTGTCACGGAAACTCACTCCTGTCACTAAAGGGTGGGAAAATGGTGATGTCCCTGTTAGGTGTTATATGAATTCAGAGGAGTCCTAATGGGAAGCCGACACAATGTATATGTAATAAAAAAGAGGACTTGCCTGAAAATTCAATCAAATCAAATAATCAAAAGCCCCTTTGATGATTACAATGCTTCTAGAATGACGCTGAAAAAACATTTGAATATGATTATTTTATCAGAAGATTTGCTTCATTTTTTAATTCGGTTTAAATAAGTGATGCATTTGGATGAAGAAACATCAAATAAATAATCTAAATTATCATTAGTTGTTGCTATTACAAGTAAAGCCTGCCAGATAGCACTGGCCAGGCTGATATTACAAGAAGATTAATTTATATGTGCGTATACAGTATGCCAGGTTGTAAGAAACAACATATTGCAGTTTCGAAAGAAGAGAGCAAGAACAAAAGGAGAACAGTTCATGTTAAGGGCTGTAGTTGTGTATCTTTGAGCCTTATTTACATATATTTATAGCTGTTGTTTATAGTCTAATTTTCAGCTAAGTTAAGTGTTATACTTTCTGTTCATCTATAAAAATTCACTATCGTCTGAGCTCTAGTTACAAGCAGTTGCACTGGTGTTTGAGAGCCAATACACTTTGGTAAATAAGTGAATTATTTCATCATAAACATTTACGAGTTTTTCTTGTTTATGAGATTTTTCTTTCCATTTCTCTCTCTGTAGATAGAGAATCTCCAGGATCAGCTGAGGGATAAAGAGAAACAGCTGGGCGGCCTGAAAGACAGAGTCAAGTCTTTACAGACAGACACCTCCAACACCGACACCGCACTGGGAACACTGGAGGAGGCTCTGGCTGAAAAGGTACACACACACACACACTTGATGCTGGTCAACCTCAGGTCAACTCCCGAGCAAGGTTACATTAATAAAACCACTATGAGTAAAACCGCCGACCACCCACGCAATGACCAGATGACTCTGGATAAATGGAAATGAACCAATAATCACATTGGCTGTTTCATTATTAAATCATTCACAGCCTGTGTTCATAAAAGATTAGGAACCATCCAACATGCAGTCACATGGAGAAGACTGATAGGAATAAAACCAACAACCACACTGTCACTGTTTGGTCTAAACATTCAGGGACCAGAGCCATTAAACAGTCCCGAGGATGGGAATTGAACCCTCGACTGCCCGTTTGATGATCTGTTATTCAACAGTCAGGACTTGACCCTGATTCTGGGAACCGAACCAGTGACACTTACACCAGCGGACCACTTTAAAGTGTTTGATGAGAATATATTTTTGTACTGTAAAGTGCGATTAGGTTACTGAACTGATCTCCTTCGCATGCACACACACACATACACACACACACACACACACACACACACACACACACACACACACACACACACACACACACACACACACACACAGGAAACAGGGCTATTAATGGGCCAGTGACTAATATTCAGGGTGTCAGTTAGATGTGTGAGTGTTGGCAGGCAGAGGTGGCCGACGACTTAAACTTCACTCAAACGACTTTCACAACCTTTTTTTTCCTCCATTTTCATTGTTTTGGAACCGTTGGATATCTTTCCTTTTTCCCTTTCTTACTTTCTATTTTTCCATCTCTGGCTTTCTTAATTTTAATACTTATTTCTCTGTCACACACACCTTTTTTTGCACTTGGCTGTTTTAAAACAGAAATACGTGTTTTTAATCTGTATTTGTAAGTTTTATGCAGAACAATGTTTGTGTTTCATGCTATTTACACTTCATTATTCACTATTTGTAGTTTTACATACAGTTTAACTGACCCTCTATTGAATGTCTGAATACTGAATAGTATATTCCTAGGCCTTGCTCTTATATTAATCATATAAAACTTTATTCTAAATAGAGCTGAAACAATTGAATTTATCATTTTGATAATCATTTAAGCATAAACATCCCAGCCTTTAAAATGGAAGGAATTGCTCCTCTCCTCTATTTTATATGATTGTACATCGAATATCTTTGGGTTGTGGACAGATGGATGTAACAAGCAGTTTGAAGACGTCAGTGTAATTAAAATAACCATTCATTTTAACCGTAACCCTAAACCAAGTCCTAACCCTGAAACAGCTTTTTTCAATAACCTCACTTCCAAAAATCATCATCATCTCAAAGGCTTAAAACCTAAAGCAGGCCTCAAAAAGATAGAACTGCAGTACAAGAACACGCACAAACACACACAGCAGAGCTAATATACACGCTTTTTTTTTTGTACATGAACCTTTCTACTTTTGCTTGAATTGGCGGCTGTGTTGTTCTATAGCTGGAGAGCATCTATAGTGGTTGTGTTTTAGTGGTTGTGAATATTACATCTTGTGCCAGAACATATTACGTGTCTAAAATCACTGCTGGCTGTTAGATCCTGTCAGAGCTGCCATATACATAAAGTTTACTGCGACTGTTATTAGTATAGAAACCTGATATTGAGTGACTCTTCTAACATCTATCCCTCATTCCTCTCCTCCTCCTCCTCCTCTTTCTTGGTGCACAGGAGCGAATCATCGAGCGGTTGAAGGAGCAGCGGGAGAGGGAGGAAAGAGAAAAGGGGGAGGAGATGGAGTCCAGCAAGAAGGAGCTGAAGGAGTTGAGGGAGAAAGTCTCCCAGCTGCAGGCTGACCTGGCTGACCGTGAGGTAGAAGACACACACATGAAAAACACGCGCATCCATATCTGTGCTATAAGTCAGAAAAAACACACTCTCTCTGTGTCCCTGTCAGGGAAGCGTGATTGATCTGTCAGTGTAAAACAGACCTTGGATCTTCCCAGAGTCCTCGCGCTGAAGGACAACACCGATAAACAGTCGCATTTCCTTGACAACAATTTGCTTCGCAACCAATGAAAACAGTATTTGGCGCTGTGTTCTTCTTGCTTTGTGATTCATACAAAACACCACAGCGGAGACAGGAAAGGACAGACAGAGGATGACAAAGCATTTTTAAGCACTGTCTGTATTCATCCTGCAGCGGCTGGACAGCAGAGTTACAATCAACCAAAATTTAACAAAACAATGGAGTTTAACATGGTATCTGCTAGTGTTTAGAAATCATTCTTTTTAGAGTCCATACTGTAAAAGAAGAAGTAAGTTGAAACAAATAATGGATGAAAATGGGTCCAGATATCAAACGAGAACCAAAATGTCAACAGAAATGGCACCAAATCTACCAAAGAAGAAACTGATGTTATTAGGTAAACCAAATTTAGTTTAGCTATTAACATTTAACCAGAAGTCCAACCAACCAGTTATCTTCTACTCATTATACTATAATTAAGGGCAAACACATCAGAAACTGCCAACATGAGAAAGGAAATATATGCCCTGATGCATAAAAAATAACATTGTTATATTTGATTTTATGTTTATCTCTCTATAGACTTTAGGTCATAGGGTACAGACGTAGATCTAAGCCCTTACTCCACTTACAATAAATGCTTGCCGTGTACGTTTCAAAACCCAGCTGTAATCACACACAAACATACATACACATACAGACTGCGGTGTCACAAAACTGAAAATGTGGTTTCAGGTACATTTTATCTTCTGAAGAGCCAGTAGGAGGCCCCCATATAACCACAAACATTTTTATATTTCAGTTTTATATGGATTAAACAAACCAGATGTGACAGTGTGAATTATTGAGCTTTAGAGGTGCTGGTAGGCAGATTTCTTTTTACCTTTGCACAGAGCAATGCTAGCTTTTCCCTCGTAGCTTCCAGTCTTTATGCTAAGTTAATAATAATATTTAAACATGAGGGTGGAACAGAGTTCCTCATTTAACTCAGCAAGACAAAGAAAATGCATATTTCTCAAAAACTGAACCCTAAAATGCACACATGTTGTTGAAGTGAAAAGTCCTTTATGCCCTTTTTTTAACTTCAGCTCTTCAGATAATTTTAGTGATTGCGGGGGTCATAAAACCTGTTACTGTCCCATTATATAATTTGAGAAATACATGGGAAAACTCACGGAGAAAACAAGCATTCCTTTCTACACTGCTAAACGCAGATGTGGGGTTTGTCCGACAACAGCAATATATATATATATATATATATATATATATATGTACCTAAATATAAGCAGCAAGGTTTCTTTGACCAAAGCCCATTCAAACATGATGATCCGTAGTCTGGAGTTGGTATTGTCAGTCAAGGGTAAAATTACACGTCTGAGTGTCTCTCCTTCTGGTCCCGTTGGTTTGTGTTTCACCGGCCCTACCAAAAGAGGAAAAGACCAGAAAGGAAAGGGAGAGAGACTTCACGGATGGAGGGATTGAGCTGGAAGAGTCAGAAAAGAGACAGGTCATGGGAAAAGGTTTTGAAGAACAAGGGAAAGAGTCAGTCTCACAACTATATAGGAAGACCTTAATGACAATTCAAGCTTTATACCGCTTGGATTTTATTTTTGCATTATTAGCCATAATTCCTATAGGTAATAACAACATTGTGTTCACCAAGTTGATTAACCCACTAAATCCTAAACACTGGTCTTTTAGACCCTCAACCTTTTGTAACTTAAGGTCCTCTTTTTATTGTTAAAATACCACTTTCTCAAATAGATGGGAGAAAAAAACATAACTTGACAACAAAAGGAGAGCTGTGACAGGATTTCACCACATTCAACACACTGTGCTTTTGGCTCAGCATCGCTGCCTGCCATTATGAATCCAAACTAAATGTGTCAGGGAGTCTTAGCTGGTCTCTACCTGATGATGTGTCATGATTGGCGTGAAGTGATGTCGTTGTACATGACATCACAGTTTACAGGCAATGGGGGATTGTTACCAACATTTCACGTACTTTCAGTTTTTAATAATAAAGTTAACTACTTTGGTTACTTTGGTAAGTAAAATATTAATATAACTCCTAGAAAAGGTTGCCAAAATTACAAAAATAAGATCCAAGTTTTGATAAACTGGAATCATCCTTTAATGTGGGTTAGTAAAGATACAAGGCACTAAACACCGAACCGCTTCAGTGGAGCTGCTCACGGTTTTGCACTAATAAGTTGTTTTGTTGACTTCCATCCTTATCACTCTTTGTTTCAGACTTCTGTGTTGGATTTGAAGGAGAAAGCTTCCTCTCTGGCTTCCTCCACACTGAAGAAAGATAACAGGCTGAAGACTCTGGAAATCAGCCTGGAACAGAAGAGAGAGGAGTGTGTCAAACTAGAGAACCAACTCAAGAAGGTTAGAGTCAGTTACTTTTGATACATGTTAGACTACATTTGGACAAAAACAGGTGAACTAAAAAGATTCTAGCAACTATTTTTAAGCGTAATGATGGTCATGATAGATGGACAACATTAACCAATTAAAAAACATCAATTATATGAATCTCAGTAGGGAAAAAAATAGAGTTCAAACTTAAGTGAACACAAATGGAGGATTTTAAACTAAAGAACCCCTCACCTCTTTCTCCCCTTACTTGTTTCCCTTAACTGCTTTCCAAGAGAGGTGTGTGTGTGTGTGTGTGTGTGTGTGTGTGTGTGTGTGTGTGTGTGTGTGTGTGTGTGTTTGTGTGTGTGTGTGCACGCGCATGTGTGCGTGTGTGTTTGCATATCACATATTCTCTCCCACATAGCAGCCCATAAAATGGTGTGTGTGTGACGGCTTGCTGACAGCCTTACAGTCATTTTCACAGAGTGGAGAAGACAGCACCACCACCACACCCTGAATGTGTGTGTGTGTGTGTGTGTGTGTGTGTGTGTGTGTGTGTGTGTGTGTGTGTGTGTGTGTGTGTGTGTGTGTGAAGGTGCCAGTGGATCTCTGGTGTTTCTCTCATCAGAGTTTATTTCGTAGTCTCTTTCTGTTACCACGGATGGAAAAAAGACTGAAAACTTGTCTATATGTGTGTGAACTGATTGACATTGTGTGTGATGTTTTCCTTTCTTATTTGTCTTTCTCTCTCTTCCCTCCACCCTGATCTTCTTATAATATCGCCAGACACCCAAACATTTCCTCTCCACATAAAGACCTGTAAAAACTGTTGTGCACTTCCAAAACTAATAGGGTTTATGTATTGTGTGACCAAGGCGTGTGCACACACACACAAAGTCAATCTGTCCCAAGAGCAACATTTGCTTCTGGGAAACACACACAGCTGTTCTAACCTCTAAGCTGGTTATAACTTGTTTTTTTTGTTTTTTTCCCCCCTTCTTTGTTTTATTTCGTTTGTTTCTTTTTCTTGTTTTCGGCATCTGAGCGGAGCGGCAGGAAGAAGAAAGGCACCGCAGCTCAGTTTAATTTGCTTTTTGCTTTAAACACCTTTTTAACGCTCATGCTAATCTTTACATAAATCAGCATTATGTGTGTTGACACCAGGTCAAACCATCAGAGAAACTTATTAAAAACACACTGTAATTGACAAACACGCACATTCATGACAGCAACATTTATATGATAACTAATGTGTCCTTTAGTTTCTAATGAAATACCTGCAAAACTAAGACATTTCCATCAGCATCAGCTTTGCATTTAGTGCTAATTACCAAACGTTGGTGTTACCTGCTAATGTAAGACGATGAACATGGGGAACATTATGTCTGCTAAACATCAACATATCATATTAACGTTGTCATTGTGAGCATATTAGCATTGCCGATCGTAGCATTCAGCGCAAAGCACCACTGTGCCTCACAGAGCTGCCAGCTCGCATCGTCTTGTTCACTAGTTTTGACTAGGAGAGCAGCAGAACTGAATCATAAACTCAATTTCCACATTTTTTCATGCCCCCACACATGCACAAGTTGTTGTGTTTCCTGCTGTAAGAAGACCCCACAGTTTACAAAAACTCCTTCATCCCTTAATTTTTTTTAAATAAACACGGCTAAGCAAGTGTTATTATAGTTTTTAAATGGATTAATAGTTGTTTTAAACACAAATAAAGGAGCACTTAATGTATCCTACAAAATCCATTAAAATCCTGGATTTTGTGTTAGCCAGGCCTGGTATTGCTCCACTGCTCGACATTAGGATTTATCACAACTGATGAGGCCCCATTGTGTTAAAGCATTTCTATTTCAAACATGTTACACAATCTACCTGATGTGCTCTAATATCTCTAAAATAAAGGTCTGGTATGTAAAAATATAAAAAAGACCAATTGAACTTTTTAACAGTTTAGGCACATCCAACCTATCCTCAACACACATGTTGTTATTGGCAAATCCTTTTTAGTTTGACCGTATCGCTCCATCAAATGGTGGTCACCTAAATTTTGAAAGCTAACCCTCAGTTTATTTATAATAATTAATTTCTGTTCCAGGCTCAGAGTGCAGCGGCAGATTCCCAGGCCAGCACTGAACTCTCCGAACGCATCTCCTGCCTGGAGCAGGAAGTGGGCCAGCACAAAGAGGACGCTGGGAAGGCCCAGTCCGAGGTGGAACGACTCCTGGAGATCCTGAGGGAGATGGAGAATGAAAAGAACGACAAGGAGAAAAAGATCCACGAGTTGGAGAGGTGAGAGACCAGGATAAAGAGAGTCAATATCAGACAAAAATGAATTTAAAAAAACAGAATTTCTAAAACATTACTGCATCTTCCTCTTTCTTCTGTTAACCCAAATCAGTAGAAAGCAACCAAGAATGTCTTTACCTGTTGAATTCATAATTCAATTTTAGATTGGATTCCACTTTCCATTCAGTTTCAAGCTACTTACTGTTGGACTCTGTGGTAATCTTCCCCGCAGTACTAATCCATTAGTTTTCCCTTTTTCTCACCCCTTCCTCCCCCTTCTTTCTTCCCTGTTTCTCCTTCCATTCCGGCTTTATTTCTTCTGTCATCACTCATCTTCACCTTATTCACATGTATGTATGCATAAATATGTATGCATTCATATGATTCTGCATCTGTGCGAGTGCGTTTATGTTGGTTTGCGTGTGTGTGCGCGCGCCCATCACACCCCAGAAACCCCTCTGCTTCTCATCTGTGGCGTTCTCAGCAGTCGCGAAAACAGGCCCCTCCCCCCTCTGCCTCTCAGCAGCCAATGGGGGGGCTGGTGTGGGACTACCTGGGCACGTGAGTGGCTGGTGGCCCTGTCAGTCAATTAGAAAGTTGCACGACAAAACTCACTTTGCTTGTCGGAGGACAGGAAATGACAGCACTGTGACAGTAACCAGCCCCATGTGGAAAAGTTATGTGGAATTGAAGCTTATTGCTTCAAAAATAAATTTGATGGACAATTTCACCTCAGGAATTGAACCTCTAACCACCACAGGACCACAAAGCGGAGCTCCTAAATGAAATGCATGCAGCAGATACAGAAACATTGATGGGTCAGAGGTTCTTCCATTGAGATTGAAATGTGAGAATATGTTGCTTTTCTTCACCTTATATAATATTAAACTGAATCTTTGAACAAGCAGTTTGATTACATCACTTTGGGAAATTATAATAAATATTTTTCTTTGTTTTCTAGCATTTTATAGACAGAATGATTCAGTAAATAACAAAGAAATTAACTGATAATGACCGCATCACATTCAGAAGGAAATAAAAACACTTTTCCACAGTCTTTTCCACATGGGACCGAGCTGAGTATGCTCACTAATAAGCACCATAAAAGAGTTGCAGCATCTGTTCTCCCTAATACGGCATATTTGGATAGATAAAACAAAAAAAAAGTGCAGTTATAGGCACAAGTTACTCTTCCACATCTGCGCATCAGCAGAAGTTTTTGTCGTCTGTTATCCTGCAGTATGACAAGCCAAACTGCTCCCAAAAGTTTGTAAAATGAGGGCACAGTTTGGCACCACAGTCTCTGCTGTGCAGCCTGAAACTCTTTGAGCCTCTGTTCCTGTCAATGATGCAACTCTTTCATTCAGTGGCTCTGTTTTCACGCTTCACTTTTGTTTTATTTTCAGCCGAGGATGCCTGACTTTCAGAGTTTAACACACTCTTTTTCTTTCATTAGGAGTCTGGACAGTTAACTCGTTTTTTTTATTTTTTTTTATTTCCTTTATGCTAATAGGAATGGTTTGTCTGTTTCTAACTACCTTTCAATCTGTCTGTGTAATTTTAGCTTAACCAATATGTCTCTCGCTCTTTATGTGTGCCTGTACACTATATCTACCTCATTAGATAGTCCTAATCTTAATCTGTCCTTTCTTTCTGTCTATATCTGATTTCCTGCCTGCCTGCCTGCCTGCCTGCCTGCCTGCCTGCCTGCCTGCCTGCCTGCCTGCCTGCCTGCCTGCCTGCCTGCCTGCCTCTGTGTCTACCTGCCGCCCTGAATATGTTTGGTGTTTGTCTGTTGTTCTGCCTGTGTGTCTGTTTATGAGTATCGCTGTATGAAGCCCCAGGAGACACTTCAAAGTCACTTCTTCAACCAAATCTACCGTTTAAGCAGGGTCAGGTGTCTTTAGCTCACGGTCAACAGCTAAATAATAAGGTTAAAACAACAATTTGAAGCGTACAAGGAGTATGAACTAGGTTCTATTGTAGTCAGAGTAGTGAGAGTGTGGTAGCCTTCGAGAGTTAGACAGATCACAGCTGTCTGTGGGTATGAAAACCTGTCTGTGTGTCTGTCGGTATGCCTCTTGACGTCTTTGATTTCTGAACTATCTTATGCTGTCTGTCTGCGCCTTCTATCTTTCTGTCTCTTTAATCTTTTCCTCCAGTTGGACTTGATCTCTACCCACTTCAACTCTAAACTCCTCTCCTTCTCCTCTTCTTCCTGTCTGTGTGTTTAGTAGCCTGACTGTAAGACTAATGGTTGCTAATGATTTTAAGGAGATTCAGTGTTTCCACACAGTGTCTCCGTCTGGCCAGTAGAAATACTAGAGTATTAATAATTCAGCACCTGCTAACTTCAAACTGATGGGTTTTTAACTCTATTTATGTGTGAGGGTGTGTTATTTAGTCTGCCAGTAGCCACAGATTTAGATTTACAGCTGCACTAGCTTTGTAAATAACATTGTAATGTAACTTTATAACCATTTAAAATTGCAGATGGTTGAGCTCCTAAGCTCTTACATCATGTGTTTGAGAGATGTTTCATTCTCCCTGTGGATTACAATAAAATAAAGGCTTCTCTACAACTGATATTCAATATCTGAACTTTGCAGGCTGCTCTGAGGAAACTGGAGCGGTATTAAATCCAGGCTCTGTACCGTATGTTTGAGAACAGTATCTTGTAATAGTAAAATTAAGATTAAGTAGATTTTTATGAGGGAATTTAAGTTTCCTTTTACACACTGGCACACACACAGTCATTGCTGTGAGGTAAGCGGTTTGTAGAGGTTATATTAGAGGGTGTAACGATGTATGATACTTTTTACATCCTCACATTTAGGGCTGTCAGATGTATGATGTGGGAAACTATCCCTGACTGTGGTTAGGTGTTGACATGATGAAACAGGCATGAAAAGGGCTGAACTGACTCTTAGCTTAGCCCCGCCCCCCTTGGTTACTGTTGCTATGCCTTTTCAAGCTCAACTAATAATGCAGCTCACAATAATAACGATGGCAGTTTTAATACTAAATAAATAAAAGCTCATTGATTTCAGACAAAAGTATGCTTTTCATTTCTAGCTGGCAAGTGTCAATGTTTCTGTCTGAAATGACTGATTAAGCTAATATTAGCTCCATAAGTGGCTTGAAAACACTGAAAACATCTGGCTGACTGTTTAATGTCGCCATCTTTTAAAAGTTGAATCTTAAATATGCATTTAATGGAAGAAAAATGTAATATTGGACTGTTTTCATATAACTGTTCCCATATACTACTACTGTAGGTACTGAGCTAGTTAGCCGGACATGCTAATGAACGCAGCTTATGTTGGAACGGGGAAACTGGACTTTACAGACGTTTCTAATTGTAATAATTATTAGTAAATATTAAGCATGGTGGTTTGGAAATCCATGGATTAACATTAATCTGTGTTTAAAGTTATTATTTTAGCAACATCGATTTTTTTAACCCATAGGCACTAATACTAATAATAATACATTTATGTCAGTATAAAACAACTACTACAACTGAAACACACTGACCCTGTAACATAAAGTACTAAAGTATTAATACCGGCTTTATCCCAGGGCTACCTAACCCTGCTGTGAATTACAAGACTTAGCCTCGAGCTAACAGGTACGTCAGAGGAGGATACATTCGCCTGTGGCCAACTCTTAGCTTGGCAGCAAGGCTAACCCTGGGCTAAGAGTGAGCAGCGGGAACATTACTAATGAAAAGATCAGATGTGGGTTAAACAAGGGTAAAAATCAACCCTCCCTCTTTCCCCTCTAGTTTAAATCCAGCTGTAATGGTACCAGGTTATTTATTTCAGTAACAAGGATGGTAATTGGAGCAGACTGAGTGACTTCACACTGAGGGGAAATGGAGCTGAAAATCTGCCCTGATGGCCAAAATAAAGGATTTGGATGGAAGAGTGGAAAACACAGAGAGGGAAAAGACAGAGGAAAGGGGAAAGGAAGGTGTGGTGGTAGAGGGAGAAAAACAGCGAGGCAGAAGTGAAATAACGGGTGGAGACAGAGAGAGAAAAGAAAAGAAGAACAGACAACATGGTGAGGAGAGGGAAACGAAACTGACAGAAAAGACTGGAAAGGGAAGAAATGGAGAGAAAAAGAAAGGACGTTTAGAGATGTAGAGCATAAACTTGAGTAATGGGAAATTAGAGAAGTTTATTGCGTGTTATATTGTTCTGTAATGGACAATTTGTCTCTGGCACGCCGTCATTAACGTGCGTTCACAGGCATAAGCTCACCCTGGAGTTTTGGGCTCTGCCAGTGCAACCAAATATACGAGGAGTGATTGTGTGGAATACTTTTGGGGTCAACCGACTTAGGAAGTGAATTTTCTTCGAATTTCATATATTAATGATTACATGCCATATGCATTTTGTCCGAGAAGTCTCCACAAACGTACTTATCAAGTGACCCCAGCGGGTAGCGAAAGAAGTCGTTTGCAGTATCAAAAACCATTGAAGAAGAAATAATTCATAGTGAGCGCACTCTCAGCTCATGCTTTGATTGGCTAATTGCTCGCTTTCTATGGTTCGTGATTGCAGTTTTGTCTGTATGTGTGTGTGTGTGTGTGTCCCGAAATGTTTTGTAGAGGCCGTGTGAGGTGAGGAGACCTCTCATAACCCTCCATACTGATGCCTGCATTTAACCTGTCTATGTGACTGTCTGCCTGCCTGCCTAGGTGTTTGCTTGGTCATGCTACTGTCTCCCTGTTTATGTGTCTGCCCGCACTGTTTCTATGGTTAATTATGTCTCTCTAGCTGTCTCTTTGTCAGTTCCTCTGTCTCTCATCTCTTTCCTCTTTGAATAGTGATCAAGCTGGCTAACCTAGCACTCAACTCCTGTCTTCCCTCTCACCTTCCCCTCTCCTTCTCTGTCTCTTTTTCCCTTTCTTTTATCTTTACAATGCAACGCTGTCTCCCGCTCTACCCAGTCTTGCCTCAAGGTTAGTACTGCACGCCTATTTTTCTTCCTCCTTCACTGCCTCTCTCTCTCTCTCTCTCTCTCTCTCTCTCTCTCTCTCTCTCTCATCGTGCTCTCCTTCATTGTCATACTTCTTGTCCTTGCATCGAGACACTCTCTCATCTCCTTCACTCTGTCATAAACTCTGTTTTTAATCATTCTCATCATGTCTGTCTGTCTTTGAAGGAGACACCTTGACTTTCAGACTGCTCTCTTTCTCTGCCACATCACTGCCTCTTTGAAGAGGAAACATTATTGTTTCTTTCTTACACCCTCCATTATAGCACCCTGCTAGTCTTGTCACGATACTAGCACTAAGTTCAAATTTCAGGCTACCACAGCAAACAGGAAAGATTTTTCAAGCATCGCCATCATTTACTTGGACAGCAGTGAACTTTTGCTCAGAATTCTTCTGACTTCTGTTGGGTTTCGTTGTGGCCTTGTGGCTCTTAAAGAGAAATCGCTCCACATTTTGTTATTGTCACTACTTTTGTTAAACAGTTTAGACACTATTGTAAATGTTCAACTAAGGTTTCACAACCTTTTGTGGTCTGTGACGTCCCAAAATGGTCATGAACTTAGCAAATGGACAGTTAAGTTATGGTGTGGGTTGAAAGGAATAGTTCGACCTAGAGTAGTTCAGAAAATGTGTTTATTTGCTTTCTTGCTGAGAGTTAGAGGAACAGATTGAAGCCATTCTCATATATGTATGGTGAAAATGTTGCTAACGAGGAGCTTAGCTTAGCATGAAGATTGTAAACAGAATCTGTCCAAATACATGAGAAAGGAACCTACCAGCACCTCTAAAGCTCATTGATTGACATGCTATGTCCTGTTGTCGCAACCATGAGGATGACAGGAGATCAGCAGAGACTCTAGAAATAGTCCAGAAAATAACCACCCCTAAAAAACTCACATTTTGGATTAAACAAACAAGATATATGGTGTTAATTTGTGAGCTTTATAAGTACTGCGAGGCAGATTTTTTTATGCTCAGCTAACTGACTGCCGGCTGTAGATATCCCCTTACCCTCGTCAAGAGAGTGAATATGTTGAACTATTCCTTTAAGTGTGGCACCATAAAGCGTCGTCCATATCCAGAGATGAAAAAACTTTCATCTTTTCCTCCTTTTTTTACCTTTAAATATTCCTATCTGCACTCAGGAGGTGACTTCGTAATGAGATTTTAGCATGCAAAACCCAAAGTCTGAATTTGGTCGTTTCTAACAGACATATCAAAGTCATATTGAAATTTCTCCGACCTACACATTGTGATCGACCACATAATAACCACTTATCCCTTCTGTTTCCTGCATAAATCTGGTGGTCTGAGTGTTTTGTACGCTCTGCTCTGCCGTAAAGGTCCCCACGGTGCCAGCTCCTTCTATGCTCTTTCTTTCATTTTCAACTTCCAGAGCCACTGTTCCCCCTGCTGTCTTGTCAGCTTTTTCATCGCTGTTGTTCTGGTGTTTTGTGATTCAACTCTAGAGGGGGGAAAAGAAACAAAAGAAAAAGTTAGCATTGTATTGCTGTCTGGTAGACGACAGAAGACTTCTTTTTCTTCTTCTGTCCTTTTCTTGTGTTTTTTTTTCCCCGTCTTGTCTTTTTTTCTGGTTGTTTTGATCTTGAGCTGAGGAACTCCTCATCCACTGCCAAATGTCTAACATCAAGGTTTCTGTAGCATAAAAAGGAATTGCATTGTTTCTGTGTGTTTGTGTGTGTGTAGGTGTGTGTGTGTGTGTGTGTGTGTGTGTGTGTGTGTGTGTGTGTGTGTGTGTGTGTGTGTGTGTGTGTGTGTGTGTGTGTGATCCCTTTGAGGTCCCGTATGACTCTGAGCATTGAGGTGGTGCAGGGATTTGTCAGCTAATGGGTGACAACAAGCACACACACACACACACACACACACACACACACACACCATGCACATTGTTTTTTTTCTGTCTTCAACACACAAACACACATGTAAGAAGGGCTTTGCCAGCTAATAGGTGACAACACTACAGTAGAGATGACTGCTGCGAGTTATCTAATTAAAATACCTGCATACACATACACTATTCCCAGTACCGAGGGAAAATGAAAAACATGCTTTTTGTGTACAGTTTTGTATTAGAGTATTCAGAATAATAGACAGTTCTACAGTACAGCTTACAGTGGCTGCTTTCTTTAATTATGCTTTCTTACCTTAGTATGTTTTGCTTTGTAGTTTTATTCTATCAATGCTTGTGTTTTGTTGCTTCACTTCCTCATTTCTTTGATCCCACAGACACAGAATGCAAAATCAACCTTTTCCTTTACATAATTTTTCTTTTGAGCTTATTAAAAATGTATATTTAGTTAAATTGGTAACACTTTGCTTTTGCAGTTTTTTTAAAAGGCAATAAGATACATAATTGACCATGGAGTATAATTATTACAAATAAGGAAAAAATGTATGCACAAAATGTTAAAAATTAAAATTTGCCAAAGATTAATCTTCAAACAAATAAATGTACAGTATTTTTTCCTACATTATGACATGAGTTATGTTCAGGGTCAGTTTGTAGGGAACATTCTGTCATAAAACAGAAGTCCAAATGTGGGTGTCGTACTGTAGTGCTGCGTCAACACGAGTTCTGTAAAGAGTAGTCAATTAATTGATCGTCAGAAAATGAGAAGGCAGCCATTTTGAGATTTGATTAATCATTTTAGTAATTTTCCAAGCAAAGAGGCCAAACCAATTCCCTGGTTCCCGCTTCTCAGTTGTGAGGATGTGATGCTTTTCTTGCCATACATGATAGTGAAGTGAATATATTTTGGTTCTGGACATTTGGTCAAATAAAACAAATGATTGAATAAATACAACTAAAACGCTATTATAGTTTTTTATTATAGTGAGCACTGTTATTAACGTCTGACGTTAGACCAAACAATTCATCGATAAAATAATGAACCGATTAATTATAATGAAAATAATCACTGCAGCCATCAAAAAGTGTTTATTAGCAATTCAGAACAAGTTTAAAGTTGATACGACAATGCCAAGTATGTGTTTTGATCTGTTAAATATCTAGAACCCTTGTATTTCAGTGATCAGCTAAAAGTACTGAGACATAATAATCTTTTTGTGCCTTTGACTAATCCAGAGTTCAAAACCAAAAAAATAATATGAGTCTGAAGAGCAGCGTTTAATTCTGAGACTTTGTTGTTCTCCATGTTAAACAAAGACACTGCCAAGATCAACTCCAACTCTCTGTCACATGCTTACTCTGTTACTACTATCTAAACATTTCCCCTTTAGTTGGTTACTTCTGAAATGGGGGATATATGCCGTAAATGTGGTTTATTTTCATATGGACAGATGCTATGACAAAAGACATTTCATTCTGTCTGTTGTTGTATACAAAAATAAGAGCTAGTTTCCAGTAACCCAGACTGTGGAAGTTTGCACACATACACAAGGGTCTGGGCTGCCTTCCCTCCTTATTTACCTCACGAATTTGCTTTTCTGCTTGAGGGATTTCCTACATTCATTCTACAAACAACATTTCTTTCTTTCTTATTCCTCCAAAATGTCCTCCTTGTACTGTAAGTTTTTCTTCCGCGCCGCCAGTTTGCAAAACTAAACTATTATGTTTTTGATCACTTTTTCTTTCTTTTTAATGTTTTATAGTTTTTATGGGCTCAGTAAACCAAACCAATATTTCCTGTATTTTCAAAGGAAATACTGAATTCCAAATGGTTAAAAGGAAATCCTTGATGTTAATGTTGGGTGAACTATGTGCAGTAAACATACATGAGGCCCCCGAGCATTTCTGATCAAATATTTATACAGGACTCCAAATGCAATATTAATATTACCTTAATGTGGCTCCCTGAATATCAGCAGCATGCTAATGAGGGAGGTTAAACATTTTAGTTTGGAGACTTTGAGGTTTAGTGAAGTTTATGAGATTGTGTGTATGTGTGTGTGTGTGTGTTTTCATTTTACAGCTAGTTGTCAGCAATACTCACTAGCTTTTAACAACTTCAAGTATTAATGAAGGCTATTCTATGTTTGTATAGATGTTTGTATGTATGAGTGTGTGTGTGTGTGTGTGTGTGTGTGTGTGTGTGTGTGTGTGTGTGTGTGTGTGTGTGTGTGTGTGTGTGTGTGAGAGGTTTGGCAAAATTTAGGAAGTTCAAAGTGCTGTCAGCGAGTGTATTAGTGTGTGTTTACGTTAGCATATGTTTACTGCATGTGCCGCCATGTTTGCGTGTGTGTGTATTTCTGTGCAAATGTCTGAAAATGGACTCATGTTGTTGTGTTACATGCAGTTGCATGCAGAACTATGTGTGTATGTGTGCTTTAAATATGTGTGTGTGGTCTGACTGAGGGACTCTAATACAAAGCAGGTTGTGTTTGGAAAAGTTGACAGCACCGACCATGTGCGTGTGTGCGTGTCCCCCATTATCAGAGTGGTTTTGGTAAATTTGTGCCTTCATGTGAACTCACACCGTGTGTCAATGAGTGTATGATCGTGTGTTAGGGTGAGTATGTGTGTGTGTGCAGACGTGGTTTCACATTTGTATGTAGTGTTTACAGCGTTGTGGGTAAAGTCAACTCTCCTGTGATTCCGCCTCCTCCAGCGGTTTTGCAGCAGTTGTTGAAAGGGATTTCAGAGGGAGAGTGAAGGAAGTATTTTACATATTAAAACAGCTTCAAATGGCCCTTTGCCTGCTCTGAGCCGAGCCATCGAGTTCACCGAGCAGCTTCTGCTCCTTAAAGCAACGAGTGTAATGAAAGTGTTTAATTAAACATTTGCAGATTTGCAACTGCAACTTTTGAGAAACTGTATTCATGTAGCAAATAGTTTGTTAGTCAGGATAGAGAGGGAAACCTATGTCATAACATCTCAGTTGTATAATAATATAAAATTGATTGTGGGGCCTCATATAGAGAGGTCAGAGGTCATGATCAGCCTTTGTTTCAAATTAAAGTCTACATCCAAATGTTTTTAAAGACATCCAGGTAGTAGGAGATCAAGATGAGGAAATATGACATGTAGAATATGTCCTATTTGATGTAATTATACACAATAAACCTAGCATCTTTGGTTTGAATAGGTCTTTTAATATAAGTGCCATCTAGCTTTGATAAGACATTGATATGTGATACTCACATGGAAAAACTCAAACTTGAATGTAACTAACAGAAACATCAATGGGAAATTTTAAGATGTTTTCAGAAGAGCTGTAACTGGCATATAATGACAAAAGATGAAATTATACTGATGAGTAATAATGTCATAGTGCACAATAAGAATGTTTTAATACATTTCATTTTCATTAGCATCTCATTAAAAACACACCTGATTAACACATATGATTATGGTCATGATAAATTAGATTCATATGCAGATGATGGAGGGAGGGAGAGAGAGAGAGAGAGAGAGAAGATGAAAAACACATTCGGCTAACCAAAAAGTTTGTGAGACAAAGGGAAAGTAAAGCACAGGAGATGGAAGTGACAAAAGAGGGAGTGGAAGGAACCGGGGAGAGGGAAGGAGAGAAGAAATTGTCCATGGTCTGCTGAGAATATTTCATCCAAAGGAAAGGGTAATGTTGCATTTGGAGAGGTGGTTGAGTATGGAGACAAAAAGGAACGGGGAATGGCGAGGTGAAGTAAATTTGTCCTCGTGCATTGGTATGATGCAAATAAATGATTGCTTTTTATTCAAATAATTACAAGAAAACATGCAAAAAAAAGAAGGGAGGGGAAATAACTGGAGGGAAAGTGTTGGTTTTGGTGAGCAAGAAAATTCCAATGAGAGGAGAGAGGAGGGGGAGGAGGAACTCGCTGTGGTCGGATGCAAATGCATGATGGTTACCTATGCAAATGGTATGACGTGCAAGAAGTGATACAGGCAAACATGTGAGGTTTGAACAAAACAAGTGTTTAGCATTAGCAGAAGAGGAAAGAGAGGGAGTATAAGTGGGAACTGAGTGTTGAGTCAATAGGAAACATTGCAAACTAAAAGTCTATTCCACATGCACTCGCATACGTACAGTAAATGTAGCATGAAGGGGGGAAACCTCAGAGAGCTAACCAGATGGTTGGAGCTTCCTGGAAATCCTCCAATAGGAACATTCCTGCCTGTTTATGACCTGTTACACACTCACACAGGGCGTAGAGCACAAAATTGATCCCAAATATTCAAATTATCCCACATTTGGGGTGCAAACTGAAATCAGGACGGAACAAAGGAAACAAAAAAAAAAACACCATTATGCATTTGACTCCACGCTTACTTCATCTGCTTTCCTGTTTAACATTTGAACCCAATTTGGATGTGATAATTATGCTACGTGTAGGTCTTTAAAATGCACACAAAAACAATACGTCAAATAATAAGTCAAAACCACACGTGTGCACATGCGGCTTAACACACTCATTATTGTTCGGTGAGCTTTGAACGGCCATGTGCTGCAGAGAAGTTCTGGCCCCCGTCGTCGCATTTCAAGTTTTCTTCCAGCTTCCCAAATTTCTCTGGACGGTTTGGAATTGGGCCCCCTGGACCTTTTAGCAAACACATAGAGGATTTTATGTTACCATCCTCTGCCAATATCATTTCTCAACTTTTCTGGCAGTGATACTGATGTAAAAGCCATTTGATGGATTACTCCCATTACTTTAGGTTAGTTTAGCAGGTAGTTTATGGCCTAGATGGACAGGAAAGATGAAAGAGAGGAGGTGTTATGAAATATTTAGACATTAGAATATGTATATCACTCTAGATGTAAACAAATAAACTTTGGACCCTTACGAATTCAGACAGAAGATTGCACTCGAAGGAGTAAAGCAGTGAAAATGAAACAAGTGAAACAGCACACTGTGAGATTGTAGCATTGCAAATGCGTGGATTTATGCTCAGAGCTTTGTGGTGCACAGACAAAGTTCAAAGGTCATGTGATGATTGGAACCTGTTTACAAAAACAAAATATGCAGTGTACGGCTCTTAAAGAGGATTTCCCATGAGTGCACATGCTTTGCTACAGGTGTGAGACAGAGTTTGCTGCAGATTTCCCATCACTGCAGGTCAGTTCTTTTACTGGCAGCTGCACCGGTGGAAGCAAAGAAAGTGGATTTATCTACTGTACGAGCCTGTAAAAAGTTATGCTAACAGGAATGCGCACACATGAATAAACATTTGCACGGCGCAGGCAGACAGATTGTACACATATTTTTAAAAAATGCAAACATACAAAAGACTTGCAGACTTACACAGAGCGAGAAGAATGACTTTTATTGAGTCTGATAACACATTAGTCAGCAGTTTTGTCTTACCAGTGTCTTTGTTGGCTATCCGCCTGCACGTGCATGCTTACACATTTATCCTCTGTGTTTGACTTATCTTTCATCTGTGTCATGATTCACTGGACGTTACTGGCATTAGCTTGGGTTAATCCACATCTGTGTGTGTGTGTGTGTGTGTGTGTGTGTGTGTGTGTGTGTGTGTGTGTGTGTGTGTGTGTGTGTGTGTATGAAAGGTATGAAAGGGCCTGATCAAGTCAAGCTGGTGTGATAGCTGATAGGTCTGTGACAGAGCCACAGTGGCTTCCAGACAGCTTAAACAGGGATTAAACCCTTTCTCCAGCTCCTATGAGGAATCTCTGTTTCTCCCTCTTTTACTCTCGCTCTCTCTCTTTCTCTCTCTCCTTCATTCCCCTGCTTATTATTTAGACTCTGCTTCCCGACACCCAGTAATCCCTCCGTGAAAAGACCTCCCCACTATGTAGAAATCTCAAATGTCATCCAGTCGTTTTTATTGAATTCCTTTACCGATCTTTACGTTATATTGGCCCTAAGGGATTTCATTACAGCATTATGTTGCACAGAATAGCTAATCAGATTGTCTTGCAGTATCATCTTAATGGCAATAACATTTGGTGAGAGATGGTTCGACTCTGTATCTGAAATATCATTTGCAGTTGTGCGACCTACCACAATTGCGAGTGCAGGTCCATTCAGTTTGGTTGTTGTGGTTTTTCGGCCTTTATTTGAGCAGAATAAGAAACAGAGGAGGAATGACATGCAGCAAAGGTCCCTGGCCGGATTTGAACTGGGAATGTTGAACTTATATAGTCAGCATCCTAGAGAGGCCACCACACGTTTGTGTATTTTTTGGGGGAAAAATCTAAGTGGCTAAATGAATAGAGGCCCATTTGTCCATTTCCTCGAAGCTCTTACTGTAAGAGGACTGTTTTTATGTTGGGCATTGAGACGGCTGAACATTTTAGAGACATACACTTAGAGGTTTAGACGTCATGTTGTGTTTCTTGTTTTCATAATGTATGTAAACACGAATGCTGTAGTATAGTTTTTCAGCCATCTTTCTAATATTAAATGTATGTGGTCCAAATGCTAGTGATGCAGTAAAATCATTGTAGCTCAGTGTGCAATTATCCTGACCGCTGCCATGACCAGAGCCATATAACTACTACTAACACCGTCTCCATGAATATCACAATGCTTAACTTTGTGAACTCCAAACAGACTTCTTCAATCAGGGCTGGAGAGGAGCAGTGTAACCCAAAGACTGAAAAAAACAATTACCAGTGTGTTTTATAGACATACTAGATCTAATTTGTCACAAAAATAGGGAAATAATCCCTTTTAAATAATAAGAGAAAACTTTATTTGTTCTCTTGACACCTGTTTGAATGTCACCTGTTCAGAGGTAAGCTCTGTATTGAAACACAGAATTACTGAGAGTGAGATTGTCTCTAGTGAGTCTTTAGAGATACTGTTTGTAGGTGATGCACTGACTTTGATGTTGTGTGTGTGTGTGTGTGTGTGTGTGCAGGCAGATGAAGGACCAGACGAAGAAGGTGGCCAACCTGAAACATATGGAGCAGCTGGAGAAGAGCAGGAACGCCCAGCTGATGGAGGACGCCAAGAAGCGAGAGGACAACCTGAACGAAAGCTCCCAGCAGATAAAGGTATGTAGGGAGGAAGAGGAGGAGGGAGAGGAGGGAGTTAAAGGAGGGTGGGGGTGAGACAGAAAAAGTTTTTCTCCTTCTCTATGTCCTACCTTGAATACTGTCTGCTATCACAACAATGCTTCATCATAACGTGACAATTGTGACAGGGAGCAGCCTGAGGCAATGTCAAACACACTCGCTGTCACACACACACACACACACACACACACACACACACACACACACACACACACACACACACACACACACACACACGATGCAGCTCTCGCTTGGGGACTGTGTGAGACGGGGTAACTGAAGAGGGTGATTGACAGGGAGGGCAGATGGAAGATGGAGAGGAGGAAAATGGTCAGAGAAGTGAAGGGGAGAAAGGAGGTGAGGAGGAGAGGTGATTAGACGAGACTCGAGGGATCCACACACTAAACTATGTAGTGAATGCTGTGGGGTTTTTAAAGTGCTTCCTGTGGTGTGAGAGCATCTCCTAACTGTCTGCTGGGGTGTCAAGTGACCACAAGATGAACAGCCACTTGTGGGTTGGTTTTCCTCAGATTTCTCGTTTTCTTTCACCTCTTCATCTCTACCTTTTAATTTCCTTTTCAACCCTAATTTCCCTTCAACTTTCCCTGACTTCTTCTCCTTCTTTCCTTTATTTCCTCGTCCATCCTCCTCCCTTTTCCTCTTCCAGTAATCGTTAACCTCAGAGGTCTCTCTGATTAGAGGCAGATGAAAACACTCCTCTGTGTGTGTGTGTGTGTGTGGGTGCGTGTGTGTGTGTGTGTTTGTGTGTCTGTCTGTCTGTCTGTTTGTGCAAATAAGCGTATGCTCCCTCTAGCTATGATTGATCTTTGGTTTAAGGAGTTTGGAAGTTGTCATTTATGTGTATGAGTGTGGTTAGGAGATGAGCTGATAGCTATGTGAGTCACTCAGACTTGTGAGACCGCAGTGGTTACAACCATAACTAGTGTGTGTGTCAGTTGTAAGCCATTCTGCATAGTTTAACCAGCGCTGAAGACTGCAAATGGAATGTAAGTATAATTCAGATCGTAAATTTAATTCAATACAATAAGAGGATTTAATTCAATTAAAGTCCATCTCAGTCTGCATAGTTAGACACCAAGTAATGTTGGATGTGGAACTGGATTCATATTTACAGCACATGTGTTGGAGATGTCCTGGAGGTTTGTTCATGGCCACTGTAATGTCTCATCCTCTCCCTCCCACACTGTCTCCATCAGTTATTCATTCAGCTCTAATTTAACCAGGAAAGTCGGTTGCCTGGCAAGAGGACAAATGGCTCTTTATGGGGAATTCAGGGGGGAAGTTCATGTTGTGATTTTACTTAGAAAACAGTTTCATGTGCGATTGGGAGTTCCTGAGAGTCCTCAGAGGCAGATGGAGATCAGATTGTCTAATTCACGAGTCTTTGGCAGCTTATTCCAGTTGCTGGGAGCAGCGAACGGCCAAGGTTTTCACTGTAGGGACATGTTAAGCAGGATGTGACACGAAAAGTTGCTGTTACGGGAAACTGGTGTGATTTAGTAATACACAGTCACATAAGAAGGATGTCGGATCAAGGAAAGTGTTGTACGACAATTGATTTTCTGGCTAGTGTACACATAAATTAAACGCCCCTCTGAAATATATATTTTTTGAGGCTCTTACACCATTTCTTGACAATATATTAGTATCTGGGGCTGCATTATGTCTGGTCTAATGGTGCCAGACCTAAATAGCTTGTTTTATCTAACTAACAGCCCCAAAATAATCAACTTGTGATGATAAAAAGCAAACAAATCCTGAAATTTGAGATGCTGGAACCATCAGATGTCTGGTATTTTAGCCACAGTAGCCACATTTTCTTCCAGACCTATTGGAAATAGTTGGTACATTTGGTACAGACACTCATGGTCACCACAGGATGAAGCTTACTGACTTTGGTGATCCCCTGACTTTTCCTCTTGAGCCACTATGAAGCATTTGTGGTTTTGGGTAAATTTGTCTCCACAACTTTTAAATAGATGGGCACAGAATTTGGACTTTCATGTTCCCTTGAATTGTATTAACTTGTTAAGTGCTAATTAACAAATGATACTTGATGGTGACCATGCCAAACATAAGCGTGTTAACATTGTTACTGAGAGCATGTCATGAACATTAGCATTTAGCCTCACAGAGCTGCCAGCATGTCTGTAGACTCTTAGTGTTGTTCCTTAATAAATGCTTGATTAATCAACGGATCGTCTCAGCACTGCAACAGTTTGCACTCTATTTACATTGCATACTCTCTCTGTAGGACACCCTCCGTGAGAAGGAGGAGCGCATTGAGGAGCTGGAGGAGGCGCTGAGGGAAAGCGTTCAGATCACAGCGGAGAGGGAGGTGGTGCTCGCCCAGGAGGAGCAGGCACGCACACACTCCGAGAAACAGGTACTGTCTCTCATATTAGCAAAAGTGTGTTACTGCAACCCTAACCCCCAACCAGAAAATGTGTTATCCGAACCTTTCCTTACACTCAACCCCTATCAGTTATTTATTTACACAAATGTCTTCACCTCTGAGGATTTCCTTCATTTTTTCGGTCTTTGTGGGACATTTGGAAAGACGCACAAGGAAACACACACAGACAAACATCTTTAGAGCAACATAAAAACTCTTTCTGACATGGCTAAACATTGCTGTGCCAAAAGTGGCTAATGGCTGCAGCAACACACATGCCCTGTGCCAACTGAGCTCATTCAGGTGTGGCTCTGTGTGTGTGTTTGCCCAGTTACTCCTCATTTGGAGGAGAGGTAAATACATCCCTATTTAAAGAACAGCTTGTATTTTGTCCGCTTCAGCCGGCAACACACAAACAGCTTTTTCTTAAATGTAGCGCGAGGCAACCGCTCCAATTTGTAATCTCTTTTATCTATATTGAGACAGCAGGAAAGCTCATAGCGGTGTTAAGGGAGGCTCAGAGGGGAAGGGTTTAGTGGTGTCAACCTCAGACTAGTGGGAGTGTGTGTGTCATGTCCCCTGGGTACCAGTGACTTAACGAGGCCATAGAGATGGGAAATGTTCCTCAGAGCCTGGATGGGTTTTGACAAGTGGGAAAAAACAGCGTGGGCTGCAAGGATGAAAACTGCCCTGAGAAAACATGGCCCGCTGTAGCTGTTGGCAAAACGGCTGGACTCCATTGTTATTACTGCCTCTAAATGTTGGCCGTCCTCTCTGGCCTTTACTTACCAGGCTGCTTCTGGACAGACACATAAAGACAGGCATGCAAACACACGTTTTCCTGCTGACACCCTCATCCATGGTTAATGTTAATGGGTGCCACAGCAGAATAGATTCCAGATAGACAGATGTAATAGAAGAAAGACAGACTGCTAGCAAAGACAAGCAGATGGATGAAAGAAAAGGATGGACGGACAGAGGCAAACGCTCTCTTAGTGAAGATATAACAAGACTTACAAAATACATTTATCTTCTTCAGCTCATGTACCGTTCAAACTCACAGAACTTTATTTCAGCATAGTCAAGATCCTGAAGTTTCAAAGATGCTAAGTACTACAGGAAAACATGTTTAAAATGATGCACACGAAAGCTTGGCTTTTCCCTTCCATGTAATGATGCAACCCAAAAGAAATAGTGTTCGGGATGTGGATATTTGACAAGCACATACAGAATATGTGTACATAGAATATGTAACACTTCACTAAACACTATCACTAGAGATGCCTTGTGGAGCATTTTCACTTCATCTGTAAACCATAGTCTCACATTTTTTGCACATTGCACATAGCTCTACAAAGTCTTCATATTAAATGTGTAAAAAGTGTAATTTATACAGTATCACTGTTGGGGAAAAAAGAAAGTTTTATGATGTGAAAAAACTTAGGTTTGGTTAGCTTTAGACACAAAAATGACTTGGAGAGAGATCATGGTTTGGGTTAAAATAAGTAATTTGTTAAGGGGACCTATAATAATAGTAATAACAATGTGGTTAAGGTTGGAAAACAACTGCTGTCATGGTTTAAAGAAAAATCAGGAAATTAGCTCTCCCAAGGTTTTGTTAACATATCCATCCAGCCTGACCTTTTCCTTTGCGGAATTTGTAGCTCTAGACTTCCTCCATTACTGAAGGACATTTGCTGAAATTCTCTAATTTTTCTTGGGAGGACAGTCTCATATGGCCAGTTTCCACTGGCAGCACAGGAACCATTTCAGGAACCCAGGAACCTAACCTGCATTTAGACTGGAGGAGCAAGTGTCTAAATTTAGTTCCTTGGCCTAAATAGTCCCTGCTCAGGGGGTAGTGCTTTCTGATGACCCAGGAACTTTCGGGGCAGACTTTATAGAGCTGACATCACACACAAACCTTATGGCTGCTACAATTTGTCTACAGCTTAACTCATATAGGTAACACGAATGCCCGGTTGCAACTAGTTTCAAACTTATGTAATTCGGCTTCTGGAGTACTCAGAATGAGCAAGACTGTGTGAACAAACAAACAAAAAGAGAACAAGATAAGCAAAACTTTATTTGCTATTTGTTTCATGTAGCCTACTAAAGGAGAAATAAATGACCATGGAAAACGCTGCATTGGAGACAAGCATTATGGGTTTACGGTCTCCTTTTCCACCTCTGCAGGTCTACTTTGCATCATTTCATTACATTCACAGTATCTGCAAAGAACAACACGATGAGTCTGTGTAAACAGTGAGTCACAAACGCTGCCATCATTTTCAAATCCATTATCAGACTAATTTGCTTAATCCTCATGGTTCTTCAGATCTGCTGGGAATGCAAACACAAATACACCAAAGGGACTTAATTCCTAGTTTAGTTCCTGAGTTTAGTTCCTGATACAGTAGTAACTGTCATAAAGACATAGTTGCAGAGTACATTTGGGTCCTCTACCAGAGCAAACAGGCCTAAGGCTTTGGGTTTTCACAATAGCAAAGATTGGAACAAGTAGAGGAAAGATGGAAAAATTCCCATCCAACATGTTTATCCTCCTGAAGTTGACTCTGGTTTAATTTGTTTACAGAAATTGTGCCAAACTATCACATTTAATTTGGTAGCGATATATTGAAATGCTTCAAAATTCTACAAGTGACATCTTTAATTAGACAGAACTGAGACCATTTAGACCAGGACAGGGTGCTGGAGAGCGTCCTCGTGTTCAAATGCTTCAGTGAAGGAGGAAGGAGTAGAAAACGTCAGCGTGTGGTGAACGAGTGGAGATGGCAGCCAAACACTCAATGCAGTCCTCACCCAACATCAACAACACTAACTCAGCCTTTCAGCACAGACACACACGCACATGTGTGCACGCTGTCCTCACAGACAGCATGGTAGTACACAACATACATACACATATTCCTCCCAACACACACAGACACACAAACATGGCGGAAAGAAGTGCTAACTGCTATTTAAACAGTGCACCGACAGCACAACATTGCATTCAGCTGGAGCCAGATGGACGCGACTTTGGTTTTCTAACTGGAAACGTGTCTCTATATACACGAGTAAATTGTAAATAAATATTTTTGTGTTCCCGTTTTACAACTGCGTCACTGCAATTAACCTTTCACATAATGATTTATAAAAATGATGACAGAGGGAGAGACAATTTCCTCCCTTAATGAGGACGGCCTGTTCAAAGGCGCAGACATAGCTTATTATAGCGTTGGCACACACACACACACACACACACACACACACACGCAAATGCAGCCAAACCAGGCAATTTACACACACACACACACACACACACACACACACACATCCTGACTACTTATTAGTAGAACACACACACCTCTAGCATGAATCCGTATATTGACAACTCGTGTGTGTATGTGTGTGTGTAAGAGAGAGAGGTTGTCCTATGGATAGTTGACCAAGACCACATGAAAATATACTAAACCTTTTCTGCTAGACGTGAGTCACTACTGTATGTGTGATCTCTGAAAAGGTGTGTGTGTGTGTGTGTGTGTGTGTGTGTGTGTGCGCATAGAGAAATTAGTCAACAGTATGACACACTCTCTCTGTCTCTTCAGAAACCAAACTAAAGACAGACATTCTCTTCTCCAGCTTTCCGTCTTTTATTAACCAGACAATTTTAATTCTTGAACTCAGTGCACCTCCTTCTTTCTTCCGTCCGTTTCTTCCATAAAGTTGTTGCACACACAAACACACATACATACATACACACACACACACACACACCACACACACACACACACACACACACACACACATTCAGAAGACTGAAGGGGTTGCTGTCCTCCTTCTCCTCCAGCTCCTTCTTTTCCAGCCGGGCCCCGTCACTCCTCACCCCTCCCTGCATCCCTCCATCCTTCAATCTCTACATCTCTGATGTCGGCCAAAGGTCTTTCTCTCTTTCCTTTCCCACTGTGTCTTAATTTCTCTGTCCTTGTTTTACAGTAATCTGTCCCCTGCTTTACTCCTCTCATCTCTCCACTGCTCTCCTTTCCTTTTCTATCCTTCTCTCTCCTTTCCCGTCCTCCCTTCCTTTACTCCTCTCAATCCTTATTTTACTCTGATCTGTTCGATATGTTACTCCTCTCCTCTCCTCTCCTCTCCTCCGCTCTCCTTGCTGTCTTGTCTGAATTGCATATTAAACGCTGCCTGTGTTTCTGACTGCTCAGTATTTTGCACTCTGTCTGCACTTTCTTTTATCCAGTTATCGCTCTCTTTCATATGTTTAGCATTTGCTTTCTCTCTCTGTTGTACAGTTTATCTTTTCACTTGAGCATTTTTACAACTTTTCTCTTTCTCCTCTCCTTATCTCTGCTTTTCCTCCCTGCCTATTTGTTCTTTTTAATCTTATCTCCCCTTCTCTTTTCTCCTCCTAATAACATTTTGTTTGTACCCTATTGTTCGTCCTTACACTCTTTTGATTTCTCCGTCTTTCCCTTCCCATGTCCACCTTTGCTTCCCCCCTCTTCTGCACTCTTTCCGACCCTCTCTTTTATTTCTCTCATTTTCTCTCTTGCCCTCATTTTGTGTCGCTTTTTGTCCTTCCTCACTGTCACTATCTCCTTCCCTTACCTATGTTTTCTGTCTTCTATCTATCTTCTATTTCTCTCTCTCTCTGCTCTTTTTGTATGCAGCTCTCTCACATTCCAATGCATGAGCTCACCACAGCTGGCTTTAGGTGGTCAAAGGTAACAAACAACAACCACAAACCTCACTCACCAGCCTTTTACTGCACATTTCATCATTCATTCATGTCTTCAACTTTATTTTCATTCCATTCACATTTTTTATTTTAGTGAAGGAAGGGAAGTTATAGTAAACACAAATCCTCATTTACTGCCCCTGCTATGTTTTACATATTGGGCTAGTAAACTGGCAGTGGTGGAAGAAGAACTCACTTTCAAGAAAAAGTCAAATTACCACAGTGTGAAGATACATGCATGCATTTAAGGGTTTACTAAATAATAGTACAGAAGTATTGTCAGCAAAATGTAGTTGAAGTATCAAAATTGAAAAGTAGTCATTATGCGGAACATACATATTTATATATATATATATATATATGTTATATATACACATTACATATTATTGAATATTTATCACCTATGCATTAACATGTCAGCTGATCAAGGTGGAGCTAATTTGAAGTATTTTAAATTATTAATTAGTTATTGAGTTGTAAAAGTTTCTTCTTCTTAGAGAGAGAAGACAAAATAAGGGATCACTAATTTAGAATCAACAAAAATGGCACCTTATTCTATAAAATACATAAAACTAGTTGACTTCCAATTACTTGGTAAGATCCGAATTTTTGAGTTGTTAGTACTAAGCAAAATGTTAAGTAACTCCAATAATCAGATACATGTGGTGGAGTAGAAGTATAAAGGTACAAATACCTCAAAACTATACAGTACTTGACTAAACTGCCATCACTCTAAACTGGTACACCAGTTTCTTCATCTGAATCAGACCTTGATTTGTGCTCACATGTTCATTCATTCATTTGTGCTGACGTTATAGCAAACATCCTGTACCCAGCATGTCTCCATTCTTTTCTCGTTCTCATTTTCCATCTTTTTTCCATCACTCATTAGCCCTGTGGGGTTTTTTTTCTGAAAGGAGTGAAAATCCAACTGGAAATACTAAACAATATTTGTTGAGATTGTAACAAAGAAAGAGGCCCATGGCGAGGCTCACTAGATGCTAAAAGTGGTGGAGTAAAGCCAGAAGGTATAAAATGGAACAACCTGAAGATCAAGGTGGTGGGTTGCCCAGAAACTGTGTGTGTGTGTGTTTGTGTGTGTGTGTGTGTGTGTGTGTGTGTGTGTGTGTGTGTGTGTGTGTGTGTGTGTGTGTGTGTGTGTGTGTGCGTGTGTGTGTGTGTGTGTGTGTGTGTTGCTGTATTTGTATGGTTACATCTGCTCAAAGGTCTAAATGTGTGTCGGCAGAACAGATTGTTTTCACACCATGAGAAATACAGAGACCTCGTCACTTCGACCTCACAGATATGAAACTGATATACACCCAGGGAGAGACATAGATGTCAGAGAAGTGAAAGAAAAACAACAGGAAGAGAAAAAAAGGAAACACGGAGGAGAAAAATGACACATTTGATGTTCTACAGTCGAGCATCTTATGTAAAGACAGAGAAATTATTATGTCACATTTCAAAAGCACAGTAGCTGTTAGATGCACAGGCAGAGGGGGGGGGAGAGAAGACATAAACATAAAGGGCAATATCTGTGGAGAGCAAAAGCAAATAAAAAAGTTGAAGGAAATCATTTAAGAAAAATATCAGATGGAGACAGAGAAGTTGGAAAAAGCAGAAGTCATTTAAAATATCCTAAAATCTGTGTGTGTGTGTGTGTGTGTGTGTGTGTGTGTGTGTGTGTGTGTGTGTGTGTGTGTGTGTGTGTGTGTGTGTGTGTGTGTACGCGCACCAGGTGGAGGACCTGCTGGTTGCCATGGAGAAGGTGAAACAGGAACTGGAGGTGATGAAAGCCAAGCTGTCATCAACTCAACTCTCACTGGCCGAGAAGGAAGGTCACCTCACCGCCCTGCGGGCTGAGAGGCGGAAGCACCTGGAGGAGGTCCTGGAGATGAAGTAAGAATACAAAAACACACACATTTTATGCTTTTATTTATCTTAACATGTAAACCAGCTGAACATCAACATCGATGAGTGCAAACTCTGTTGTCATTTGTCATGTTTTTCAAAGACACTATCACTGACAAACACACTGTAAAGAATGTCTTTCTCTACCTATTTATCTCTCCAGTTTCTATCCTTTTATGCAGATGTACAAACACTCATATGCAATCATATGAAAATAACTGTAAGGCTGCAATGTTACAATAGTGTTTTAAACAAAGTGCCAACATCAGCCCACTAATAAATGCTTTGTGCTGCATGCTTAGTGTTAACCATGGTCGTGATCTTAATTCAGCATGGTAACGTTTGGTAATTAGCACCAAACACACAGTACAGTTGAGGCTGATGGGAATTTCATTAGTTTAGCAGGTACTGGTCGTAAACTAAAGTGTTTGATTTGGCCTGATAAAGGTGCTAGAGGAAGTTATTAAAATTCATCCTGGGGGGAACATGAATGAAGACATCCAATATTTGCTGAGATATTTCACTAATTCATAAAAATGTCAACCTTTAGTGGCGGAAGAGGAAAAGTCAGGGGATCACCAGTCAGTAGGATTCATCCTGTGGGAATGATGAATGTCTGTATAAAGTTCCATGGCAACCCATCCAATACTTGTTGAGATATTTCAGTCTGGCCCGAAGTGGCTGACCAACAGACCCGACATTGCTACCCATAGATCCACGCTGCTATCATTGCTAAAAATAAAATATGAAATATTTTAGCAAACATTATAAAGTGCAGCTGTTTGAGAACAATAAGTCAACACATACAGTATAGAGTTTCCAACCAGTTGTCAGTTACTCAAATTTTTACGCAGGCACGACCTTCAACACTTTGCCTGAAATTAGCATCTCTTATGATATCTCCAGTAGTTTCCCATGTTGCTCCAGTGTTCCAGGAAGTTGGTCACTGGTCACATTGACTTGATCTTCACCCGACACTTCATCAGCTCTCTCTTTCCTCTCGCTTCCTGTCTTTACCTCTCTTCTTTTATCTCCTCTCTCTTTCTCTCTGCACTTTAAAGCCATGGAAGTAAGTAGTGTGTTAATGCAATAACCATGTACCGCTGTCTAGCTCTTCATGTGATTGATTACATACACAGACACCCGCACACACTCACGCACACGCTGTAGCTCAGTGTAAATTTTAATGTAATTTTAATAGATGGGTTTGCATTTTAAGTGCAGCTAAGAGGAGTCCAGCAGTCCGATGATTCCATGTATTTTCTGCTGTTTTACATCCTCACTGAGACCTTACAACGAGGTCTAATTTAGTGGAACGCCGCTTTGGGCTGAAATAGAAGCCAAGGATAATGTCCGTGTTAGCATGTCCTGCCTGTTTAAGCACGCTGTGGGACTATCTTTTACTGTGGCATTATGGGAAAATGAGGGCATGCGCTGTGATTTGGTTTTCCTGCACTCTGTCCGCTGCGTTTTCTACCAACTTAGCATTTTTTGTTTTTGAGAACGAGACAGAGTGTGTGTGTGTGTGTGTGTGTGTGTGTGTGTGTGTGTGTGTGTGTGTGTGTGTGTGTGTGTGTGTGTGTGTGTGTGTGTGTGTGTGTGTGTCCAGCAGCATGTCCATTCACAGGCCAGGTGAGCAAGTTATTAGCCATTTTATCGGCGTAGTAACGACCCGTGCGATTATTACAAGCATCAGCGCTTCAGAATGCCTGGCCTTGTTTTCGTATGTGAATTTGCATGTGTGAGAGTGCACGTGTGCAAGCATGCTATGATAGATTTATTGACGTCTGACTTGTTCCTTTTAAGAAAATACAGGCGCCATGATGGATATGTGTGTAACATACAAAGACACACATGCATCCTTACTTCATGTACATGCACATACAAACACAGATCACACAATAACAACATACAAACACACACATGCACAAAGACCACCCTACATACATGCACGGTTCGATTTAAGAGTCTCCAGTGGGTATTTCAATCTGTGCTGTCATTTCACTTTACTGTCTTAATGGCACATGCACACGTATGTATGTATGTGTATAAATCTGTTGCGGTTAACATTACTATAAGGCTCCAGTTACCACTTTGTCCCGACTCTGAACTGTGGTGTGTATGTGTGTTTCCATACACAGATCATACTGTGCAGAGACCAGATATTTACTCTGCTGATCTCCAGAGCCAGCTTTCTTTATATTGGGAAAAAACTCCAGAGGTATATAAATACCAAAAATCATATTTACTTGGGGTGTTGCTGCTGCTGATCTCAAAGATGATTACAGTGGTATGATGAAATATAAAGCCACCAACTGCCCAACAATGGAGGGAAAGGTTAAAGAGTGTATATTAATTTGAAAGCACAACAGCCAAACTCCAACTAAAGACTGGTGTTTTCAACATTAAGTAGGCACTGGAAATACGACAGCCACCGAGACTGATTAAGGACACAATTTCTCCGTAATCTCAGTGGAGGGGAGGAGTTTAACTGGCACAGTCTACGTGTAATTGGAGCCATGTATACAGATGTGACTGTGCATGTATAGTGATGATACAGTTACAAACTAATGGAGATTTATCCTGACTCTCTCTTCTCTAATCTCCAGAGTAGAGCAGGCATATGAAGAAGTGTATGGTTAATCATATGGGTGGATTTCCGCATCATGTTTGTATATGATTGCATATAGAAATAAAGGTTTTAGTGCAGGTAATGCTGTAATAATACGTTTGTACCACATGTTGGTACAGTAAATACACACAATTTATTCTTCAGTTTAAGACACAAAAACTCTGGCAGGCAGGCCTCATAGAAGAGTTTGTTACTACCTTTTCCCTCTTTGTGCTCCAACAGTATTTCTTCCCACCAATATTGATTGTTTTTTTAAAGATATTATTTATTTATTGTTTGCACAGTGGTTCACATTGGCCAGCAGTTTGTTTGTCGGGTACCAACACTTCCATTCCACTTACTTTGTCGACTGCTTCTACCTGTACACTGGTTGTTTTCTGACCAACAGTAGCTCCCGTTTTCTCACACAGAACTCACTGGAAATTCTTGCTGGAAATTCCTCCTTTAAAGGCTGTCACGAATCGCCTGCAGGGGCTTATGAAGAATTGTTGCATTCATATATGATTATTTGACAACTTACTGAAACACTTTCCTGCTTTGCCTTTGCATAATGCATGATATTTCTCAGGCTGCACTTGGATATTCCTCCCACATTTTTGGGATATTATGTATTTTTGTGTCTGTTCCGCCACAGTGGAAAGTTTAGATGTTTCTGGTAGCTGCTAGTTGTCTTGCTGTGAGTAATGTACATTACGCTATTGCTCATATTTTTCACTAGACATTAGGGTCTGGTCAGCAAATACGTCATTAGTATCTGGCTTTCTCCCACATGTAAAACATGAGATGTTTAAGGTGGCTGCGTCCTGTGTGTCCATATATCTTGGTGTAATTCACATGAAACTGTCTCTGCACGCACAGGCTCCCGTAACTCTTCGTGGTTTGATGTCTGATTTGTTGCCCTGTTTTACATCGGTGTAAGGTTTAATGTTACTGTAAGACATGATATATGATACGGCATGTTGCAGAGGTTTCTGGGACAGACATAGAATATATTAACACACATGCACACACACTCACTCCCACGGAGAAATATATACCAACTACAGCTGGAATATGACATTCTGTCTCGCTTTCTCGCCTTCTCTTGTTTCCTCCCTTTCCACCTCTTATTGCTACACACACACACACACACACACACACACACACACACACACACACACACACACACACACACACACACATTCACACACACTGTAATGTAGTTGTATGAGCGTCTATCTATCTTTGTGCCATAGTTTTCACCAGCTGGTTGTATATGTCTTCTTTACTCCAACACTATGCTAACCTTCAGTCCCTGATGTATATTCTTCATTCGTGTGTGTGTGTGTGTGTGTGTGTGTGTGCGTGTGCGTGTGCGCACGTCCAAGAGCACACTATAGTATATAGCTTGATATAGTAAGAAAGAATCAACATTTGTATATGCACATAAAACCTTATGGAACATCCACAGTCTTGTAAAGACACAGTAATAACATGTAAATATACATGCATGAGTGCACGTGCCAATACACACTAATCCAGAGACAGAAAATACACAAAGAGACCTGCACACAGACACACACGTCTGCCCTGCAGGACTTCAACATGCTTCTTTCCCACTGATAAATCATCTGCAGTGACCTTCACACATATGCACCCGCTCGTAAAACATGCGCACAGACATATTTTCTTTGTGATATACATTAAATATGCGCACACTCATTTTCTTCCTAGCCTCATGTGGGCTTGTATGTTGTCATGTGTTTGTACAGTTTGGAGTATGCAGGTGTGTGTGTGTGTGTGTGTGTGTGTGTGTGTGTGTGTGTGTGTGTGTGTGTGTGTGTGTGTGTAGCCAGCTGGAGGAATGTGCTGACAGTGTGTGTGTAACAGCAGGGCATCAGGTCTGACATCCCAATCTGGATGAATTAAAGGCTATTTTACTCTTCGCTGTTTTGCCTCGCTGCCATTTAACACACATCTCAACCTCACTCTGTCCTTTCTGACTCTTTTGCTCTCCTCATATCTCACACATGCTTGCCTCTCTGGTTCAGCTATGTGTGTCTGAATCATTTTGAGGTGTATCTTCGAATGCACTACATGTCCGACAAGACTCATATACAGAAGATTTTGTTTGGCTTTTGGAGAGTAGCCGTAAAGCAGGTTTTACAGTCTGTACAGCGTGCAATCCATCCTTAGACCTTTAATTTGGATAAAGAAAATCTACCCCCTCAAACCTTTAAGGGGAGGTTGTAATAAAATGATAATTTCAGCTATTTGCAACCTTTTCTTAATTTTGTGTTTTTTCCGTGATGACAATTACGTGAAAATGTTACCACATGTTAATGAATGCGATTGAAACACATCTCGCCACCCACAATAAATACTGAAGTTGTCTCACCTCTTGTCTCTCCAGTGAGTTTTGCAGTAGCTTTGCTCAAACTGCAGTTTTCAACCTCATTTGCTTTGCCTGAAAGGTTCAGTTATAGGAAACCGTGTCCTTTCTTACCTTTCAGAACATTAAGGACAACAACACAACACAACAACACCAGAACTGCGATTAATCATACGCAGTTGGAAATTCACAGCCAGTAGTGATTGAGTTTGTATAGACTTCTCTAAACCATGTCATGCAGCCTTCAAGATGCAGGGTAAAAGGTCCCCTGAAGTATTGAACATATTTTGAACCAAACCTTTTTGTTAAGAAAGAAACAGGGGTTAGAGCAATAGTTGTGGTTTGGATCATTTCAAATATATACTCTAGTAAAACATTTGAAAAACTCATGAAGGTATTTTCAAGCTTAGCAAGAAGTGGTTGAACTTGTGTTAATTCTTTCATTTACAAGATTACAGATTCATGAAAGGACTGCTGTTTTTTAACAGTAGCCATTAGACATTTCTGCTGTAATAGTTCTGCATTGATATCATGTGAAGAGGCAAAGGAATATGGTTTCTGTGCTTCAGTTCAAAAGCATTGTTCATGTGTTTTACTCGTTAACGTGCCCACATACAATGATGTGAATGAAATGAGGTACAGAAAATATTTCTCCATTTCAAAATAGCCAATTGAATTATTGTGAATATCAATAACAGTTTGGATGTGATATCAGAATAGTCTGGAATAGGAGAGGTCAAAAAAGTGCTATAGACAAGAGAGGAGAGGAAAAGATGGACAGATGGAGCAGAAGATACAAAACGAGGAGAAGAAAAGCAAGTAAAGAGGTCAGGGCAAGAGTTATAAATCTCTTTTGGGGGGGGCAGTAGGAGGATAATAAAATGAAAGGCAGAAATGTTTTTATGGCGGAGAAAAAAGGAGGGAAAGCAAAAAGGAGAAGAGGAGAAAGACAGCTGTCCAACAACAACTTAGTCGAGCCAACAAAACTGCATGATATCCCGAAGAAATTATATTTCCTCCATCTCCGTCTCCCTCGCTCCTTCCGTTCATCCATCAGTCTTTCAGACTACAATATATATTGAATGTATAACTACTGACGTTATGTCCTCCTCCCTTGCATTCATGCAATGTCCTTTCTCGCCATATTCACACAATTTTCGACTAATTTATTGGTAGTTATTTTAAATCATAATTCAGCTGTTGCAGCAAATGTTCTGAAACATAAAACAGCGAGACACTAATTTCTATTTATTTGCAAGGTTGTTATGGAGATTGTAACATTAGTGATGCTTAAAAAGGCCATTTGTTATAAAAGAAAACAGAGGTGTCGCAATGAGAAGGCGATGGCGAAAAGGCCATGCACTTTTGACTGTTTTCTCAATGCAAATGGTCAAGGCTTCCAGCAACAGGCAACAAAGTGAGTCAGGTAACTTTGCTTTAAAAGGGAAAGGAAATATGATGACTTGTGTTGTGTTCTCTGTGTGGTAGAGGCTGCCTCAGGCTGTGTCAAATCAGGTGTTGGGTAGTGATTCACTAACATTCTCTGGATAAAACTGCCAACAATGCCAAAACCTATTCAGATTTACTGGAATGGGGTCTTCTAAACGACCAGAAGAATATCACAATGAAGCTTCTAGTGGACAGTTTGAGGCTGTTTACACACAAACACTATATTTTGTGCCACATGCACAATTAGACTGCAAAGACAGTCTGCAGAAACATCAAGTTTCTGTGCTGTCTTCAGCCTCCTGCAGTGAGAGCCTTGGTTGATGCCTCAAGGTGAACGCTATAAATTCAATTTATTTCTCCTTTGCTCCTCTGTTCTTTGTTTTATCTCCCACCCAGCCTCCCTCTAACCCTGCATCCCTCCCTTCATTCCTGCCATCCCTCCTTTACGCCATCCCTCACTCTGAACTTCCTTTTTCACCCCTTTTCATCCCTTCTTGCCTTCCTTTCCTCCTTACCTCTTTCCATCCATCTCTCCAATCTGAGCCTGCGTCTGTCTGCAAACGTCATTATTGTCTGATTTCTGTCTGGCAGGCTGTATTTCTCACTATCTGTCTACCTGCGTCTTTGCTGTTGTCACTACATACTGAAGCTAATCAATGTGTGTGTGTGTGTGTGTGTGTGTGTGTGTGTGTGTGTGTGTGTGTGTGTGTTTGTGTTCTTGCATCCTTCTGTTTGTGTGCATGTAGTCAAAGCTATTTTCAATGCAACGACAGCTCTGCTCCTCACAGCCAGAAAGCCGTCACTAACAATGACTGCACGTGTAAAAAACGCGTGCACGTGCGCACACACACACACACACACACACACACACACACACACACACACACACAGCAGCAGCTATCCCATCAATAACGTTAGAAGTACATGTTGCCTTCAGAAATAAGACACACACACAGATACACACAGAGTCACTTACAAAAACGAGATGAGACAGCATGACTGCTTAGAAGCTTTCACTCTCAGAGGAATGCTTGGGGATGTACACACACACACACACACACACACGCATAAAAATACATCCTCCCACACAAATGCATGTACGCATGCTTATGGTGTGCTGCCATAAGCCAGAGACAAGCACTTTGATCCCTTCAGACAGCAATGAGATTAATCCACAGTGTGCCAAAGCAAGTCTGTGTGTGTATTTGTTGTGTGTGTATGACAGAAATGTTGAGAGCTTAGTATGACAAAAAAAAGGGGCACGCAGTTTTGACACTTAGTCTTACAAGCTCAAATCAGGGCACCCCGCTCACCGTCTCCCTCTTTTCTTTTCTTTTCTTTTCTCTCTATTTTTCTTGCGCTGTCTGTGCTTGCCTTTCTTGCCCTCTTCTCTCTGACTCTGGCTGTCTTTCTCTCTCCGTTTAGATTTTTTTTTCTCCTCCCTTGTGAGAGACTAAAAGAGAGATTGAATCAGGAAAATAGAAGCAATAAAAGACGGGCTTCAGTTAGAAGTTGTATTCAAATAACAGGGTTTTATTCTGAAAGTCTCTGAAGCCTTGCAAACCAGTGATCTGAATATACAGCAGAGAAATAGAAAAAAGTCCTTTTATAGTGCTGACTCTTCTGTATTGTAATTTTATGTGTAATCTGTACATGTATTACAGAGCTCTCACACCAATTAAGTGAACTGAACTGAGCTGAATAAGGGGAGGATTTAAAACAAGCATGAGGAGCCAAAACAAGAGCAAAATGTTCAGAAAGATGGGCAAGAACCAAAACGCATCAGAACAAAAAGAAACAAGTGGAGAGAAAGAACAGATAAAGGAAAAAAGGATGCGGCAAAACCTAAACTCGCCTGTTTTCCTCAACTGATTACAGGTTGCGCATGCCAAGCCATCAAACAGATCATTAAACAGCAATTAAAGAGGGAGAGGGAGCAATGAAGAGGGAAAACATATCAAAAAGTAGAAAACAAAACATGGATTTTTTTTTCTCGAAGCCTCTGATTGTACGTTACGAGTGCCAAACGATTACATTTCTATTCTGGAAATAATAAAACTACAGTAGACAGACAGGCAGAGGAGAACAGGTCAGACTAGTGACAGACTTGAGATTGATACTCTGAAAAGAAAAAAAGGAGATGAACAAGAAAGGCTGAGATGGAGCAAGAGATAGACAGATGTATAACCTGACGGCTCTGACATCAACAGTATAATCATGGTTATAAATTGCTACACAGCTACAATGTAAAGATGCCGTTTCCATTTTAAGACTTTATCGTCCTTAATGGGAGAGTTGGCTCACAGCGAGGCCTTCAAGTCTGTGGATAGAGAAAGAAACTGAGCTCATAAACGTACAAGATATGATGTGAAATGAAACAATGGATGGATTCAGTCAGACTCTGATGATAAAGTCGAAAATCAGGCTTTTATTTTGCTCCTAAAATGGCAAAGTTAGCTGTTCAAGATAATGAAAACAATTGTCATTTTATAGTGTTTTACAACTACCCGTGGCTGTCATTAGTGCTGTGCAACACCACTGTAAAAACATCAAGTGAAATTCATTACTGAAGCAGTGCAGTATGTTGAAAAACTGATTTTATATTTCCCCCTGTGAAGTATTGGATTGCATTAATCAGATATAACGACTATCTTCTCCTCTGTAAATTTGGTTAAAGTATGTTGCATTTGGATGTAAACCTGGATATATAAAGGAGCAATATACTATGAATAGATATCATAAAATAATGGTGGACAGTTCTTCCTTTAGTTGACTTTAGATGTTGATTGACGGTGCAACAAGCACTTTGTTTAAAACAGGCTGACGCCTTTGCTTGAGTTTACGTGTCTAAAAAAGGTGTGATGTAGCTTAAAAGTCACGAGTCATGCAGATCTGAGCAGGCAAGAGAGCAAAGCCAAACCCTGGGGAGCATCTATAGGTACAGTAGATTGACAGAAGCATATTTGTCACTCTCACGTTGTCAAATAAAGCAAAAATGCTTTAAAAGATCCTCTTTCATAAACATTTGGGAGTCGCAGGTGTCCATTACTGTGACTGGTTAGTGTTACAGGAGCGAGTTTGTGCTGACAGATTGTAAGCAGATGTCTTGGTCTCTGTAGTGCAGCGTAGAAATGGATTTACTGTAAAGAACAACAGTGAAGACAACGCTGCATCTTTAGTCACGCTTCACAAAGTGTGTGCGGGGGGGGTGTGTGTGGGGGGGGGGTTGTGTGTGTGGTCCCATGGAAAGAGCAAACTCCCGCGGACCATAGATAATGCATTTCTACACCTTTCTTATTAGTCACAGTGTGTTTTTTTAAATGTGTGTCTGAGAGACAGAGAAAGAGAGGGGTGAGGGAGCGAGTTTTTTTTTTTTTTCCACGAGAAAAAAGGGGAAATGTGTCAAGAACAGATCCTCATTCTGTCATGCTGTAGTCCCACCTGCCCTCCTCTCTCTCTCTCTCTCTCTCTCTCTCTCTCTCTCGCTCCCCTTCTCATTGCCTTTGTCTCTCTGCCTCCCCTTCCCGCTACTCTCTCCATTCCTCTCTGTCTCTCCCCCTTCACGTCTCTTTGATTTGTTTTCCCTCCAAATCCTCCAGTTATTTTATTCCCTTCCCTGTCAGTGCTGTTTCTTTCTATGTGTGTGTGTGTGTGTGTGTGTAAGCCTTCTCGCTGTCTTTCTTTAAGCCTCTCTGATGTACAACAGCTCCTTGAGGGGAGCTTTTCTCTCCCTCTCAAACACACACACACACACACACACACTCTTATCCTATGCACCAGCTTTAACCTATTTTCCTAACACTCTCTTTCTCGCTCTCTCTCATTTTTTCCAATTCTCTCTGATGGTCCCTCATCCCGTCTTCTCTCTCCATACTAAATCATTCATATCTAGTGTCTCTGACCCACTTCCACTATAGTTTAAGCACACACACACACACACACACACACACACACACACACACACACACACACACACACGCACACACAGCTTTCAAAAAGATCTCACCAAAAATCCTGCTGTTCTCAGTGTGTTATTGTACATTATACAGTCGGCTACTTTAATCTAAGCAGTGTCAGTCAAAGATAAAACAAAGTTTCTACCAAATCATGACCTGGCTGCTGTACTGACTGTATGCTAATTAGATAGCCATTTCTAGTTCTCTTCAGTTTCATACAATCTTAATAAACAACTAAACTTTCCAGATCAGTGAACACATTTTGGTTTTTGCCATTGAATAAAAGCCTGGAGGGCATTCTTAACCGTAATTCCCGATAATCATTTTTGTCATTATTCTGCACTTCCAATGTACCATTATCCCTTTGATGTGTTTGGTTTAATGTAGCCCTCGAGAACAATTTCAAAGTTTTGAATGCACATAACAACTGCAGTAGGTGTCGATCATTTTCTCTAATAACTTCTCTTATAATCTAGTGGAGTGAAACTTTGTGTTGGCGCTTTTGCAGGAGAGAGAGCAGCAGTAAAATGGTTTACTATAAACCAAGGCTTTATTGGCTGTCTGTACTTTGATGCTGCACACATGGCAGGCCAGCACTAACAAATGTTTCATAAAACCTGCTCTGATGTGTGCATTCATTGCCCTGTGTTTTCTCTTGTAGGACTATAAAACAATAAGTGTGTGTGTATTTGTGTGTGATGCTGCTAGAGGCAGTAGACTCCAAGAACCCTAACTTTAAAGGTGCTATGTCAGATATATATGTATGCATTTAATGTGTGTGCATGTATGTGTGTGTGTGTGTGTGTGTGTGTGTGTGTGTGTGTGTGTGTGTGTGTGTGTGTGTGTGTGTTTGTTAAATGGTATGTTAAACTTAAAAGAGAGGCCCCCAGCTTCATATATTTCTTACAGTTTCTTACTTTTGACTTTACTTTTTGTCTTTGCTCAGTAGTTTGAGCTGTGAGGCATACCAGAAGTTCACACCTTGCATGATGAGCGTGTGTGTGTGTGTGTGTGTGTGTGTGTGTGTGTGTGTGTGTGTGTGTGTGTGTGTGTGTGTGTGTGTGTCTGTGTGTGTGTGTGTGAGAGACATAAAGAGCACGGAGCAGATGAGAATAGGGGGCCCAGTGCTTGCTGGTTACCTGCCCCAGGACAGAAGCTGTCAGTTGGGAGAGAAATACTACTCTTTAGGGCCCCACCCTGGAGACTCGGAAACTAGACTAGTAGCTGTGTCTATGCATGTGTGTGTGTGGTGGGGGAGGACATGAATTTGAGGCAAAGACAGAAGGTGGAATTAGAAATGGATTTAATTTTACATCCGTGTGTGTGTGTGTGTGTGTGTGTGTGTGTGTGTGTGTGTGTGTGTGTGTGTGTGTGTGTGTGTGTGTGTGCCATGCCACCTGATTATCAAGTAAAAAACTGACAGAAAGGTAAAGGAATAGATCATTTAAGGAACGTAACGATAGAAGAAAGAAAGGAAAGAGACTGTCGGGAGAAGTTCCTTTCTCTAGCACAGATTTCTTCCATCCATCTTTCTGTGCTACTTCTATGTGAGTGTGTGTGTGTGTGTGTGTGTGTGTGTGTGTGTGTGTGTGTGTGTGTGTGTGTGTGTGTGTGTGTGTGTGTGTGTGTGTGCGCGTGTGCACCTCCAGGCAGCATTGGCTACTGGGCCAGCTGTGCCCTCCTGCATCTCACTCCTCTCATCTCTCCTCCTCTCTTTAAAACTACACCTTTTATTACAATTCAGTTATTCAAAAATATTCCGGACAATCTTTCTCTCCCTTTCTCTCCATTTCTCTCCCTTTCTTTCCCATTCTCTCCCTGTCTCTCCCTCTTCAAAGACTGTGGACAGTATTGAGGATTATGAGATATAAAAAAACTTTGCTGAGTGTGCCACCCAGGTGAAATTTACATTACATTTCTTTTATTTAAGCTTCTTTAGTAGGAGCCAGAATCTCCAAATGTTCCTAATGGTGGAAAACACATTGTGTTATAATCAGCTGTAAAATCAAATGCACATACATTAAATGTAGCACTGTACTGTATATCTTGTGGATGACGTTGACGCATCTTTTCAGACTTGTACTTGGCTCATCAGGTGTTTTGCATGTTTTAAATGTCTTTTACCTCCCCCAGCTGAGACCTGAGCTTGTATCCAGATGGCCACACACTGACTCTGAAATAGACCTAATATTTGATCAAAACAAAGAAATGCAATGTATGAAGGCTGCTGAAATCAACAGATTTAACTACACTGTCACAGCACCCTGTTTGTTGCTGATTTTACTTTGATCTTCCAATAATGCATCTCAGACCTGCCTGTCCAGATCTAATGGTATAAGGGAGGGTAGTCCACATGCTGCTGTGTAATTCCATAATTAAGATTAACTTCAAGTCCTGGGCTGAAACAGGCTGAGTTTGCTTTGCTTCATTGTTTGAAATGAATATATATGAATGAAATGAAATATAAGTATACCAAAACTCATTCAGTCTTCTTTTGTTTAAAGCCAACCAAAGCACTCATGATTACTGTAAATATGATTATCACATTTTTCTTAATCCCTTGGCCAGCCAGCCAAGTGAATCTGCTGATTTTGCTCGCCTTAAAGCTTATTCAGTTTCCTGAAATTGGTCAATGAGGGTGGAGTACGTTTTGGAAAAACCTTCCTCAAAGTCTATGTCGAATCAGAAAGTCTTAACAAGTGTAGTGTACGGTCCTCTGAAGCGCAGCATGTAGAGAAAAACCTCCCTTCACAGAAATGAGGTCGGACTTGACACGCACCATGTCCTCCAGGGGTTAAAGAGTAAACTCTGGCGTCCTACAAGCAGCCTCCTGTGTAACCAGAGCAGACAGTGTCACAGAAAACAATGGAGAACTGCTTTGTTCAGTCAGAAACAGAGAGCAGAGAGAGGGGATTATTTCTAAAATAGCTCTGTGTTTGTCTTAGACAGAGACTGGCCAATGTCACACTGGACTGAATCTACTTTACACACACACACACACACACACACACACACACACACACACATATACTTCACTCTTACACACACATATGCACAGGATAAAGCCCTGAATGCACACAGACAACTTGTGAACATTCACACACACTGAAATACACATGAAGTACATCCTTATGAGCGCATACACACATACAGAAAGACATGCTGTCATAAACACAGACATACAACTGTCACTTGAACACACACACACACACAAACACGCACTGTAGATTGCAGTAGGGGGTGACAGCATGAAGGAGATAACGCAGCACACACACGGGAGGAAGCTGCTTTGGTCTGTGTGTGTGTGTGTGTGTGTGTGTGTGTGTGTGTGTGTGTGTGTGTGTGTGTGTGTGTGTGTGTGTGTGTGTGTGTGTGTGTGTGTGTGTGCAGAAATATGTAAGTGATCTAAGACCAGGCATTAGTGTTTCTGATAAAGTGAGGGGCCTTAAGTGGTTTTAGGAAGGAGAGAGCCCCCACATGTGCGTGTGTCTGTGTGTTGGGGTTGGGGTCAGGTGCCTGGTGCGTTTGTGTGTATCTGCTTACTGTCTGTCTTGTCACCACGGCGATGACATCATGGCACACGACCGCCAAACGACGGAAAGAATGCCTCCTGCCTTCTTTACAGACGGCGAGAGAGAAGAGGTGGGGAGATAGAACGAGTGACGAGGGATGGAGGGGAGAGGGAGGTGAAGCGAAAGAGATGAGAAATGCAGGGTGGGCGAGAGGTACTGATAGTGAATAGGTGAGAGAGAGATTAAAAGGAAGTGGGGAGAGAATATAACGTAAATGGAAACTTGTTAAATTTTAAATGACATGTAAAATGTTCCTATAGATATATGGCCATTATTCCCACCTGTATGAAGCACAATTGCAGTTTTCAGCGTACTTCTACAGTTTTTTTTATAAACACTCAAAGTGATTGGATGATTTTGTACCTCACTATTTACATCCAATGCCAGTGTAGAAAGTAGTGTGCCCTTTATGTCGTCAGGCCGAAAGTAAGGAGTTGTGGATAAGCACGTTGCATGTCTAACCCAAATGTTGTGTCCCATACCAGATGTACAATAAATGTTAGTTGTTGTTTTTTTTTTTATAACCATAGCCAAGTTTTTTAGTTGCCTAACTTTAACCATACCTTAAGAACAATTAATTTATTTGCCATAACCATGATTTTTCCCTAACTTTAAGCATACTGTAGATGTCAAGCACAGATATATGGAAAAAAAGAATTTGAGAAATGTTGGCATTGAACATAATCCGGGAGCTTTGCAGTATTATCCAATATCCAAGCCCATCTCTGTAGATTGGGTTGGGGGGAAAAAACAGCAGAAGAACTAAGCAGTAAGCAGGAGCTTAAAGGCTTATCAGATGCCAAAACATTGCACAGAACTTAATAATATGGAAACTTAAAACAGCAGCAGTCATTTTATCCTCTGTCTCACTTATTGTGAGGTAAAGGACTTATTTCATTCACTTTTGTAATCTACTAGGAATGTGGCCTTGTACATTTTTGACTCATCAACACACTGCATTGCTGGACAACGTTGTATTGTCTGCGACAAAAGTTGGGCCAAGTTCAACAATCCTGCACTTTTTAGCTGGAGCTTCCTTATTTGGGACCTCAACAAAACCCAAGAAAAGTGGTCACTTACAACACAGTGAAGGAGGAGGCTGAGTTTTAGTGATGCAGTGCTTTTGTTTGTTGGCATGCAAGCTAACAGCAGATACCATGGCTGAACACTCAAAGAACAGAGACAAATATGTCACAGATTGATAAGTAATCTCTGAGATTTGCATTGCACAATTACTACAGCATTTAAGACAAAATATGTAGCCAAAATAAGGAGAATATGAGTGAGAGATGCCCTCTTTTACAAGCTTGTATTCCTTGCTCACTATTAGAAGACCTTCTTTTATCCTAGTGTGCTCTCCATATTGCTGCAGAAAGAAAAGACTTGAAAGGAAAGTTACAGATCTAAGGCTGCATATCCACTGGGAAGCTTTCTTCCTCACCGTGCTGGCTGCAGCGTCTTTGTTACTTTCACTGGTAAGGACACATTGCCAGCAGAGCTGAGAGCATACTATGTTTTTTAAGTGCCCTCTGACAGTAGAATTATCTAAAGATTTGGCAAAAGAGAGCTGCACTTGAAACAGATTTTAATGATCACATAGCAACAGCAGTAGCCACAACCAGCACTTGTTATAAGCACGTGTTTAGCTCTGCAAGCTGAGAAGGCCAAGCAATGAGTGTTTTAAGTGTGTGTGTGTGTGTGTGTGTGTGTGTGTGTGTGTGTGTGTGTGTGTGTGTGTGTGCGGGTATTTCTGTGTGTTAGACAGAGATGAAGGGAGAACCATTGAGAGGCCCAGAATGAGACGGGTGCATCTGGAATAAATATCATTTTATCACCGGGGTTTATAAGTGCCATGTGCTGGCAGGTAACTCTCAGATATGGTATAAAACTCGACGCACTGTTAGCTTTAACAAGACTAATGTTCCATTAGCCTTTCTCTGTATGTGTGTGTACGTGTGTATGTGTGTGTGTGTGTGTGTACTAGTGTTTATATAAAAAAGAAAGGGAAAGACTGACAGTGTTCCAGTGTCTCACAATCGGGAAGGAAATAAACGTTTGATTGCATAAAGAAGTCCAAGAGCTCACTTTTTTTTTAAATATATATATATATATTTAAATGGTTAAACTGATAAGGAGAAGGAGTATTTTGGATTCCCTAAAAATTATCAAGGGTGTTTAAACAGACAGAAATTAAAATTGTATGATATATATTGTATAGGAGGTTGAAATGATGGTAATTCTATCAATTAATTAATAAATCAAGTTTATAAATAAGGCTGGTCTATGCTTAGATTCAAATTCTTATTATTGTTTATTAATTATTTGACTGGATATTTAAAAAAAAAATTTAAAAACCCAGTTACGAGTGTGAGGCTGCCTTACTTTCAGTCAGCTCTTCTTTGAAGTTTAGTCACAAAAAAGAAACCATTGAAAGCTCTTTGGTGCTCTTTGTCTTTAGGTTATAAAAATACATTTCTACAATTTCTCATCAGATATCATCACAATCAACAAATGAGAGAAATATAAAGATATATTGTGATATCATACATTATGTACAATATCAGTAATCTCACAAAATGTTGCATCCACTTTCACAAATCTAAAACTGTTTGACTGACAAGCTCGGAGCAGTCTGACTGTGACCAGACTTGCTTAGAGAATCGATCCACCAACCCCAGTCTGAACTCCCTCAGCCGCTGCTCCTGACAGGATTGCTGCAGTCCAGATGCATGATGGGACACTTGTACACTGACAGCGTGGTCAGTGAGGTTGACCAAAGAATCTGTGGGTCTTCACGTAGTCCAAACATGTAATCTGTCTTCATTTAGACACTCTCATCACTGCATTCCTCACTGCACTACTGTATCTGTATGTGTCTCTGTCTCCTTACATAAAAATATCATGGATGTAAGAATTGAGATTCAGAGAGACCAATGAAGAGGGAACATATTGTTGTTTCGCATTTAAGTTTGCATCTTTGTGTGCATGTGTGATTATGTGTGGCCAAGCGCTGAGCCTTGTGGGATTGCGGAAAACCCATTGTGATTTAGATTCTCTCCGGAAACAGACAGAATTCCGAGAATTTAGAGCCTTGGGTGTCCTCAGAGGTGGCTCGGCCAGATCTGTGGTTGATGGGATGGATGGGATGCGGCTTGTTGCTTCCCAACCACATGGAATGCTATCTATCTGTCAGCCCGACCATGCAGGCAGGGGGAAGAGACAGAGAGAGACAAGAGGGCTGGAAAAGACAGACAGAGACTATAGCGTAATACCTGTATGGAAACATAAGTGAGAGGCATTTATTGATATTGTTGAAAAAAAGTTCAAATGAGTTTAACACAATGTGATTAACTGCTAATGTGTGTAGCTTTGGAGCCAAATACGCTCTGCCATCTGTACTTTGTTGGAAGCCAAGTAGCCTTGTGAAGTTACGCTCTGCTGAAGTGGCCATGAGCAAGACCAACACGAGTCCAACAGTCTCCCCATTACTAAGTGTTTCACTATTAGAGAGAGATGTTTGTAAAAGCTCCACTGCATGCAGAAATGCCAAAAAATAAGATTTTAGGCCATTTTTGCCTTTTTCTTTGCTTTTATTGGATAGTAGATAGTATGGAGAGAAATAAGGGAGTAAGAGAAAGAGTGAACATGTGCCATAAAGGTCCCCACCATGAACAAACTGGAAACATCTTGATTGCATGGTATGCGTCACACTTGACCACCAGGAAGACCCATATTTTTGCAAAATTACGCCAATTTTATCCTAAATCACAAAGTGGTGCTCCGATTAAGAGGACTTCCCTCCACTTGTTGACATGCCGTAGGTTTACCATGACATTAAAGTACACCCAAATTAGTATCTAGCCTTAGAGATAGTTTTGGTTTCCTTTGTCCAGATTTTGAGATATCCATCTTCGGGATTTCTGTCTCCACCCCGATTACAAGGGAGAATTTTTTGTGGTGCTCATAAAGTTGTAGAATGACATTTCAAAAAACTTCACATTGGGTCGCCCGGTTAGCTCAGTGGGCAGAGCTGGCGACCCATGTACCGAGGCTGAGTCCCTGCTGCAGCGGCCCAGGGTTCGAATCGGACCTGCGGCCCCTTGCTGCGTGTCATCCCCTCTCTCTGCCCCCCTTTCCTGTCTATATTCAGCTGTCACTATAATAAAGGCAATAAAAAGCCCCAAAAAATATACTTAAAAAAAAACAAACTCCAGATGAACATCTTGTGTCCATGTTTCTCTGGATGATCCACAGAAGATTTCAGCTGATTTCAAGAAAAAGGTGTTGCTGTTGAATAGTTTAATCACCTCGTTGTATTGGGGTGGAGGCAGAGCTCTCAGTTATCTCAAGACCTGGGGAAATAAATACCAAACTATCTGTATGTCTGGATACCACTAGATTTTTTTTTTTTTTTTTAACAATTGCTTTGAAAGCTTTGATTTAGCAAAAAAGTAATTCACCATTGTCTTTTACACCACATCATTTGGCTTGAGTTAAGTCAATTTATTTGCTAGTATTGCTAACAAAATGTATGGTTGTTCTCTGTACAGGCAAGAGGCGCTGCTAGCAGCCATAAGCGAGAAAGACGCCAACATCGCCCTGCTTGAGCTCTCCTCATCCAAGAAGAAGAAAACTCAGGAGGAGGTGGCAGGTCTGAAGAGGGAGAAGGATAGTCTGGTTCATCAGCTCAAACAGCAGGTAGGATTCCTGCACACACATGTACACACAAAGTTTGACATCCAAGTGGACACCAGGGAAGGTTTTTGGTAAGTTATTTAAATGATAGGAGGAGAGATGGAAAAGGTGTATGATGGAGTAAAAAAGAGGAGAAAGGGAGCACAGGTGAGGTGGCAATGACGAGGGCAGCAAAGAAAACAAGACAGGCAGAGAGAAACTGAGTCCAGATGTGACCACAGTCCTCCGACCACCGAGGGTAAATTTAGGATTAACCTACCCCTCCCACACTCACCACACACATACACACACAAACACACACAGAGTTCAAATGTTCTACAAATCTCCGGTGACAACACTTTCATATGAATTTGTATTTATTTACATTTTCTGTCCGCAGATACACACACTAACACACACAACCTTACACGTCACTCCGCTGGTGTGGATACACCTTCACAGAGATCACGCACACATTCCATGTACACGCACACACTCCATGTACACGCACACACACACACACACACACACACACACACACATACCGATATGTACACACTCGCCCAGGCCAAAAACAAGGATATAAACATGACCAAATGCCTCTGTGGTTCCACACAGAGGTCTATTCACACACACCAAGACACACTCACACACACTAAAGGTTCTCGTGGGTCTAGTGAATTAACCAACCCCTGAGTGGATGAGTCTACTGGGAGTTTGGTGAATTTCTTCTTCACTGTACTTCCCTCCATCTGTCTTCTTTCTTCTCACTCTCTGTCCATATCTTTTTTTTTTACTTACTTGTCCCCCCTTGAGGCATTTGTGTGATGCTCAAATTTAGGTTAGCTTAGAGTGCAAAAGCAGATGGTTTTCCTGGATCAACATTAATAAATAAGGTCAAAAGTCAGAGCTGCAGAGTTTCACTTATAATCATGGAGGTCTTTTTCTATCCAGTTGATCTTCTGTTGGCTGAATGCACACATGAATAGCCTGAAAAGTTACTGATATGGCAGTTTCAACTTTTATTGGACTTCATTAATCAAATTCTGATGAAACAAATAGTTATTCTGTGGCATTTGTGACACAAAATATACTTTTTTTTTGGCATGCATTCAGCTTATGACACTACCATAGCTGCTTTCAGTATCTGTATGATGTGACATTAGCTTATGGGATGGTCTGTTAAACCATTCATAATTTTTGTCACACATGCACATTGCACCAAGGGATTGAAGAGCTTTGTCTTAACTTTTCTTTCCCCTGATTCACAAACTGTGAAACTAAACTGGCATTCAAATAATAATGATGGAGTTGTCATCCTCGAAATCGCTCAAAGAGATAAGACGTAACAATTCCTTCGTTGCAAAAGATTTCCAGTTATTGAATATTGCCAAAAATCCACTCAATGGATAGAATAAGCTCAAAAGGATTCAGTAAGATGGATGTCGCACTCTTAATAAAGATCATGTGCGTGTGTGTGTGTGTGTCAAAATTGTTTGAATTGGTGTTTAAGAGAATAAGCAGTGGGTGTTAGAGAGTGGCTGTGTCAAATGAAGTCATTATAACATGCATCACTCTCCTCTCTCTTCCTCTCTCATCCCTCCGTCTCTCTCCGTCCTATTTGAAGTCATTTATGACACCTCGGGGTCTCGAAGGTGGTTACTGACAACACAGAGACTCTACTGTGTGCTGCTGTGTGTGTGAGCGGTTTTGCTCCCCTCTTGGTGTCTCTCTCTCTCTTTCTCTCTGTGGTGTCATAATTTTCAGTCCTTCAATGATGGATCACAGCCGAGACTTCCTCAATGTTCCTGTCTGTGTGTGTGTTTGTGTTTGTGTTTGTTTGTGTGTGTTTGTAACCGTCCAGTGAGTTGAGGCTGGTGTAGTATTTTTAGCTCGTTCCTTCAGAGTGACATATACACACACTTTGATAAATTAAATTATATGTTAGTATAAAACAGTGATTTAAAGTAATTTGGTGAGCTTTAAACTTTGTTTACCATAAGGCCTAATATGTTCGGTGTAAATGGACAGCAGTCCAAGTTTTGTGAGGTGAAGTTTTAAAGTGTTTTTGGCCATCACTTGTCAGTCAATCAGTTCTTTACACAGACTTTTAGAGTCCGTGTTTTTTGACTGAATGGACGCTTTCCTAGTGCTTAAATGCCCCTGACACCTCACGTCTGGTCTGAATTTGGGTTCAAACCCAGACTGTAACCTATGGTGCACAGCCCTGGAGCAGGTTAAATTCAATGGATCAGAGTGTGAAAGTGTATAATGAGATTAGTGATTACATTTCAGTTTTCTAGGGGAGTACACTCACCATTCCTACAGAGACAAAACTTTATGTACTAAAGATTTCTTGAATTTTCAAGCATTTGCAGCCTCCTGCTAAATAGCTGGTTTCCAACAGCATTATATCAGACCGTATGGTAAGAAAATAATATCTGTGGTGTATCAGTACAGTATTGTATGTTAAGTGTGTGGTGCACTATGCCTTAATGACTTGGCAAAGATATGAATGGATACAAGAGAGAAGACATACATTTAAACACAACAGTGTGTGTTAAAGAATGTCTGTGTCCCTGAAAGTGTTTCCTGTGTTTTGCCCGTTGACCCCCAGCTGCAGTGTAGGTAGAAGGCTGTAGATCAAGGTGACCTCAGCTCTCGTCACTCTCCTTCTCCTCCTATCTTTCTCACAGTCTCCTTCCTCTTCATTTTTCTGTTTTCTTTCCGGTACAGTGGAGAGACAGAGAATAAAACCTGAAGAGAAAGGTAGAGAAGCTATGGTAAAGAGTGTGTGAAAGCAAAGCGAAGAGGGAGTGATTGTAATATTTAAGAAATGGAACAAGAGTACGAAGAGGGGGAAGGTGAGGAATATACCACCATCTGCCCCTGCAAGGGACACATGTGGTTAACATTTATAGGTGGTGTATGTGTGGCCGTGGCCGTGGCCTTGGCCATTGTTCCGCACCTGTGTGGCTATGGCTCAGCTCTCATATGGGTATTTTTAAGACTTTGGCTCTTCATTTTAATGGCTTTGGATAGCTCTGTAAGATGATGGTTTGGTATTTTCCAAGTCATTGGTTAGGTGTTATTTTTTGTTTAACCCACAACAGTCTTAAATGATATTGCAGAAACACACAAAAAACTCCAAAAAGGCAGGGAACATTAAAATAAAACATGTTTAAATCTCTACACTAAAACATAACCAGACTTTGTGGTGGAGACAACACTTTCAGCCACTTTAAACCTCTGAAACCTTGAATCTTGTGCTTGGAAGAATGTGTGATGGCTTTAATGTAGAAGTAACTACATTTGAATTGGGATATTTCATCAGTTGAAAAAGTTAGTTACAGATTATATGCATGTGCCTGAAAGTCTGAAAACGTCCACAAACCCCACCGTTTTTAGTGTTTCTCTTCTAGACTGGGGGATTTTATTCGTCTCTGTCTTTATAAACTTAACTGTTCATCATAATTTGTTTAAAATTATCATGACCTCTCCTGTTACTGTCAAAAGTGAAAAAATGTGGCTCTAATCTAATTTATTACTCCATAGAGATTTATCAGTACAAAATACACAATCCACTCAGTGTTCAACTCAGACACTTTTCATTGTCATTGGTAATTTTCTACTTATCAACAACTTTCTCTTCTTGACAGAGTAACAGGGGGGGAAAATTATTTAATTCTTTATCATGATTAAATAGTTCTTGTCCAACCATGACTCAGCAACTTTTCATTATTGATAATTGCACAGATATCAACAAAGGTTTTTCTTTCACCACTGTAGGGAAAGACGAAACAATAATCTAATCTAATATTCCCCAGAGCCTTATCACGATGAAATTATTTTCTTGTAAGTATGACTCAGCAGTTTCTTCCCCCTCACTTCACTCCATGTTCATTTGTTTCTCATTCTGTCCGTTGTCAGCGGGTTACAGCAGAGAGCCGCAGGAAGGATATATGGAAGGGAGAAGAAGAAGAAGGGAACAATGAGGAACGAGGAGGAGTGAAATAATGGTGTGATGATTAGATTAAGTGAGAAAGGGAGAGTTGGCACAGAAACAAGTGAGCTGAGGTCAGCATTCCTGACAATTAGAGAAAAGGGGAAGATGTAAAGAAAGGCCAGCGAGAAAAATGAGAGAGGAGGGGGGGAGGCATTCATTTCTTCCTTTCCTTCAGCTTGTTCTCCTCTTGCCTTTCCATACCCTGTTCTCTCCTTATGCCACTTTATTATTTTTGCATTCGCCAATTCATGGTTTTAGGGGTTTTGTGTTTTGCGTTCAGCAGTTTTAAATATGGATGGAGGACAGGCGAGAGAACATAGATAATTCATCTGTGCGTCTATTTATGTTTTGTTCCAAAAGCTAGATGAACTACTAAATGCTAACTAACTACTAACTGCTAATGTGCCTGACAGTAAGGACAGTGCTAGTGCTAGTCAATAGCTCCCATAACCTTTCTATTTTTTATGTATTGTGCCGTGTACTCCCCACTGACATTTTGTTCTTGGGATTGTACATAATTTCATTCAACAAAGAGTTTGTTGGGGGGGAGTTACAAGCTTGCTAAAAGCTTCTTAGCTGTCAGTTAGTAGGCTGGTTAGCTTAGTCGCTAAAGGAACAATAACGGTCACACATTTATGTACCATCAACTTCTGTTGTATAACTGTCTGTAGGAGGTTTAAAAAAAGGTGATGACAGATTGCAAGTTATGATAGCTTCCTCCATCCAGCTCTATGTCCCCTCACAGGCAATTTTAGAATTTACATTTACCAAAGTTGAACTCGACTCAAAAGGTTTGCACATATTTACTTTGCCCCCGAAGTAACCTGGGTGATTAAATTTGTAATTAATTGAATTTGCTGCGGCCACATGGGAATTGCTGAAATGAGTACAAACTAGAAGGGCAAAAAAAAACAATGGAGACAAACAAAATAAAAACTAGAAACACTAAAGGAATCAGTTAAAAAGATGTGATAATGAGAAGAGGAGAAGAAAGACAAAGATATGGAAATGAGGACATGTTGCAGAGAGGAGGGAGGAAAAGAGTGGGAAAGAGAATTAGTCACGGATACAGGAGCATGTTAAGGAGCTCAAAAGTCAAGAGGGAGAGAAAGTGCGCACAAGACAGAAAAAATAAAATGCTTTGTCTACAGAGGCGAGAAAACTACTTAAAATCAATGTTAGAAAAAGCTCAGATCATTATAGAAAAGGAGAAACCCGGACAATGAAGCAGTGTTTAGTATATTTTGTTAGAGGAAATAGACTGTGTATGAGAGAGCTGTGAGATAGAGACAGGAAGAGGGGAAAGGGAGGAAGTTTGGGGATTATTTAGATTTAGAAAGCTCTAAGATGAGGAGAAAGAAGGAAGGGGACAAAGGCAGATACAGTGTGTTTGCAAAGAGGCAGGGAGATTTGGACGAAGAAAAGCCATGTTTTAGAGATCAGAGATCCGACACCCTCTCGATACAGCTTATCCTCTTTAACTTAACTCTGTCACATTGCTCTCCTATTTTACTGTTCCTTCTTTCTCTTTATAGATTTAGAAGAAGCAGGTTGAATTGAGTTTTCATAAGTTGGTCACTCAAGATCAAGACAAAAGTGAGACGTGTTTTAGTTCTGTGATGACCTATTATGGTCTCTTTTTTTTTAATCTATGAACTTTCATAGATACAAATCTGTCGGACTTCCTACCCCTGAATCATTTTATCACACTAGCACTAGTATGATATGATCAATAATTTAAACTTTTGGTGTTGGGTCTGAGGAGTCCACCCAGTATTCAGCCCACGCAGCTCCGAAATCGGAAGCATTTTTTTCCATTGGTGTGGCCCGGCTAGCTCAGTCGGTAGAGCATGAGACTCTTAATCTCAGGGTCGTGGGTTCGAGCCCCACGTTGGGCGGTGGTGTTTTAGACTGCTTTGTCCACACACATCCAGTGAATTTCCCTTGCATCTGTTGGACTTGTGACGACAAGACTGACCTGTGCTTGTCACTCCTCTGGGAGTCTGAGCAATCTAAGCGACCAGACTCGAGAATTGAACTGTTCTCCATGAAGAGGAATGGGATCACATCCCAATCCTGAATCATTTCATCCCACTAGCTAATTTAATATAAACTTTTGGTGTTGGGTTTCAGGAGTCAACCCAGGGATCAAAGCATCTGACCTTCTGAGTATTCAGCCCACGCAGCTCCGAAATCGGAAGCATTTTTTTCCATTGGTGTGGCCCGGCTAGCTCAGTCGGTAGAGCATGAGACTCTTAATCTCAGGGTCGTGGGTTCGAGCCCCACGTTGGGCGGTGGTGTTTTAGACTGCTTTGTCCACACACATCCAGTGAATTTCCCTTGCATCTGTTGGACTTGTGACGACAAGACTGACCTGTGCTTGTCACTCCTCTGGGAGTCTGAGCAATCTAAGCGACCAGACTCGAGAATTGAACTGTTCTCCATGAAGAGGAATGGGATCACATCCCAATCCTGAATCATTTCATCCCACTAGCTAATTTAATATAAACTTTTGGTGTTGGGTTTCAGGAGTCAACCCAGGGATCAGTATTCAGCCCACGCAGCTCCGAAATTGGAAGCATTTTTTCCATTGGTGTGGCCCGGCTAGCTCAGTCGGTAGAGCATGAGACTCTTAATCTCAGGGTCGTGGGTTCGAGCCCCACGTTGGGCGTTGGTGTTTTAGACTGCTTTGTCCACACACATCCAGTGAATTTCCCTTGCATCTGTTGGACTTGTGACGACAAGACTGACCTGTGCTTGTCACTCCTCTGGGAGTCTGAGCAATCTAAGCGACCAGACTTGAGAATTGAACTGTTCTCCATGAAGAGGAATGGGATCACATCCCAATCCTGAATCATTTCATCCAGTGAATTTCCCTTGCATCTGTTGGACTTGTGACGACAAGACTACCTGTGCTTGTCACTCCTCTGGGAGTCTGAGCAATCTAAGCGACCAGACTCGAGAATTGAACTGTTCTCCATGAAGAGGAATGGGATCACATCCCAATCCTGAATCATTTAATCCCACTAGCTAATTTAATATATAAACTTTTGGTGTTGGGTTTCAGGAGTCAACCCAGGGATCAAGGCATCTGACCTTCTGAGTATTCAGCCCACGCAGCTCCGAAATCGGAAGCATTTTTTTCCATTGGTGTGGCCCGGCTAGCTCAGTCGGTAGAGCATGAGACTCTTAATCTCAGGGTCGTGGGTTCGAGCCCCACGTTGGGCGGTGGTGTTTTAGACTGCTTTGTCCACACACATCCAGTGAATTTCCCTTGCATCTGTTGGACTTGTGACGACAAGACTGACCTGTGCTTGTCACTCCTCTGGGAGTCTGAGCAATCTAAGCGACCAGACTCGAGAATTGTACTGTTCTCCATGAAGAGGAATGGGATCACATCCCAATCCTGAATCATTTAATCCCACTAGCTAATTTAATATATAAACTTTTGGTGTTGGGTTTCAGGAGTCAACCCAGGGATCAAAGCATCTGACCTTCTGAGTATTCAGCCCACGCAGCTCCGAAATCGGAAGCATTTTTTTCCGTTGGTGTGGCCCGGCTAGCTCAGTCGGTAGAGCATGAGACTCTTAATCTCAGGGTCGTGGGTTCGAGCCCCACGTTGGGCGGTGGTGTTTTAGACTGCTTTGTCCACACACATCCAGTGAATTTCCCTTGCATCTGTTGGACTTGTGACGACAAGACTGACCTGTGCTTGTCACTCCTCTGGGAGTCTGAGCAATCTAAGCGACCAGACTCGAGAATTGAACTGTTCTCCATGAAGAGGAATGGGATCACATCCCAATCCTGAATCATTTAATCCCACTAGCTAATTTAATATATAAACTTTTGGTGTTGGGTTTCAGGAGTCAACCCAGGGATCAAGGCATCTGACCTTCTGAGTATTCAGCCCACGCAGCTCCGAAATCGGAAGCATTTTTTTCCATTGGTGTGGCCCGGCTAGCTCAGTCGGTAGAGCATGAGACTCTTAATCTCAGGGTCGTGGGTTCGAGCCCCACGTTGGGCGGTGGTGTTTTAGACTGCTTTGTCCACACACATCCAGTGAATTTCCCTTGCATCTGTTGGACTTGTGACGACAAGACTGACCTGTGCTTGTCACTCCTCTGGGAGTCTGAGCAATCTAAGCGACCAGACTCGAGAATTGAACTGTTCTCCATGAAGAGGAATGGGATCACATCCCAATCCTGAATCATTTCATCCCACTAGCTAATTTAATATATAAACTTTTGGTGTTGGGTTTCAGGAGTCAACCCAGGGATCAAAGCATCTGACCTTCTGAGTATTCAGCCCACGCAGCTCCGAAATCGGAAGCATTTTTTTCCATTGCTGTGGCCCGGCTAGCTCAGTCGGTAGAGCATGAGACTCTTAATCTCAGGGTCGTGGGTTCGAGCCCCACGTTGGGCGGTGGTGTTTTAGACTGCTTTGTCCACACACATCCAGTGAATTTCCCTTGCATCTGTTGGACTTGTGACGACAAGACTGACCTGTGCTTGTCACTCCTCTGGGAGTCTGAGCAATCTAAGCGACCAGACTCGAGAATTGAACTGTTCTCCATGAAGAGGAATGGGATCACATCCCAATCCTGAATCATTTAATCCCACTAGCTAATTTAATATATAAACTTTTGGTGTTGGGTTTCAGGAGTCAACCCAGGGATCAAAGCATCTGACCTTCTGAGTATTCAGCCCACGCAGCTCCGAAATCGGAAGCATTTTTTTCCGTTGGTGTGGCCCGGCTAGCTCAGTCGGTAGAGCATGAGACTCTTAATCTCAGGGTCGTGGGTTCGAGCCCCACGTTGGGCGGTGGTGTTTTAGACTGCTTTGTCCACACACATCCAGTGAATTTCCCTTGCATCTGTTGGACTTGTGACGACAAGACTGACCTGTGCTTGTCACTCCTCTGGGAGTCTGAGCAATCTAAGCGACCAGACTCGAGAATTGAACTGTTCTCCATGAAGAGGAATGGGATCACATCCCAATCCTGAATCATTTAATCCCACTAGCTAATTTAATATATAAACTTTTGGTGTTGGGTTTCAGGAGTCAACCCAGGGATCAAGGCATCTGACCTTCTGAGTATTCAGCCCACGCAGCTCCGAAATCGGAAGCATTTTTTTCCATTGGTGTGGCCCGGCTAGCTCAGTCGGTAGAGCATGAGACTCTTAATCTCAGGGTCGTGGGTTCGAGCCCCACGTTGGGCGGTGGTGTTTTAGACTGCTTTGTCCACACACATCCAGTGAATTTCCCTTGCATCTGTTGGACTTGTGACGACAAGACTGACCTGTGCTTGTCACTCCTCTGGGAGTCTGAGCAATCTAAGCGACCAGACTCGAGAATTGAACTGTTCTCCATGAAGAGGAATGGGATCACATCCCAATCCTGAATCATTTAATCCCACTAGCTAATTTAATATATAAACTTTTGGTGTTGGGTTTCAGGAGTCAACCCAGGGATCAAGGCATCTGACCTTCTGAGTATTCAGCCCACGCAGCTCCGAAATCGGAAGCATTTTTTTCCATTGGTGTGGCCCGGCTAGCTCAGTCGGTAGAGCATGAGACTCTTAATCTCAGGGTCGTGGGTTCGAGCCCCACGTTGGGCGGTGGTGTTTTAGACTGCTTTGTCCACACACATCCAGTGAATTTCCCTTGCATCTGTTGGACTTGTGACGACAAGACTGACCTGTGCTTGTCACTCCTCTGGGAGTCTGAGCAATCTAAGCGACCAGACTCGAGAATTGAACTGTTCTCCATGAAGAGGAATGGGATCACATCCCAATCCTGAATCATTTCATCCCACTAGCTAATTTAATATATAAACTTTTGGTGTTGGGTTTCAGGAGTCAACCCAGGGATCAAAGCATCTGACCTTCTGAGTATTCAGCCCACGCAGCTCCGAAATCGGAAGCATTTTTTTCCATTGGTGTGGCCCGGCTAGCTCAGTCGGTAGAGCATGAGACTCTTAATCTCAGGGTCGTGGGTTCGAGCCCCACGTTGGGCGGTGGTGTTTTAGACTGCTTTGTCCACACACATCCAGTGAATTTCCCTTGCATCTGTTGGACTTGTGACGACAAGACTGACCTGTGCTTGTCACTCCTCTGGGAGCGACAGATTGGGATGTTCTCCATGAAGAGGAATGGGTATCCCAATCTATCTTTAATTTCCTTTGCATTTTGGCTTGTAACAAGACTGACCTGTGCTTGTCACTCCTCTGGGAGTCTGAGCAATCTAAGCGACCAGACTCGAGAATTGAACTGTTCTCCATGAAGAGGAATGGGATCACATCCCAATCCTGAATCATTTAATCCCACTAGCTAATTTAATATATAAACTTTTGGTGTTGGGTTTCAGGAGTCAACCCAGGGATCAAGGCATCTGACCTTCTGAGTATTCAGCCCACGCAGCTCCGAAATCGGAAGCATTTTTTTCCATTGGTGTGGCCCGGCTAGCTCAGTCGGTAGAGCATGAGACTCTTAATCTCAGGGTCGTGGGTTCGAGCCCCACGTTGGGCGGTGCTGTTTTAGACTGCTTTGTCCACACACATCCAGTGAATTTCCCTTGCATCTGTTGGACTTGTGACGACAAGACTGACCTGTGCTTGTCACTCCTCTGGGAGTCTGAGCAATCTAAGCGACCAGACTCGAGAATTGTACTGTTCTCCATGAAGAGGAATGGGATCACATCCCAATCCTGAATCATTTAATCCCACTAGCTAATTTAATATATAAACTTTTGGTGTTGGGTTTCAGGAGTCAACCCAGGGATCAAAGCATCTGACCTTCTGAGTATTCAGCCCACGCAGCTCCGAAATCGGAAGCATTTTTTTCCGTTGGTGTGGCCCGGCTAGCTCAGTCGGTAGAGCATGAGACTCTTAATCTCAGGGTCGTGGGTTCGAGCCCCACGTTGGGCGGTGGTGTTTTAGACTGCTTTGTCCACACACATCCAGTGAATTTCCCTTGCATCTGTTGGACTTGTGACGACAAGACTGACCTGTGCTTGTCACTCCTCTGGGAGTCTGAGCAATCTAAGCGACCAGACTCGAGAATTGAACTGTTCTCCATGAAGAGGAATGGGATCACATCCCAATCCTGAATCATTTCATCCCACTAGCTAATTTAATATATAAACTTTTGGTGTTGGGTTTCAGGAGTCAACCCAGGGATCAAGGCATCTGACCTTCTGAGTATTCAGCCCACGCAGCTCCGAAATCGGAAGCATTTTTTTCCATTGCTGTGGCCCGGCTAGCTCAGTCGGTAGAGCATGAGACTCTTAATCTCAGGGTCGTGGGTTCGAGCCCCACGTTGGGCGGTGGTGTTTTAGACTGCTTTGTCCACACACATCCAGTGAATTTCCCTTGCATCTGTTGGACTTGTGACGACAAGACTGACCTGTGCTTGTCACTCCTCTGGGAGTCTGAGCAATCTAAGCGACCAGACTCGAGAATTGAACTGTTCTCCATGAAGAGGAATGGGATCACATCCCAATCCTGAATCATTTCATCCCACTAGCTAATTTAATATATAAGCTTTTGGTGTTGGGTTTCAGGAGTCAACCCAGGGATCAAGGCATCTGACCTTCTGAGTATTCAGCCCACGCAGCTCCGAAATCGGAAGCATTTTTTTCCATTGCTGTGGCCCGGCTAGCTCAGTCGGTAGAGCATGAGACTCTTAATCTCAGGGTCGTGGGTTCGAGCCCCACGTTGGGCGGTGGTGTTTTAGACTGCTTTGTCCACACACATCCAGTGAATTTCCCTTGCATCTGTTGGACTTGTGACGACAAGACTGACCTGTGCTTGTCACTCCTCTGGGAGTCTGAGCAATCTAAGCGACCAGACTCGAGAATTGAACTGTTCTCCATGAAGAGGAATGGGACCATCCCAATCCTGAATCATTTCATCCCACTAGCTAATTTAATATATAAACTTTTGGTGTTGGGTTTCAGGAGTCAACCCAGGGATCAAAGCATCTGACCTTCTGAGTATTCAGCCCACGCAGCTCCGAAATCGGAAGCATTTTTTTCCATTGGTGTGGCCCGGCTAGCTCAGTCGGTAGAGCATGAGACTCTTAATCTCAGGGTCGTGGGTTCGAGCCCCACGTTGGGCGGTGGTGTTTTAGACTGCTTTGTCCACACACATCCAGTGAATTTCCCTTGCATCTGTTGGACTTGTGACGACAAGACTGACCTGTGCTTGTCACTCCTCTGGGAGTCTGAGCAATCTAAGCGACCAGACTCGAGAATTGAACTGTTCTCCATGAAGAGGAATGGGATCACATCCCAATCCTGAATCATTTAATCCCACTAGCTAATTTAATATATAAACTTTTGGTGTTGGGTTTCAGGAGTCAACCCAGGGATCAAGGCATCTGACCTTCTGAGTATTCAGCCCACGCAGCTCCGAAATCGGAAGCATTTTTTTCCATTGGTGTGGCCCGGCTAGCTCAGTCGGTAGAGCATGAGACTCTTAATCTCAGGGTCGTGGGTTCGAGCCCCACGTTGGGCGGTGGTGTTTTAGACTGCTTTGTCCACACACATCCAGTGAATTTCCCTTGCATCTGTTGGACTTGTGACGACAAGACTGACCTGTGCTTGTCACTCCTCTGGGAGTCTGAGCAATCTAAGCGACCAGACTCGAGAATTGAACTGTTCTCCATGAAGAGGAATGGGATCACATCCCAATCCTGAATCATTTCATCCCACTAGCTAATTTAATATATAAACTTTTGGTGTTGGGTTTCAGGAGTCAACCCAGGGATCAAAGCATCTGACCTTCTGAGTATTCAGCCCACGCAGCTCCGAAATCGGAAGCATTTTTTTCCATTGGTGTGGCCCGGCTAGCTCAGTCGGTAGAGCATGAGACTCTTAATCTCAGGGTCGTCGGTTCGAGCCCCACGTTGGGCGGTGGTGTTTTAGACTGCTTTGTCCACACACATCCAGTGAATTTCCCTTGCATCTGTTGGACTTGTGACGACAAGACTGACCTGTGCTTGTCACTCCTCTGGGAGTCTGAGCAATCTAAGCGACCAGACTCGAGAATTGAACTGTTCTCCATGAAGAGGAATGGGATCACATCCCAATCCTGAATCATTTCATCCCACTAGCTAATTTAATATATAAACTTTTGGTGTTGGGTTTCAGGAGTCAACCCAGGGATCAAAGCATCTGACCTTCTGAGTATTCAGCCCACGCAGCTCCGAAATCGGAAGCATTTTTTTCCATTGGTGTGGCCCGGCTAGCTCAGTCGGTAGAGCATGAGACTCTTAATCTCAGGGTCGTGGGTTCGAGCCCCACGTTGGGCGGTGGTGTTTTAGACTGCTTTGTCCACACACATCCAGTGAATTTCCCTTGCATCTGTTGGACTTGTGACGACAAGACTGACCTGTGCTTGTCACTCCTCTGGGAGTCTGAGCAATCTAAGCGACCAGACTCGAGAATTGAACTGTTCTCCATGAAGAGGAATGGGATCACATCCCAATCCTGAATCACTTCATCCCACTAGCTAATTTAATATATAAACTTTTGGTGTTGGGTTTCAGGAGTCAACCCAGGGATCAAGGCATCTGACCTTCTGAGTATTCAGCCCACGCAGCTCCGAAATCGGAAGCATTTTTTTCCATTGGTGTGGCCCGGCTAGCTCAGTCGGTAGAGCATGAGACTCTTAATCTCAGGGTCGTGGGTTCGAGCCCCACGTTGGGCGGTGCTGTTTTAGACTGCTTTGTCCACACACATCCAGTGAATTTCCCTTGCATCTGTTGGACTTGTGACGACAAGACTGACCTGTGCTTGTCACTCCTCTGGGAGTCTGAGCAATCTAAGCGACCAGACTCGAGAATTGAACTGTTCTCCATGAAGAGGAATGGGATCACATCCCAATCCTGAATCATTTAATCCCACTAGCTAATTTAATATATAAACTTTTGGTGTTGGGTTTCAGGAGTCAACCCAGGGATCAAAGCATCTGACCTTCTGAGTATTCAGCCCACGCAGCTCCGAAATCGGAAGCATTTTTTTCCATTGGTGTGGCCCGGCTAGCTCAGTCGGTAGAGCATGAGACTCTTAATCTCAGGGTCGTGGGTTCGAGCCCCACGTTGGGCGGTGGTGTTTTAGACTGCTTTGTCCACACACATCCAGTGAATTTCCCTTGCATCTGTTGGACTTGTGACGACAAGACTGACCTGTGCTTGTCACTCCTCTGGGAGTCTGAGCAATCTAAGCGACCAGACTCGAGAATTGAACTGTTCTCCATGAAGAGGAATGGGATCACATCCCAATCCTGAATCATTTCATCCCACTAGCTAATTTAATATATAAACTTTTGGTGTTGGGTTTCAGGAGTCAACCCAGGGATCAAGGCATCTGACCTTCTGAGTATTCAGCCCACGCAGCTCCGAGATCGGAAGCATTTTTTTCCATTGGTGTGGCCCGGCTAGCTCAGTCGGTAGAGCATGAGACTCTTAATCTCAGGGTCGTGGGTTCGAGCCCCACGTTGGGCGGTGCTGTTTTAGACTGCTTTGTCCACACACATCCAGTGAATTTCCCTTGCATCTGTTGGACTTGTGACGACAAGACTGACCTGTGCTTGTCACTCCTCTGGGAGTCTGAGCAATCTAAGCGACCAGACTCGAGAATTGAACTGTTCTCCATGAAGAGGAATGGGATCACATCCCAATCCTGAATCATTTCATCCCACTAGCTAATTTAATATATAAACTTTTGGTGTTGGGTTTCAGGAGTCAACCCAGGGATCAAAGCATCTGACCTTCTGAGTATTCAGCCCACGCAGCTCCGAAATCGGAAGCATTTTTTTCCATTGGTGTGGCCCGGCTAGCTCAGTCGGTAGAGCATGAGACTCTTAATCTCAGGGTCGTGGGTTCGAGCCCCACGTTGGGCGGTGGTGTTTTAGACTGCTTTGTCCACACACATCCAGTGAATTTCCCTTGCATCTGTTGGACTTGTGACGACAAGACTGACCTGTGCTTGTCACTCCTCTGGGAGTCTGAGCAATCTAAGCGACCAGACTCGAGAATTGAACTGTTCTCCATGAAGAGGAATGGGATCACATCCCAATCCTGAATCATTTCATCCCACTAGCTAATTTAATATATAAACTTTTGGTGTTGGGTTTCAGGAGTCAACCCAGGGATCAAAGCATCTGACCTTCTGAGTATTCAGCCCACGCAGCTCCGAAATCGGAAGCATTTTTTTCCATTGGTGTGGCCCGGCTAGCTCAGTCGGTAGAGCATGAGACTCTTAATCTCAGGGTCGTGGGTTCGAGCCCCACGTTGGGCGGTGGTGTTTTAGACTGCTTTGTCCACACACATCCAGTGAATTTCCCTTGCATCTGTTGGACTTGTGACGACAAGACTGACCTGTGCTTGTCACTCCTCTGGGAGTCTGAGCAATCTAAGCGACCAGACTCGAGAATTGAACTGTTCTCCATGAAGAGGAATGGGATCACATCCCAATCCTGAATCATTTCATCCCACTAGCTAATTTAATATATAAACTTTTGGTGTTGGGTTTCAGGAGTCAACCCAGGGATCAAAGCATCTGACCTTCTGAGTATTCAGCCCACGCAGCTCCGAAATCGGAAGCATTTTTTTTCCATTGGTGTGGCCCGGCTAGCTCAGTCGGTAGAGCATGAGACTCTTAATCTCAGGGTCGTGGGTTCGAGCCCCACGTTGGGCGGTGGTGTTTTAGACAGCTTTGTCCACACACATCCAGTGAATTTCCCTTGCATCTGTTGGACTTGTGACGACAAGACTGACCTGTGCTTGTCACTCCTCTGGGAGTCTGAGCAATCTAAGCGACCAGACTCGAGAATTGTACTGTTCTCCATGAAGAGGAATGGGATCACATCCCAATCCTGAATCATTTCATCCCACTAGCTAATTTAATATATAAACTTTTGGTGTTGGGTTTCAGGAGTCAACCCAGGGATCAAAGCATCTGACCTTCTGAGTATTCAGCCCACGCAGCTCCGAAATCGGAAGCATTTTTTTCCATTGGTGTGGCCCGGCTAGCTCAGTCGGTAGAGCATGAGACTCTTAATCTCAGGGTCGTGGGTTCGAGCCCCACGTTGGGCGGTGGTGTTTTAGACTGCTTTGTCCACACACATCCAGTGAATTTCCCTTGCATCTGTTGGACTTGTGACGACAAGACTGACCTGTGCTTGTCACTCCTCTGGGAGTCTGAGCAATCTAAGCGACCAGACTCGAGAATTGAACTGTTCTCCATGAAGAGGAATGGGATCACATCCCAATCCTGAATCATTTAATCCCACTAGCTAATTTAATATATAAACTTTTGGTGTTGGGTTTCAGGAGTCAACCCAGGGATCAAGGCATCTGACCTTCTGAGTATTCAGCCCACGCAGCTCCGAAATCGGAAGCATTTTTTTCCATTGGTGTGGCCCGGCTAGCTCAGTCGGTAGAGCATGAGACTCTTAATCTCAGGGTCGTGGGTTCGAGCCCCACGTTGGGCGGTGGTGTTTTAGACTGCTTTGTCCACACACATCCAGTGAATTTCCCTTGCATCTGTTGGACTTGTGACGACAAGACTGACCTGTGCTTGTCACTCCTCTGGGAGTCTGAGCAATCTAAGCGACCAGACTCGAGAATTGAACTGTTCTCCATGAAGAGGAATGGGATCACATCCCAATCCTGAATCATTTCATCCCACTAGCTAATTTAATATATAAACTTTTGGTGTTGGGTTTCAGGAGTCAACCCAGGGATCAAAGCATCTGACCTTCTGAGTATTCAGCCCACGCAGCTCCGAAATCGGAAGCATTTTTTTCCATTGGTGTGGCCCGGCTAGCTCAGTCGGTAGAGCATGAGACTCTTAATCTCAGGGTCGTGGGTTCGAGCCCCACGTTGGGCGGTGGTGTTTTAGACTGCTTTGTCCACACACATCCAGTGAATTTCCCTTGCATCTGTTGGACTTGTGACGACAAGACTGACCTGTGCTTGTCACTCCTCTGGGAGTCTGAGCAATCTAAGCGACCAGACTCGAGAATTGAACTGTTCTCCATGAAGAGGAATGGGATCACATCCCAATCCTGAATCATTTCATCCCACTAGCTAATTTAATATATAAACTTTTGGTGTTGGGTTTCAGGAGTCAACCCAGGGATCAAAGCATCTGACCTTCTGAGTATTCAGCCCACGCAGCTCCGAAATCGGAAGCATTTTTTTCCATTGGTGTGGCCCGGCTAGCTCAGTCGGTAGAGCATGAGACTCTTAATCTCAGGGTCGTGGGTTCGAGCCCCACGTTGGGCGGTGGTGTTTTAGACTGCTTTGTCCACACACATCCAGTGAATTTCCCTTGCATCTGTTGGACTTGTGACGACAAGACTGACCTGTGCTTGTCACTCCTCTGGGAGTCTGAGCAATCTAAGCGACCAGACTCGAGAATTGAACTGTTCTCCATGAAGAGGAATGGGATCACATCCCAATCCTGAATCATTTAATCCCACTAGCTAATTTAATATATAAACTTTTGGTGTTGGGTTTCAGGAGTCAACCCAGGGATCAAAGCATCTGACCTTCTGAGTATTCAGCCCACGCAGCTCCGAAATCGGAAGCATTTTTTTCCATTGGTGTGGCCCGGCTAGCTCAGTCGGTAGAGCATGAGACTCTTAATCTCAGGGTCGTGGGTTCGAGCCCCACGTTGGGCGGTGGTGTTTTAGACTGCTTTGTCCACACACATCCAGTGAATTTCCCTTGCATCTGTTGGACTTGTGACGACAAGACTGACCTGTGCTTGTCACTCCTCTGGGAGTCTGAGCAATCTAAGCGACCAGACTCGAGAATTGAACTGTTCTCCATGAAGAGGAATGGGATCACATCCCAATCCTGAATCATTTAATCCCACTAGCTAATTTAATATATAAACTTTTGGTGTTGGGTTTCAGGAGTCAACCCAGGGATCAAGGCATCTGACCTTCTGAGTATTCAGCCCACGCAGCTCCGAAATCGGAAGCATTTTTTTCCATTGGTGTGGCCCGGCTAGCTCAGTCGGTAGAGCATGAGACTCTTAATCTCAGGGTCGTGGGTTCGAGCCCCACGTTGGGCGGTGGTGTTTTAGACTGCTTTGTCCACACACATCCAGTGAATTTCCCTTGCATCTGTTGGACTTGTGACGACAAGACTGACCTGTGCTTGTCACTCCTCTGGGAGTCTGAGCAATCTAAGCGACCAGACTCGAGAATTGAACTGTTCTCCATGAAGAGGAATGGGATCACATCCCAATCCTGAATCATTTAATCCCACTAGCTAATTTAATATATAAACTTTTGGTGTTGGGTTTCAGGAGTCAACCCAGGGATCAAGGCATCTGACCTTCTGAGTATTCAGCCCACGCAGCTCCGAAATCGGAAGCATTTTTTTCCATTGGTGTGGCCCGGCTAGCTCAGTCGGTAGAGCATGAGACTCTTAATCTCAGGGTCGTGGGTTCGAGCCCCACGTTGGGCGGTGGTGTTTTAGACTGCTTTGTCCACACACATCCAGTGAATTTCCCTTGCATCTGTTGGACTTGTGACAACAAGACTGACCTGTGCTTGTCACTCCTCTGGGAGTCTGAGCAATCTAAGCGACCAGACTCGAGAATTGAACTGTTCTCCATGAAGAGGAATGGGATCACATCCCAATCCTGAATCATTTCATCCCACTAGCTAATTTAATATATAAACTTTTGGTGTTGGGTTTCAGGAGTCAACCCAGGGATCAAAGCATCTGACCTTCTGAGTATTCAGCCCACGCAGCTCCGAAATCGGAAGCATTTTTTTCCATTGGTGTGGCCCGGCTAGCTCAGTCGGTAGAGCATGAGACTCTTAATCTCAGGGTCGTCGGTTCGAGCCCCACGTTGGGCGGTGGTGTTTTAGACTGCTTTGTCCACACACATCCAGTGAATTTCCCTTGCATCTGTTGGACTTGTGACGACAAGACTGACCTGTGCTTGTCACTCCTCTGGGAGTCTGAGCAATCTAAGCGACCAGACTCGAGAATTGAACTGTTCTCCATGAAGAGGAATGGGATCACATCCCAATCCTGAATCATTTCATCCCACTAGCTAATTTAATATATAAACTTTTGGTGTTGGGTTTCAGGAGTCAACCCAGGGATCAAAGCATCTGACCTTCTGAGTATTCAGCCCACGCAGCTCCGAAATCGGAAGCATTTTTTTCCATTGGTGTGGCCCGGCTAGCTCAGTCGGTAGAGCATGAGACTCTTAATCTCAGGGTCGTGGGTTCGAGCCCCACGTTGTGCGGTGGTGTTTTAGACTGCTTTGTCCACACACATCCAGTGAATTTCCCTTGCATCTGTTGGACTTGTGACGACAAGACTGACCTGTGCTTGTCACTCCTCTGGGAGTCTGAGCAATCTAAGCGACCAGACTCGAGAATTGAACTGTTCTCCATGAAGAGGAATGGGATCCCATCCCAATCCTGAATCATTTCATCCCACTAGCTAATTTAATATATAAACTTTTGGTGTTGGGTTTCAGGAGTCAACCCAGGGATCAAGGCATCTGACCTTCTGAGTATTCAGCCCACGCAGCTCCGAAATCGGAAGCATTTTTTTCCATTGGTGTGGCCCGGCTAGCTCAGTCGGTAGAGCATGAGACTCTTAATCTCAGGGTCGTGGGTTCGAGCCCCACGTTGGGCGGTGCTGTTTTAGACTGCTTTGTCCACACACATCCAGTGAATTTCCCTTGCATCTGTTGGACTTGTGACGACAAGACTGACCTGTGCTTGTCACTCCTCTGGGAGTCTGAGCAATCTAAGCGACCAGACTCGAGAATTGAACTGTTCTCCATGAAGAGGAATGGGATCACATCCCAATCCTGAATCATTTAATCCCACTAGCTAATTTAATATATAAACTTTTGGTGTTGGGTTTCAGGAGTCAACCCAGGGATCAAAGCATCTGACCTTCTGAGTATTCAGCCCACGCAGCTCCGAAATCGGAAGCATTTTTTTCCATTGGTGTGGCCCGGCTAGCTCAGTCGGTAGAGCATGAGACTCTTAATCTCAGGGTCGTGGGTTCGAGCCCCACGTTGGGCGGTGGTGTTTTAG